>NC_056454.1:46275121-46581788 GCF_018296145.1 Oncorhynchus tshawytscha
AATATTTAGCCTACATTGGCTATTGGTTGAGATGCATGGCTCATTCTAGCTAGGTATGTCAGGGTGGGCAATTGGAAATGTGAATCGGACCAAGTTGGAGGTAATAATGCATTTAAGTAATAGTTTATTGAGATGCATGAATACACCACACCAGGCTTACATTAGGCTGTAGCCTACAAATAGCTATACTATGTGGTTGTAGGCTAAAGCCTACTGAAAATTCTTGTTGTTTCTCCTGAACTGGCCGAATGCACAGAGCTATCCTTCAGCTATCCTTCAGCCATCCTTCAGCCATCTTTCAGCCATCCTTCAGCCATCTTTCAGCCAATTTTCAGCCATCCTTCAGTCGTCTTTCAGTCATCCTTCAGCCATCCTTCAGCCATCCTTCAGCACCAAAAGCTGGGTCAACTTCTCTAACATCATTCTGTACTAACGAGCAACATTGTGAGAAGTGATTCTCTTCTATTTGTAATAATAATAAGTGATGAGTAGGATTATTAGGCAACATATATCTGTGCTGTCCTTTCAGAACCACGAAGAGTGCATCTGTCGCTTAAAATGACACTCATCAAGACTTAGTCTCTGGGCGGGTCACCAGGTGCACAGACCTTGATTCAAGTTACCAGGTGCACAATGAGGCCTCCATCAAGGCGGGGGGCACTCCGAGTCCAAGCGGGGCGGGGGGCCGGACTTGGGGGCAGCACTCAGGGCATGGAGGTTGGGGTGGGGACTTAAGTCTGTGAGCAGAAAGAAATGGGCGGGTCACCTGGTGCACAGAGCCTGTTTCGGGTTACCAGGTGCACAGAGCCTGTTTCGGGTCACCAGGAGCACAGAGCCTGTTACGGGTTACCAGGTGTACGTGGTTCCTGACGGTAGGACTATAGAAGTCTTAGGGGAGGAAGCTATACTCTAAGGCCAAGGGAGAGGGGTGTTGACCGGGTAGGGAGAGTAGGTGTGGAGGCCTGGAGGTCTGTAGTTCCAGGGAGTAAGCTTTACACTCTCAGGCCCAGGGAAAGGGCAGGCAGGGAGTGTAGGCTAAGAGGCCAGGAGTCAGAGGTCACCAGGTCAATGGAGGAATGCCTTGAGATCAGGAAGGCCCAAGTGAATAGGTGTGTGAGTGACACTGTCCTTCAGGGGAGCAGAGCAGGCAAATTAATGTAAAATCGTGTGAGATGAAAATGGACAAACAAATCAAATCAAATTTTATTTGTCACATACACATGACTAGCAGATGTTAATGCGAGTGTAGCGAAATGCTTGTGCTTCTAGTTCAGACAATGCAGTAGTAACCAACGAGTAATCTAACCTAACAATTCCACAACTGCTACCTTATACACACAAGTGTAAAGGTATAAAGAATATGTACATAAAGATATATGAATGAGTGATGGTACAGAATGGCATAGGCAAGATGCAGTAGATGGTATCGAGTACAGTATATACATATGAGATGAGTAATGTAGGGTATGTAAACATAAAAGTGGCATAGGTTAAAGTGGCTAGTGATATACATAAAGATGGCAAGATGCAGTAGATGGTATAGAGTACAGTATATACATATGAGATGAGTAATGTAGGGTATGTAAACATTATATTAAGTGGCATTGTTTAAAGTGGCTAGTGATACATTTTTTACATCAATTCCCATTATTAAAGTGGCTGGAGTTGAGTCAGTGTCATTGTCAGTGTGTTGGCAGCAGCCACTCAATGTTAGTGGTGGCTATTTAACAGTCTGATGGCCTTGAGATAGAAGCTGTTTTTCAGTCTCTCGGGCCCTGCTTTGATGCACCTGTACTGACCTCGCCTTCTGGATGATAGCGGGGTGAACAGCCAGTGGCTCGGGTGGTTGTTGTCCTTGATGATGGCCTTCCTGTGACATCGGGTAGTGTAGGTGTCCTGGAGGGCAGGTAGTTTGCCCCCGGTGATGCGTTGTGCAGACCTCACTACCGTTTGGAGAGGCTTACGGTTGTGGGCGGAGCAGTTGCCGTACCAGGCGGCGATACAGCCCGACAGGATGCTCTCGATTGTGCATCTGTAGAAGTTTGAGTGCTTTTGGTGACAAGCCGAATTTCTTCAGCCTCCTGAGGTTGAAGAGGCGCTACTGCGCCTTCTTCATAACGCTGTCTGTGTGGGTGGACCAATCCAGTTTGTCCGTGATGTGTACGCCGAAGAACTTAAAACTTACTACCCTCTCCACTACTGTCCCGTCGATGTGGATTTCCTGCTGTTTCCTGAAGTCCACGATCATCTCCTTTGTTTTGTTGACGTTGAGTGTGAAGTTATTTTCCTGACACCACACTCCGAGGGACCTCACCTCTTCCCTGTAGGCCGTCTCGTCGTTAATCAAGCCTACCACTGTAGTGTCGTCCGCAAACTTGATGGTTGAGTTGGAGGCGTGCATGGCCACGCAGTCGTGGGTGAACAGGGAGTACAGGCCTGGGCTCAGAACGCACCCTTGTGGAGCCCCAGTGTTGAGGATCAGTGGGGAGGAGATGTTGTTACTTACTCTCACCACCTGGGGGCGGGCCATCAGGAAGTCTAGTTCCTAGTTACACAGGGCGGGGTCGAGACCCAGGGTCTCGAGCTTGATGATGAGTTTGGAGGGTACTATGGTGTTAAATGCTGAGCTCTAGTCGATGAACAGCATTCTCAAGTAGGTATTCCTCTTGTCCAGATGGGTTAGGGCAGTGTGTAGTGTGGTTGCGATTGCGTAGTCTGTGGACCTATTGGGGTGGAAAGCAAATTGGAGTGGGTCTAGGGTGTCAGGTAGGGTGGAGGTGATATGGTCCTTGACTAGTCTCTCAAAGCGGTAGTCGTTTAGCTCAGTTACCTTAGCTTTCTTGGTAATAGGAACAATGGTGGCCCTCTTGAAGCACGAGGGGACAGCAGACTGGGATAAGGATTGATTGAATATGTCCGTAAACACACCAGCCAGCTGGTCTGCGCATGCTCTGAGGACGCGGCTGGGGATGCCGTCTGGGCCTGCAGCCTTGCGAGGGTTAACACTTTTAAATGTCGGCTGCAGTGAAGGAGAGTCCGCAGGTTTTGGTAGCGGGCCGTGTCAGTGACACTGTATTGTCCTCAAAGCGAGCAAAGAAGTTATTGACCCAAGTTAAATCATTTAAAGGCAATGCTACCAAATACTAATTGAGTGTATGTAAACTTCTGACCCACTGGGAATGCTGAAATAAATCATTCTCTCTACTATTATTCTGACATTTCACATTCTTAAAATAAAGTGGTAATCCTAACTGACCTAAAACAGGGAATTTTTACTAGGATTAAATGTCAGGAATTGTGAAAAACAGAGTTTAAATGTATTTGGCTAAGGTGTATGTAAACTTCCGACTTCAACTGTATAACCTTATCAACGTCTTGACTATATTTCCTATTCATTTTGCAACTCATTTCATGCATGTTTTTATTTATTATTATTTTTTATGAATTTTTACCCCCTTTTTCTCCCCAATTTCGTGGTATCCAATTGTTTAGTAGCTACTCTCTTGTCTCATCGCTACAACTCCCGTACAGGCTCGGGAGAGACGAAGGTTAAAAAGTAATGCGTCCTCCGATACACAACCCAACCATGCTGCACTGCTTCTTAAGACAGCGCCATTCAACCCGGAAGCCAGCCGTACCAATGTGTCGGAGGAAACACCGCCACAGGAGTCGCTGGTGCGCGATGAGACAAGGATATCCCTGCCGGCCAAGCCCTCTCTAACCCGGACGACGCTAGGCCAAATGTGCGTCGCCCCACTGACCTCCCAGTTGCGGCCGGTTGCGACAGAGCCTGGGCGCGAACCCAGAGTCTCTGTATGTTTTCATGGAAAACAATAACATCTAACTGACCCCAAACTTGTGAACGGTCGTGTACATGTTGTTTACTACTCCCCAACACTGCTATCTAATCGATAAATTGCCATAACTCTATGAATGCATTATCTACCAATAGTGAACACAGCTACTCAACAATAAACATTTTAGTATTTTTAATTAACCACAACTACTCAACAATAAACATGTTAGTATTTCTAATTAAACACAACTACTCAACAATAAACATTTTAGTATTTCTAATTAAACACAACTACTCAACAATAAACATGTTAGTATTTTTAATTCAACACAACTACTCAACAATAAACATGTTAGTATTTTTAATTCAACACAACTACTCAACAATAAACATGTTAGTAGTGTTTTTAAATCTGTTAATTAGTCTACTGGTCATTTCTTTGTATGTCATGTGAGAGAATTTCAGACGTTCTCACTGGCTGAGCAATTCATTTCCATCAGTGACTTGCAGAATGATTTTGCTTCACTGAGATGTAATTGATTTTCATTCCTACCTCTATTCAATTCAAATTGTGCCGAAATCTCAGATTAAATGTCCAAAAACCCTAATCTTGTTTCATTCATTCCAAATTATTTTTTATTTAACAATTCCATCCATTTGCCAGTTAAATTAATCTGAATCAAATGTCAATAGCCCACTTTTCCAAGCATTGCATCAATATATTTGTGAGGACAGACACTGGGAGACGAGAAGCAAGTACAAGGAGTGAATATTTAATAAATAACCGACATGACACTAATCAAGGACGGCGTCTGGACAGGGGGAACAAAACAACATTAATATTGACACAGGGATGAAACTGAGGAATAGACAGATATAGGGGAGGCATTCAATAAGTGATGGAGTCCAGGTGAGTCCAAGGAAACTCTAATGCGCATAACGATGGTGACAGGTGTGCGTAATGATGGGCCGCCTGGCGAGCTTGAGCACCAGAGCGGGGGAGCGGGGGCAGGCGTCACAATATTGATGGAAGAAATGGGGGTAATTAACAAACAATGATACAGTTGATGTTCTTTGAGGCCATGGTCCCAGATGTGGACTTCACTCAACCAAACTCAACTCATCTCGGTTTGTTTGCTATGGGGGGTTTTGGCAATAACAGGAAATAGCTGCATTTACATTGTAAACAACTGGACTGAACTTCAGGAAGCCAGCAGTTAGGACTAAGTGAGGTACTGTTTCAAGTTATATTGTCACGTACAGCTAAACGCCTTTATTGGAAATGCTGTGAGAGTGGAGAGCGGCAACACTCTCTCTAGCTATACCTGAATAGGTGTTAGGTATTCAGGTCTTGTGTTTCCTTCTTTCATCAACTATGTGTGTAGTATTTTCATTCCATCTACAGGGTATTGTAACCATAATTGAGGTTACAGGCAATATACCGTTGGTCCTGTTAGATTGAGCACCACTCTATATAACGGCACTTCTGGCACTGCGTCTGTATAACACAGAAGGAATACATATTAACACCCACTACCAATACAGAGAAGGGACTGGATTCATTGTTTATTCCTTTATATTACAATTAACAAGTCAATTGCATGCCGATGTCCCTCATATATTTGAAATTCCCACAAAAAAAATTGCACACAGTGATTGACAATGTGAACACTATTAGAAAATGTAATTTAAACATTGAGATTAATTTATACACTTAATATAATTACAAAATAAAAAGAACAGCCGAATAGAATGTGTCTCATGTGTACAGCAGACATATAATAACAGAGTACACTACAACAGCAAATCAACTTGTAATGGGAAACTTTTCAACGCAACAAGAAAGAGAAGGAATAAATTCCTGTCAGGGTTAAACTTGGATTTGTTTGATGACCGAAATCTAAATACAAAGTGTTTATGAAAATGGTAGATCTGCTTCTAATCATTCATGTTCCAGAGACAGCCTGTTCCAGAGACAGTCTGTTCCCTAGACAGCCTGTTCCAGATACAGTCTGTTCCAGAGACAGCCTGTTCCAGAGACAGTCTGTTCCAGAGACAGCCTGTTCCAGAGACAGTCTGTTCCAGAGACAGTCTGTTCCAGAGACAGTCTGTTCCAGAGACAGTCTGTTCCAGAGACAGCCTGTTCCAGAGACAGCCTGTTCCAGAGACAGTCTGTTCCAGAGACAGTCTGTTCCAGAGACAGCCTGTTCCAGAGACAGTCTGTTCCAGAGACAGTCTGTTCCAGAGACAGTGGGGAAGGGTGGCCTCCTTTCCTATTAGTCTTCCCGGTAAATAGGATCAGATACTTCTTTTTAAAATCATTAAATAAAGTTGCTTCTTTTCCCCTGTGCAAGTTATACTTTTAGTGTATGTCTTTACTCAAGTTTTCCTATGAGGGCACTCAAACAGACCTTGGCACTCAAACAGACCTTGGCACTCAAAGTAATTGCTACTTGGAAGTATCCAACTCAAACAACTAGCACAAATGTTACACTAAGTAAAATATAAAATAAGTCACATTTGGACTAAAAGAATGGTCAGGCTGGTTCTTTTAGGTCAAATGGCAGTTTCTGCCGGTTTCTGCTATAGGTAACTGTGGGATTAGATCAGTATAATCAAACAGTTGATGATTCTGTGGGATCCTGTGGTGCACTGATGTATGGAGCTCTTATGTCAGCTACAGACACTGATTCTGTTGCAGAGATGGACTGGTTGAGCTCCCGCAGAGAACTCTTTGTGATGTCCAGACACGAGCGTTTCAGGAGCTGGCGAACCTTCTTACCCACCAGCACGTAGATGAAGGGGTTGACGCAGCTGTTGAAATAGGCTAAGCTCGTAGCAAGAGGAAAGCCTGTCTTCAGAACAGCATGTAGGTACAGTGATGAGTTGAAGGAAAGCTCCATTAAACTAAAGATATGGAATGGTGCCCAGCACAAAAAGAAGGCCAGAATGACAGCTGAAACTGTCTTAGAAAAGCTAGACAGGCACACAGAATCGTCAGACTGGTGGACTTTGATTGCCAGGAGAATTCCAGTCACACAGACAGCACTGAAGGGCAGTAAGAAGCACACTGCTGTACGGATGACCACCAGCGTAATGTGTCTCACAGCAGCTGTATGTCTATCCTGGACATTAAAGTTGTTGAAGCACAACACCCGGTCATGGTAACTCACAGTATCACGGAATATCAGGGTAGGGAGGCTCAGTAGAGCAGACACCCACCACACACAGCCACATACGATCCAGGCTCGCCATACACTGCGACACCTCTGAGACCAGCTAAGGTGAATCAATGAGACATACCTGTCTAGACTGAGCATTGTGAGAAAGAGCACACTGGCATACATGTTCATCACAGACACAAACGAGTTTAGCTTACACATGACCAGGCCAAAGCACCAGTGGAAGTCTCGAAGGACGTAGTCGATAGAGAAGGGTAAAAAGAGCACAAACACAAAATCTGCTATAGCCATGTTCAGCAACCAGACACTGTTCACTGTCCGTTTGCTTTTAAATGCCAACACCCATATGACTGTTCCATTTCCAGTGACGCCGAGCACAAATGAAATACTATACATGACTACTGATATGATGTGCATAGTCTCCTTCTGGGAGTATCCGTCTGGGGCTTTTTCTTCATCGAAGTCTCCGTACTCCAGATAATCGTAGGTGTAATTGTCGTAGTCCTCCATGGATTTTTCCATTGCTGCAACACTACCTACCATGTGTAAGCAGAGGTCCTGCAAGAATGAGAAAGCAATACATCCTTTTAATATGTGGATTTTATTCAGTAAAACTTTTACAAGTTGCTCTTGTACGTACTGGTGTAGTTTAGAAACAATAATTATTAATTTTAACACAATGTTGTTAATTACTGTGTAACCGCACAAGTATAAGAACTTAATATATGTTACCAGAGTTTCTGTCAACACAACAGCCTACTGTTTTGTCATAGTAGCCCATAAGGTTTTTACCTAATAGATTATTCACCTGAAAGCCCTTGCACTTCTTTGACACAAATGTCCTTGTAATTATCCTGGTCACAGTTCCTCCAGTTGTTTTAGAACAGAGATTGTAAAATACAGCTGGGTTGGTCCTTATCCTGTTAGAGAGTGTCATCATTAGTAAGTCGACTAGAAAAAGAGGGGATGTGGAGTGCCCACACCCTTCACACACACACACACACCACACACACACACACACACACACACACACACACACACACCTTCACACACACACACACACACACACACACACACACACACACACCCTTCACACACACACACACACACACAAACACACATACACACACACACAAACAAACAAACACACACACACAGAAACACACACACACACCCTTCACACACACACACAAACACAAATACACACACACACACACACAAACACACATACACACACAAACAAACAAACACACACACACACACACAGAAACACACACGCACACACCCTTCACACACACACACACATACACACACAAACACACACACACACACACACACAAACCTGCACAAATGTGGACAACATGGTGTCTTCAGTCTCAGTTCCTCTAATTTAGACCTTGAAGGTTTATAGTCAGATATAAACTGACGGCAACAGTAGAAACACTTAAAACCCGGTACAACATAATCTTCCATTTAACTGCAGGCCTAATAAAAATGTATTTTGTTTTAAAATAATTTGCCACATGATACAGTATGTGAGCTATGAAACTATTACTAACATAGACATGCGTGGGCTGTGCGTATTCTATAAAATACAGATAACACTGATTGATCAGAAAAAAATTACATCTAATATTTTGCGGATGCTGTCCATTTTCCTATGCGTTATCCAACAGCCACGAAAGCCTAGTCTACTTATACAGTAGCCTATATATATACACACATACCTTCCAGTCGCTGAAAGCCTATATATATACACACATACCTTCCAGTCGCTGAAAGCCTATATATATACACACATACCTTCCAGTCGCTGAAAGCCTATATATATACACACATACCTTCCAGTCGCTGAAAGCCTATATATATACACACATACCTTCCAGTCGCTGAAAGCTACTATGTCCTGCCAATCCTCTCCGGGTTGGAATCACCCAAAATCAAAACTTTTAGAAGTTCAACGGCGTAAACGTAGTTAGGCTACAGCAACTGCCAATACTTTACCATTTGTCTCATTCGGTGATATGTTTCATTGAAATTCCAAACTCCATCCCTATTTTATCACTGGAGTTTGGGTATTGTTCCTGTTCGGGTATCTTCGTTAGTCTGTGCTGTGCATAAACCCGTTACGCCGTAATACATATTGGAGGAGTTGTGTTGTCGTTCAGTAGGCGCGTCCACTGACGCGTCACTTGCGCTGTATAAGAATGAGGAGTACTGGGGTAAAGGAATGCCTTGTGTAAGATTGTACAATCGCTATACTTGTAGTCTGTCAAAAAAAAACAGTTCAGGACGGATTTCCGACTGGTTGACCACTGGCAATGAAATCTCAGAGGTTCTAAGCACCAACCTACAATGGAACATTTATACAATCTAACCAACCAACATGATTTACTGTAGTGTAGCACATCATACAGCAGCAGCTCAATATACCGAGTCTAAATCAGTCTAAATCAAAAACACATTTTAAAAAAGACTCCGGTAAGTAACACTGGTCATCACGAATACAGACATGGCATTATTTCGATGTTTTACAATCACTCCTTATCATCTTGTGCAGATTTTAGATTTGATGTCAAGTATAAGTTATGAAATGAAAATCCTCAGCATTCCAAAGTTGTCTGATTGATGAAGCTAAAAAAATCCGTTGGTGCAAATTAAATCTCCAAACGATGTCCTTTAGGTGGAGCACTGCTCACGTATTACCCCCGCTTGCGTCGTGAGATAACAAAACAGGCTTTTCTCTTATCTCCGCCAAGCGACCTTCCCACTGCAGACCCATTTAGCCCTGAGTGAGGAGCTGTCAGATCCTGCAGGACCATTTACATTTTAGTTGTTTAGCAGACACTCTTATCCAGAGCAACTATGGTTAAGTGCCATGCTCAAGGGCACATCGACGGGTTAGGATTCAAACCAGCGACCTTTCAGTTACTGGTCTAAAAAAAAACGCTAGACTACCTGACGCCTCATGATAGGATGTGTGTGTGTGTGTGTGTGTGTGTGTGTGTGTGTGTGTGTGTGTTGTGTGTGTGTGTGTGTGTGTGTGTGTGTGTGTGTGTGTGTGTGTGTGTGTGTGTGTGTGTGTGTGTGAAATTGTTGGACGCATACATTATTTGAACTGGACTTGCTGGGCGCTGTCTTATAAATATGATTGAAATACTGCCTTCTGTGAGCATTTCCTTGACTGCTTAAAGTGCTGTGGACATTAAATCTGAAGGTGCCACGTGTTTTATGCAAAGCTTTATCAAATATTTAAAACACAGAAATGCAGGCAATCATGGACATTGATTGTGTCCTTTGAACTCTAGCCTTAGCGAAGCAGATATACTCTCCCACTAGCTCCGATCGTAAAGCATCTGTCTGTGTGGGGGATAGGTATCACACACACAATTTCCCAATACAGATCGTAGTTTAGTCTAGACTTTGGTCAATCAACAAAATCCCACTAATGTTGCTGCATTTTAATGAACACTCTGTTTAAGGGAAGGACACGATGATTGACAAAAACAATGCCCAATTATTAGCTCTTCAACTGTTAAATAGCTCTTCAACTGTTATGATGTTTATCACTGTGAGATTAGACAGAGATAGGCACTGTGGAGCAGAATACAATTACAATACAATTATAATAATCCGTCTGTAAAATACATAGGACATACACATTAGCCTTACCCACCATATCACAAAACTGCTCACTATTTATTTTGACTACGTCAAATACAATGGGAATCAGGATAGACATGACATGATACACTACAATAGATGAATGCAGTAGTAGGGATGGGAGGCAGTTCAAGCTGATGATCTCTGGGATGCGGCATGCCGGGATATCTTCCCTGTGAAAAAGCACTTGCTTGTACTTTTAAAGCTCGTGCACGAGCCTGTGCTATGTGCGCGCGGGCAAAGCGTGGATTTATATTGAATTGTAAAACACCGCACTTGCGCGGATGCAGCATAGGAGTCTGCTCGTTGGTTTCAGGTGTCTGGCCATCGCCTTCCATTCGCCCCGCGCCCGATGCTGCAAGAGTCATCTCCCACACTGACTGGATACATGAAGACTTTCCCGTAAACGATATCTCCCCCGCTATAACGGGCCGGAAGATAATTACTGCGTTGACGTGTTGATATACATATATTTAAAATATCAAATATGAATCATGCATTTGATATTTCTAGCAAATTTGCTGGTGAGCATCCTTGCAGCCGGACTCCATTCATCCATAGCATCAATCGGTATGTAGCCTACTTACTTGCATGTTCTTAGCCCAGTCAGAACGGTATCAGGTGCATCTAATAACTTGCATGCTCCTTTGTGTCATTATCTGATAGATATGATTGATATGTTAGTTTTTCTCGCTATGCTGTTTCTAATTTGTGACGGAAGTGTCTGGCCCGGAGGACAAGTCGTTTTAAGTGACGTTGAGAGAGTGGGCTCAGTATCTTTTTGTTTAGGTTATGAACATGAAATATATCTAAATTAACCTGTGAGGAATGTTTGACATTTAACTCCTTTTAACTCTAGGCCTACCATTTTGTCCAGTTATTACTGGGTATTTTCCAGAACATTTCAGAGGAGCCAGCAAGAATAGTGCACTCTATATGTGCTCTGGGTCATTAGACACCATTAGACATGCACCTGTCTGGGGAGTGGACATGACTTTTTAATTTCTGTACCAGTGCTATGGCCTAATATCTAAATGTTGCTATGGTTACGCCCATTGGGACTGTGCCAGAACGCGAGTGTTCGTTTCGGAGGAGTTGGCAGGATGACACCTCTGTTTATTTTTTAAACTATTGCTGTGGCTCTAATGGTTCCATGTCCTAATATGAAACCAAACTAAAATCAGTGCAAGCCAATAAGATAATGGTGACTAAATTCCAGAGGGGATGAAAAGGAGTTACTATGAGTGTGATGTAAAGGAGGACAATTGAGTGTGTGCCGGGGGTTGAAAAGGCAGTTGTTTTCACGAACCAGCTCGGCTTTTATTGTATTGTAATACAATTCTATTTGAACTCACAGGCTCCGGTATTTCAGAATGATTATTGACTGAATATTTCCACGACATTATTAGTACCTCAACGAAGATCAAAACACCTTTTATAAACTGCTGATCTTTGAGATGTTATTTACCAGCATTGACCTTATCAAGGCGCTTATATTATGAATTGAACGGTGCTTTTTCCAATAGTAGAATAATATTACATTATGAATTGAAAGGTGCTATTTCCAATAGTATAATTTTATTATATAATGAATTCGGTGCTATTTCCAATAGTAGAATAATATTCAGCAAAACATAAAGTACTCTACCCGGTCTGTCATATTCAATTGATCTGATTCTTGATCTGAGTCAACTAGAGATTTATGTAATGGAATTTCACATTATTTTGAGTTTTTATAATTGTGTATTTCAATGTAAGCATAGCATTTTGATGAGAATCCCCAGGTATCATTTTTAGGTAGATTGAAAAATGTATATCATAGTTTACTGCCATACCCTGTATACTCAAATGGTCTGAATACACAACATTATACAGCAATATGTACTTCGCTCTCTCTCCTCTGTATCCAGGAGGAATGGGGAAGTCATGAGCACTTCCTGCAGTAGCAGCATGTTTTACATAATTGACAGGCTTCCTTATGTGGGGGCTATGCAGAGTGCCAACTGACTGTCACATGCTTGTGTGGTGGTTGTGTATCTCCTCTTCTGCACTTTCTCAAGGAGGAGAGAATGAGGTGGTGGAGAGAGACGCAGAACCATTATTGTCGGAGCGAGAGGCAACTGCAGCAGCGGCCACAGACAACACAAGTCACAGTGCGGCTGAGCATGTGATCACTTACCCCTCTCGGCTCATCTATTACCTGAAGGAGGACTCAGAGAGCACTTATCATGACCTGGACACCCGGGCTAGAAACCAGGGCACAGAGGGTCATGACCAGGTACGACAACATACCAGACTGATATGCATATGGCCATCCTATTACAGCCTCAGAGTTGCTGTGAGGTGATACTTGTCAATGGAAGTACACTTGTCCACGTTGGCACACTGGATAAAGTAAACTGATGAATGGGTATACTTTGATTGAAATGATAGCCTAGACGGAATCATCAACGAGAGCATTGTGAGGGTGATTAACTATTTTACTTGATATGCAAGGGACTTACTTAACTTGGATAGGCAGTGACGTTGGCATGCCATTCCTGACAGTCATTATTACTGTCGCAATTTCTCAATGTAATACCCATGGCTATCAGATTCTAATTATTTGGTTATTAACTAATAATAATTATAATAATACATTTCATTTGTATAGCTCTATATCTACTCTTACCATTATCAAGGGTGACCATTCTCCCAATATACCTACAATTAGAAAGGAAAACAACCTGATAAGAAGAGAAAACAGTGACCTGTGTTTAACATTCTGTCTGTTCCACAGGCAGTCCATCTTGCCCAAGCCAGTTTCCAGTTAGATGCCTTTGGCTCCAAATTTGTACTGGACCTAACGTTAAACAAGTAAGAGCTTTTATCTACCTTAAACCTCACTGTTCTTATTCAATACAGTTTTGTCAGCAGGCTGATATTTTAGCTTATGAAATAGGCATGGGTATTTGCTAACAGTGATGAATATGGGAATTTGGGTGTTGCACTGCTCTTGGTTTTTCATGTTGTACAGCAAGGAGGTCTTTTTATATGAACTTAAGGAGTCAATTTCTGAGCAGTCTTCCATTTTGAAACAGATCCAGTTTGTGGAACACATCCAACTACAGTTTCTGTTGTCCAGGTCATGGTTACAACAGTAGCCACATTTTGCATGGCTGCCAGGCTATACTCATTGATACGGAGAGCACCATATTGGGCTAATCTTTAAATCAAAAGTGACAGGCCCCATGATTCCTGGGAGTTCTATGTGAACTCCTGGGAGTTCTAACTCACTAGTAATGAGGTGTATTAAAGGAAGATACCTAATCAGTTGTACAACTGAATGCATTCAACTGAAATGTGTCTTCCACATCTAACCCAACCCCTCTGAATCAGAGAGATGTCTGATGACCATGTGAAGGTGGTGTGGTCTGATCACCATGTGAAGGTAGTGTTGTCTGATGACCATGTGAAGGTAGTGTTGTCTGATGACCATGTGAAGGTAGTGTGGTCTGATGGTCTGATGACCATGTGAAGGTAGTGTGGTCTGATGACCATGTGAAGGTAGTGTGGTCTGATGACCATGTGAAGGTGGTGTGGTCTGATGACCATGTGAAGGTAGTGTGGTCTGATGACCATGTGAAGGTAATGTGGTCTGGTCTGATGACCATGTGAAGGTAGCGTGGTCTGATGACCATGTGATGGTTGTGTGGTCTGATGACCATGTGAAAGTGGTGTGGTCTGATGACCATGTGAAGGTAACGTGGTCTGATGACCATGTGAAGGTAGTGTGGTCTGACCATGACCATGTGAAGGTGAGTGTGGTCTGATGACCATGTGAAGGTGGTGTGGTCTGATGACCATGTGAAGGTAACCATGTGAAGGTGGTCTGATGACCATGTGAAGGTGGCGTGGTCTGATGACCATGTGAAGTCCATGTGAAGGTGGTGTGGTCTGATGACCATGTGAAGGTAACGTGGTCTGATGACCATGTGAAGGTAACGTGGTCTGATGACCATGTGAAGGTAGCATGGTCTGATGACCATGTGAAGTGGTCTGAGACCATGTGAAGGTGGTGTGGTCTGATGACCATGGTCTGATGACCATGTGAAGGTAGTGTGGTCTGATGACCATGTGAAGGTGGTGTGGTCTGATGACCATGTGAAGGTAGTGTGGTCTGATGACCATGTGAAGGTGGTGTGGTCTGATGACCATGTGAAGGTGGTGTGGTCTGATGACCATGTGAAGGTAACGTGGTCTGATGACCATGTGAAGGTGGCGTGGTCTGATGACCATGTGAAGGTAATGTGGTCTGATGACCATGTGAAGGTAGTGTGGTCTGATGACCATGTGAAGGTAGCGTGGTCTGATGACCATGTGAAAGTGGTGTGGTCTGATGACCATGTGAAGGTAACGTGGTCTGATGACCATGTGAAGGTGGCGTGGTCTGATGACCATGTGAAGGTAGTGTGGTCTGATGACCATGTGAAGGTGGTGTGGTCTGATGACCATGTGAAGGTAACGTGGTCTGATGACCATGTGAAGGTGGCGTGGTCTGATGACCATGTGAAGGTGGCGTGGTCTGATGACCATGTGAAGGTGGCGTGGTCTGATGACCATGTGAAGGTGGCGTGGTCTGATGACCATGTGAAGGTAGTGTGGTCCGATGGTCTGATGACCATGTGAAGGTAGTGTGGTCTGATGACCATGTGAAGGTAGCATGGTCTGATGACCATGTGAAGGTAGTGTGGTCTGATGGTCTGATGACCATGTGAAGGTAGTGTGGTCTGATGGTCTGATGACCATGTGAAGGTAGTGTGGTCTGATGACCATGTGAAGGTAGTGTGGTCTGATGACCATGTGAAGGTAGTGTGGTCTGATGACCATGTGAAGGTAGTGTGGTCTGATGACCATGTGAAGGTGGTGTGGTCTGATGACCATGTGAAGGTAGTGTGGTCTGATGACCATGTGAAGGTAGTGTGGTCTGATGACCATGTGAAGGTAGTGTGGTCTGATGACCATGTGAAGTGGTGTGGTCTGATGACCATGTGAAGGTGGTGTGGTCTGATGAACATGTCAAGGTAGCATGGTCTGATGACCATGTGAAGGTTGTGTGGTCTGATGACCATGTGAAGGTGGTGGTCTGATGACCATGTGAAGGTGGTGTGGTCTGATGACCATGTGAAGGTAACGTGGTCTGATGACCATGTGAAGGTGGTGTGGTCTGATGACCATGTGAAGGTGGTGTGGTCTGATGACCATGTGAAGGTGTGGTCTGATGACCATGGAAGGTGGTCTGATGACCATGTGAAGGTGGCGTGGTCTGATGACCATGTGAAGGTAGTGTGGTCTGATGACCATGTGAAGGTGGTGTGGTCTGATGACCATGTGAAGGTGGTGTGGTCTGATGACCATGTGAAGGTAGTGTGGTCTGATGACCATGTGAAGGTACTGTGGTCTGATGACCATGTGAAGGTAGTGTGGTCTGATGACCATGTGAAGGTGGTGTTGCCTAATGACCATGTGAAGGTGGCGTGTTCTGATGACCCTGTGAAGGTGGCGTGGTCTGATGACCATGTGAAGGTAATGTGGTCTGATGACCATGTGAAGGTAGTGTGGTCTGATGACCATGTGAAGGTTGTGTGGTCTGATGACCATGTGAAAGTGGTGTGGTCTGATGACCATGTGAAGGTAACGTGGTCTGATGACCATGTGAAGGTGGCGTGGTCTGATGACCATGTGAAGGTAGTATGGTCCGATGGTCTGATGACCATGTGAAGGTAACGTGGTCTGATGACCATGTGAAGGTAGCGTGGTCTGATGACCATGTGAAGGTGGCGTGGTCTGATGACCATGTGAAGGTAGTGTGGTCTGATGACCATGTGAAGGTAGCTGGTGACCATGTGAAGGTGTGGGTCTGATGACCATGTGAAGGTAGCATGGTCTGATGGTCTGATGACCATGTGAAGGTAGCATGGTCTGATGACCATGTGAAGGTAGGTGGTCTGATGACCATGTGAAGGTAGTGTGGTCTGATGACCATGTGAAGGTAGTGTGGTCCGATGACCATGTGAAGGTAGTGTGGTCTGATGACCATGTGAAGTGTGGTCTGATGACCATGGACCATGTGAAGTGTGGTCTGATGACCATGTGAAGGTGTTGTCGTCTGATGACCATGTGAAGGTAGCATGGTCTGATGACCATGTGATGGTTGTGACCATGTGAAGGTGGTCTGATGACCATGTGAAGGTGGTGTGGTCTGATGACCATGTGAAGGTAGCGTAGTCTGATGACCATGTGAAGGTGGTGTGGTCTGATGACCATGTCAAGGTAACGTGGTCTGATGACCATGTGAAGGTGGTGTGGTCTGATGACCATGTGAAGGTAACGTGGTCTGATGACCATGTGAAGGTGGGGTGGTCCATGTGAAGGTGACCATGTGAAGGTGGCGTGGTCTGATGACCATGTGAAGGTAGTGTGGTCTGATGACCATGTGAAGGTGGTGACCATGTGACCATGGACCATTGATGACCATGTGAAGGTGGTGTGGTCTGATGACCATGTGAAGGTAGTGTGGTCTGATGAAGGTAGTGGTGGTCCCATGTGAAGGTGGTGTGGTCTGATGACCATGTGAAGGTGGTGTGTCTGACCATGTGAATGACCATGTGAAGGTGGCATGTTCTGATGACCCTGTGAAGGTGGCGTGGTCTGATGACCATGTGAAGGTAGCATGGTCCGATGGTCTGATGACCATGTGAAGGTCACGTGGTCTGATGACCATGTGAAGGTAGCATGGTCTGATGACCATGTGAAGGTAACGTGGTCTGATGACCATGTGAAGGTAGCATGGTCTGATGACCATGTGAAGGTAGTGTGGTCTGATGACCATGTGAAGGTAGTGTGGTCTGATGACCATGTGAAGGTGGTGTGGTCTGATGACCATGTGAAGGTAGTGTGGTCTGATGACCATGTGAAGGTGGTGTGGTCTGATGACCATGTGAAGGTAACGTGGTCTGATGACCATGTGAAGGTGGTGTGGTCTGATGACCATGTGAAGGTAGTGTGGTCTAATGACCATGTGAAGGTGGTGGTCTGGTGACCATGTGATGACCATGTGAAGGTAGGGTCTGGTGACCATGTGAAGGTGTGGACCATCTGGATGACCATGTGAAGGTGGTGTGGTCTGATGACCATGTGAAGGTGACCATGACCATGTGAAGGTGGCGTGGTCTGATGACCATGTGAAAGTGGTGTGGTCTGATGACCATGTGAAGGTGGTATGGTCTAATGACCATGTGAAGGTGGCGTGTTCTGATGACCATGTGAAAGTGGTGTGGTCTGACGACCATGTGAAGGTAACGTAGTCTGATGACCATGTGAAGGTGGCGTGGTCTGATGACCATTTGAAGGTAGTGTGGTCTGACGACCATGTGAAGGTAGTGTTGTCTGATGACCATGTGAAGGTGGTGTGGTCTGATGACCATGTGAAGGTGGCGTGGTCTGATGACCATGTGAAGGTGGCGTGGTCTGATGACCATGTGAAGGTGGCGTGGTCTGATGACCATGTGAAGGTAGTGTGGTCTGATGACCATGTTAAGGTAGCATGGTCTGATGACCATGTGAAGGTAGTGTGGTCTGATGGTCTGATGACCATGTGAAGGTAGTGTGGTCTGATGACCATGTGAAGGTAGTGTGGTCTGATGACCATGTGAAGTGTGGTCTGAGACCATGTGAAGTCTGGTCTGATGACCATGTGAAGGTGGCGTGGTCTGATGACCATGTGAAGGTGGCGTGGTCTGATGACCATGTGAAGGTAGTGTGGTCCGATGGTCTGATGACCATGTGAAGGTAGTGTGGTCTGATGACCATGTGAAGGTAGCATGGTCTGATGACCATGTGAAGGTAGTGTGGTCTGATGGTCTGATGACCATGTGAAGGTAGTGTGGTCTGATGACCATGTGAAGGTAGTGTGGTCTGATGACCATGTGAAGGTGGTGTGGTCTGATGACCATGTGAAGGTAGTGTGGTCTGATGACCATGTGAAGGTGGTGTGGTCTGATGACCATGTGAAGGTAGTGTGGTCTGATGACCATGTGAAGGTAGTGTGGTCCGATGGTCTGATGACCATGTGAAGGTAGTGTGGTCTGATGACCATGGACCATGTGAAGTGTGGTCTGATGACCATGTGAAGGTGGTGTCGTCTGATGAACATGTCAAGGTAGCATGGTCTGATGACCATGTGATGGTTGTGTGGTCTGATGACCATGTGAAGGTGGTGTGGTCTAATGACCATGTGAAGGTAGCGTAGTCTGATGATCATGTGAAGGTGGTGTGGTCTAATGACCATGTGAAGGTAGCGTAGTCTGATGACCATGTGAAGGTGGTGTGGTCTGATGACCATGTGAAGGTAACGTGGTCTGATGACCATGTGAAGGTGGCGTGGTCTGATGACCATGTGAAGGTAGTGTGCTGATGACCATGTGAAGGTAGTGGGTCCGATGGACCATCTGATGACCATGTGAAAGTGGTGTGGTCTGATGACCATGTGACGGTAACGTGGTCTGATGACCATGTGAAGGTGGCATGGTCTGATGACCATGTGAAGGTAGTGTGGTCTGATGACC
The DNA here is from genome assembly GCF_018296145.1 of Oncorhynchus tshawytscha. Classification (NCBI taxonomy): domain Eukaryota; kingdom Metazoa; phylum Chordata; class Actinopteri; order Salmoniformes; family Salmonidae; genus Oncorhynchus; species Oncorhynchus tshawytscha. The sequence continues at coordinate 46,294,369 of NC_056454.1, forward strand.
ATGTGAAGGTAGTGTGGTCTGATGACCATGTGAAGGTAGTGTTGTCTGATGACCATGTGACGGTATTGTGGTCTGATGACCATGTGAAGGTAGCGTGGTCTGATGACCATGTGAAGGTGGTATTGTTTGATGACCATGTGAAGGATAGCAGTAGAGATGGGGGAAGTTGTCATGTCGATCAATGCAGTCAGAGGAAGAGGGTTGATGTTCCTGATTGCCAGGGGCCAGATGTTGGCACTCTGTTTGGAGACGTTTGACCACAGGTCCACTATGCCTTAATCACTGTCATTCCAGAGGGAGTAGGGATTGTGGTAGTTTATAGCCATGTAATCTAGAACCATGTAGCTGGGTGTATAGATTAGCACCTGGCCCTCACACACACACACACACACACACGCACGTACGCACACATACACACATACACAGTAAACTACAGCAGGAAGCATGTAGAGACATGAGGGGTTGGTGTCCTGTCCCTGACCTGAGAACTTAACCATCTCCGGTCCTCACAACACAAACTAGTTTTGATGTTACTCTCAGTCCCAACACTCACAATTGCACAACAGGCTTTGAACAATGGGGTTTAAAGCAAGAACACAAGTGTTTTCTTGATCAGATAATAATTAGACAACGACCTGGGCGGCGGGGCAGCAGGTAGCCTAGCGGTTAAGAGCGTTGGGCCAGTAACCGAAAGGTCGCTGGTTCGAATCCCTGAGCTGACTAGTTAAAAACAAATTTGTTGATATGCCCTTGAGTAAGGCTCAACAAGCCTAATTGCACATGTTAGTCGTTCTGGATAAGAACATCTATTTAATGATTAACTACGTCAATCTGCAGAAGAGAAGCTGTGCTTTGTGACCAGATTCTATGTTGTTCTTCATTGTTTGTGAGTGAGCTTACTTTGGTGCATGTTTTTCGTTGTCTGTGTCTATGGGTAGGATGAATTGTGTTCACTGTTGTAGCTGCGACAGTGCTGATCTAAATATAGATAGGTCTGCAACCCTCCAATGGGCACAACTTCTACCCCCTTCTCACTGCTACCTGTCACTATTGCTCCTGGAGAACATATTTTCAGCATAATGGAGTTTCATATTCTTAAAGGAATAGTCCACCCAAATTACAAAATGACATGTCGATTTCTTTCCCTGTAAGCATTTGTGGCACACGTCCCATTCAAGTCATGCTACTGATATATTAGCATTTTTTGGTGCATCATGTTCATATCATCTATATGTGACTTTGTTGAGCTTCGCAGTCAATTTTAGATACTTTCGGACGATGTGGACACGACCAGCGAAAATTGTGAAAATTGGTATCATGACTTGAATGGGATTTGTGCCATTAAATGTTAGCATTTGGAAACAGTGTCAGGAAAGTTAAACCACAGCATGGATTGCTGTCATACCTTTTCCATAGATATATTACAGGGCAAGAAAACCTATGTTTAATTTTGTAATTTGGATGGACTTTGAACGATTCTCGTTGGTGGAAGAAGGTGAGGACCAAGGTGCAGCGTGGTAAGTGTTCATGATTTTAAATATAATCAAAACAGAACACTAAACAAAATAACAACTAGGAAGACCGAACAAACGAAACAGTCCTGTCTAGTGAATACACACAAAACAGAAAATAAACACCCACGAAACACAGGTGGAAAAATGCTACCTAAGTATGATTCTCAATCAGAGACAACTACCGACACCTGCCTCTGATTGAGAACCATACCAGGCCAAACTCAAAACACAACATAGAGAAACGAACATAGACAACCCACCCAACTCACGCGCTGACCATACTAAAACAAAGAGAAAACAAAGGAACTAAGGTCAGAACGTGACAGAACTATCCCTTTTGAGGAGAATGGTGTTTTATTGTCATTACAGCATAGCATGTGGGTAAATCCATTTCAATTCAATCACTTTTTGACAGCACCCCTTTTGATTTGAACAAAACCTTTCATACATATTTGCCCACTGAAGAAGTGCTCAGAAAGTGACTTTCATCAGTTAAAGGTGCTCAAAGTTGAATTATTTACATTTTTGATTAGATCTATTAGGATCTGAGCGATATAAGAAAGATCAGGGAAATTTTTTTTTAAATTTATTTTACACGTATTTAACCCCTTGGCACTAAACAGTCTCCATATACTGTATACTTTCATTAATTTTTTTCAATTGGTAACGGGGGACCTTCAGACGAGTCTTGTGAGGTCTGTGGGTGTCCTAGAGCAAAAACAACCAATATGGTCATGGGAGTCTCACCTTTCCACAGAGGGGTCATATTAGTGTGCAGCCCAAACTGTTCAGAACCTACAGACAGAAGTTGGCAGATCGGCTGTGGGGGAGTCGTAGAGCAAAAACAACCAATAGGAGTCTCACCTTTCCACAGAGGGGTCATATTAGTGTGTAGCCCAAACTGTTCAGAACCTACCGACAGAAGTTGGCAGATCGGCTGTGGGGGGGTCGTAGAGCAAAACGGAGAATGCCATCGTGTTGGTGAGAGTCTCATCTTTCCACGGAGAGAAATATATATAGATATATATATTTGTTGACGTTTTTTGTGAGAAAACAGACTTTTGGGATGTCTCATGGTCTGACAAACACTGCTCTAGCTCTGCCACCTTCCACTGCAGATGGGGAAGGGTGATATCAGCAGATGTGGTGGATTGAGACAATGCAACAAAAATAAACGGATATTTGTATTTTAAACAATCAGATTTTGATGGGGGCGCAGAAATTGTATGCTAATTGTAATTTGAAACTGTAAGACCACAAACCACACGGTGGATTGGCTATATATGATTTCCAGGGTAAATTACCAATACTATACACACCAAACTCCTTTTGTGGACAACATTCTTTTGTGTCAGCTGTTGCTGGCAGTTCTAAGACTCAATGTAGATGGCATGGCGATGGAAGAATAACAACCATGTAGTGACTATCAGGTGTGTTCCAGAAAATATACCGTTCACAAGTCAAAGCAGCCACAGTTGCATTATTAAACCTTAGTCCCCCGATCCCCCCCCCCAAAAAAAATGTTGGCTACCGTGTCAGACTCATCACACTCTGATACTTACATTGTGGTCAGCGCTTACAAGATTCACTGTCAATGATGGTACAGCATCCATCTTCAGGATTAGCTTTCTGGCAAGACCCATTGAATGTTCTCTCCAATTGATAAGCAACTTCACTCAAAATGTGACATGCTCATAATTTTCGGTGCAGCCTGTCCACCCGAAATGAAAAGCAGCCAATACAGTCACATGTCTTCATTCTTTGGAAAATAGTGGAAGGTTAATTTTACGCTATGGCAACCAGTCACAACACAGTGTGCTTTCGCCCGCATGCTGGTAAGTAGCTTGCTAGCTAACAGTCACACCACAGACAAAAGGTTACCACTATCTTTGGTCGTACGTTTTGCTTATGGTTTGTAAACAAAGCAAGGTGTAGACATGAAACATGACATAATACAGAACATTAATAGACAAGAACAGCTCAAGGACAAAATTACATAATCATTTTTTAAAGGCATGTAGCCTACATATCAATACATACACACAACTATCTAGGTCCAATAGGGGAGAGGCGTTGTGCCGCAAGGAGTTGCTTTATCTGTTTTTTAAAATCAGGTTTGCTGTTTATTTGAGCAATATGAGATGGAAGGAAGTTCCATGCAATAAGGGCTCTATATAATACTGTACGCTCTCTTGAATTTGTTCTGGATTTGGGGACTATGAAAAGACCCCTGGTGGCATGTCTGATGGGGTAAGTGTGTGTGTCAGAGCTGTGTGTAAGTTGACTATGCAAACAATTTGGGATTTTCAACACATTAATTGTTTCTTATAAAAAGAAGAAGTGATACAGTCAGTCTCTCCTCAACTCTTAGCCAAGAGAGACTGGCATGTGTAGTATTAATATCAGCCCTCTGATTACAATGAAGAGCAAGATGTGCTGCTCTGTTCTGGACCAGCTGCAGCTTAACTAGGTCTTTTCCTTGCAGCACTGGACCACTCGACTGGACAATAATCAAGATTAGACAAAACTAGAGCCTGCAGGACTTGCTTTTTTGGAGTGTGGTGTCAAAAAAGCAGAGCATCTCTTTATTACTGCCAGACCTCTCCCCATCTTTACAACCATTGAATCTATATGTTTTGACCATGACAGTTACAATCTAAGGTAACACCAAGTAATTTAGTCTCCTCAACTTTGTCAACAGCCACACAATTCATTACCAGATTCAGCTGAGGTCTAGAACTTAGGTAATGATTTGTACCAAATACTATGCTCTTAGTTTTAGAGATGTTCAGGACCAGTTTATTACTGGTCACCCATTCCAAAACATACTGCAACTCTTTGTTAAGGGTTTCAGTGACTCCATTAGCTCTGGTTGCTGATGTGTAAAATGGTTGAATCATCAGCAGGTTATGGTTATGATTATGGTCAATAATATCTAACAGTACAGCGCCCCACAATCTTCTTATTATCAGTTTATTTCACCCAATCATCAGTCATTTGTGTCAGTGCAGTACATGTTGAGTGCCCTTCTCTATAAGCATGCTGAAAGTCTGTTGTTAATTTGTTTACAGAGAAATAGCATTGTAGTAGGTCAAACACCATTTTTTCCCCAACAGTTTGCTAAGACTTGGCAGCAAGCTGATAGCTCTGCTGTTACAACTAGTAAAGGCCACTTTACCACTCTTGGGTAGTGGAATGACTTTGGCCTCCCTCCAGGACTGAGGACAATGACTTTCCTCTAGGCTCAGATTAAAGATGACAGATAGGAGTGGCTATAGAGTCAGCTACCATCCTCAGTAGCTTTCCATATTTGTCAATTGTCAATGCCAGGAGGTTTGTCATTATTGATCGATAACAATACTTTTTTGACCTCTCCCACAATAACTGTACAGAATTCAAACTTGCAAATGCATGAATACAATGGCTTGCCCACTTTTCCAATGAAGTAATCATTAAAATGATTGGCAACATCAAATGGTTTTGTGATGAATAAGTCATCTGATTGGATGAAAGATGGAGTTGAACGTCTTTCTGCACATGATTTCATTTAAAGTACTCCAAAGTTTTTTTGCAACATTCTTTATATCATTGATCGTGGCTTCATAATACAGTTTATTCTTCTTTTTGTTGAGTTTAGTCACATAATTTCTCAATTTGCAGCCAGACTTATTAGCCACTCCTTTTGCCCCATCTCGTTCAACCATACAGTTTTTAAATTCCTCATCAATCCATGGAGCCTTAACAGTTCTAACAGTCAGTTTCTTCTTATGGGTGCAGGGGCAGTATTGAGTAGCTTGGATGAAAGGTGCCCAGAGTAAACGGCCTGCTCCTCAGTCCCATTTGCTAACATATGCATATTATTAGTAGTATTGGATGGAAAACACTCTGAAGTTTCTAAAACTGTTTGAATGATGTCTGTGAGTATAACAGAACTCATATGGCAGGCGAAAACCTGAGAATAATCCAACCAGGAAGTGGGAAATCTGAGGTTGGTCGATTTTCAACTCATTGCCTATCGAATACACAGTGTCTATGGGGTCATATTGCACTTCCTAAGGCTTCCACTAGATGTCAACAGTCTTTAGAACCTTGTTTGATGCTTATACTGTGAAGGAGAGGGGAATAGGAGCTGAATAAGTCAGAGGTCTGCTAGAGTGGCATGAGCTGATCACGCGCATTCATGTGAGGGTTAGCTTGGGTTCCATTGCATTTCTACAGACAAAGGAATTCTCCGGTTGAAACATTATTGAAGATTTATGATAAAACATCCTAAAGATTGATTCTGTACTTCGTTTGACATGTTTCTACAAACTGTAATATGACTTTTCGGCCGAACTTTCGCCTGGACCTGCCCGCGCGTCGTGAGTTTGATTGTGTACTAAACGCGCAAACAACAAGGAGGTATTTGGACATAAATGATGGACTTTATCGAACAAATCAAACATTTATTGTGGAACTGGGATTCCAGGGAGTGTATTCTGATGAAGATCATCAAAGGTAAGTGAATATTTAAAATGTTATTTCTGACTTCTGTTGACTCCACAACATGGTGGATATCTGTTTAGCTTGTTTTGTTGTCTGAGAGCTGTACTTAGATTATTTCATGGTGTGCTTTTTCCGTAAAGTTTTTAAAAATCTGACACAGCGGTTGCATTAAGGAGAAGTATATCTATAATTCTGTGCATAATACTTGTATCTCTTATCAAAGTTTATTATGAGTATTTCTGTAAATTGATGTGGCTCTCTGAAAATTCGCCTGATGTTTTTCGAGGCACAACATTACTGACCATAAAGCACCAATGTAAACTGAGATTTTTGGATATAAATATGAACTTTATCAAACAAAACATACATGTATTGTGTAACATGAAGTCCTATGAGTGTCATCTGATGAAGATCATCAAAGGTTAGTGATTCATTTTATCTCTATTTCTGCTTTGGCTGGAAAATGGCTGTATGTGTTTTTGGGACTAGGCTCTGACCTAACATAATCATATGGTATGCTTTCCCTGTAAAGCATTCATGAAATCGGACACGAGGGGTAGATTAACAAGAAGTCAAGCTTTAATTTGGTGTATTGCACTTGTGAATGTTTGAAAGTTAAATATTTAAAAAAATATATTTTTGAATTTCGCAATCTGCCTTTTCAGCGGATGTTGTCGAGGTGGAACCCCTAACAAGTTGAGAGTCACAGCAAAATATTTTGTACGATCTCTTATACATTATTTAAGGACCAGCTGTTTGAACTTTGGCTTTCCCGGAAATGGCCACTATTCTGTGATCCAGCTTTAGAACAAAGTTCTACAGTATTAGTAAAAATGTGATCGATACATGAGGATGATCTTGTTCCTGTAGTGTTCGTAAACACCCTGGTAGGTTGATTCATAACCTGAACCAGATTACAGGCACTGGTTACAGTAAGAACCTTCCTCTTGAGCGGACAGCTTGATGAAAACCAGTCAATATTCAGGTCCCCAAGAAAGTAGACCTCTGTGTTTACATAACATACATTTTCAAGCATTTCAAAAATATAATTTAGAGACTGACTGTTCACGCTTGGTGGCCTATAGAAACACCCCAAAAGAAAAGGCTTTCAAGTGAACCTGCAACCACACTTCAATAAGACTTGGCATAAGATCTTCTCTAAGTATGACATGGAATTGGCTCTGAATATATACAGCAACACTTCCCCCATAAGCATTTCTGTCTCTTCTATAGATGTTATGTCCTTGTTTTGCTACTGCTGTATCATCAAATTAATTATTTAAGTGAGTCTCAGAAATTGATAATATATTAATGTTATCTGATGCTAGCAAGTTACTGATTTCATGAACCTTATTTCTAAGGCTAGATATATTCATATGGGCTATTTTCAGCCGTTTCCTGAGGGCCTTATCAGAGATAGACATAATACTGAAAAGAGCAAACAAAGCAAAAGAAAAAATATACATTCAGCAGTCCATTAATCAATATATATGTGTGTGTGTGTGTGTGTGTGTGTGTGTGTGTGTGTGTGTGTGTGTGTGTGTGTGTGTGTGTGTGTGTGTGTGTGTGTGTGTGTGTGTGTGTGTGTGTGTGTGTGTGTGTGTGTGTGTGTGTGTGTGTGTGTGTGTGTGTGTGTGTGTGTGTGTGTGCGTGTGTGTGTGCGTGTGTGTGTGTGTGTGTGTGTGTGTGTGTGTGTGTGTGTGTGTGTGTGTGTGTGTGCGTGCTGTGGGGTTGAAGCTACGAAAACCATAGGCTTGGCTCTCTCATCCCCTCCAGGCTTCTGGGAGGGAGGTTTGACAATGAGCCTGTCTTAGCGGATGTAGGCCATGTCAACCCACACGCTCTGGCAGCTTTCATGACAGGATCAGTTCTTTCCTCTTCTGGCGCACAGCTTCAGGATAGTCCTCGTTAAGAAAGATCTACAGTGTCTTACAAAAGTATTCATCCCCCTTGGTGTTTCTCCTATTTTGTTGCGTTACACCCTCTAATTTAAATGGATGTTTATTTGGACTTCATGTAATGGACAAACACAAAATAGTCCAAATAGGTGAAGTGAAATGAAAAAAAAATCACTTGTTTCAAGAAATTCCCCCAAATAAAAAATGGGAAAAGTGGTGCATGCTGTCACGATGGGTGAGTGATGGGTGAGGAGTCAAACGCAGAGAGCAAAGTAAACGGGAAAAGTGGTGCATGCTGTCACGATGGGTGAGTGATGGGTGAGGAGTCAAACGCAGAGAGCAAAGTAAACGGGAAAAGTGGTGCATGCTGTCACGATGGGTGAGTGATGGGTGAGGAGTCAAACGCAGAGAGCAAAGTAAACGGGAAAAAACGCTTTAATGTCCTTAACAAAGTAACAGGTCCAAACATGGGTGAAGCCCTAAAACACAGGTGCAAAAACAAACCCAAAACCTAGTTACACAAACCCGGACAGCGAAAACCCAAAACCGACGATACACCACAAACGTAACAAACACAACAAGCCCGCACAAACACCAGCGGTAAACTAACTTAAATAACACCCATCCCAAAACCCCAACAAGGAACAGGTGAAAACAATTAGACAAAAACAAACGAAAAGGAAAAAGGGATCGGTGGCAGCTAGTAGACCGGCAACGACAACCGCCGAGCGCCGCCCGAACAGGAAGGGGAGCCACCTTCGGTGGTATTCGTGCACATGCATATGTTATCACCCCCTTTGCTATGAAGCCCCTAAATAAGATCTGGTGCAACCAATTACCTTCAGAAGGCACACAATTAGTTAAATAAAGTCCACCTGTGTGCAATCTAAGTGTCACATGATCTGTCACATGATCTCAGTATATATACTGTTCTGAAAGGCCCCAGAGTCTGCAACACCACTAAGCAAGGGGTACCACCAAGCAAGCGAGACCAAGGAGCTCTCCAAACAGGTCAGGGGCATATTTGTTGAGAGGGCCGCCCACCAAAACTCACGGACCAGGCAAGGAGGGCGTTAATCAGAGAAGCAACAAAGAGACCAAAGATAACCCTGAAGGAGCTGCAAAGCTCCACAATGGACATTGGAGTATCTGTCCATAGGACCATTTTAAGTCATACACTCCACAGATCTGGGCTTTATGGAAGAGTGGCGAGAAAAAAAGCCATTGTTTAAAGACAAAAATGAGCAAACACGTTTGGTGTTCGCCCAAAGGCATGTGGGAGACTCCCCAAACATATGGAAGAAGGGACTCTGATCAGATGAGACTAAATTGAGCTTTTTGGCCATCAAGGAAAACGCTATGTCTGGTGCAAACCCAACACCTCTCATCACCCCGAGAACGCCATCCCATCCCACAGCATCATGCTGTGGGGATGTTTTTCATCAGCAGGGACTGGGAAACTGATCAGAATGAAAGGAATGATGGATGGTGCTAAATACAGGGAAATTCTTGAGGGAAATCTGTTTTAGTCTTCCAGAGATTTGAGACTGGGACGGGGGTTCACCTTCCAGCAGGACAATGACACTAAGCATACTGCTAAAGCAACACTCGAGTGGTTTAAGGGGAAACAGTTAAATGTCTTGGAATGGCCTAGTCAAAGTCCACACCTCAATCCAATTGATAATCTGTGGTATGACTTAAAGATTGCTGTATACCAGTGGAACCCATCCAACTTGAAGGAGCTGGAGCAATTTTGCCTTGAATAATGGCCAAAAATCCCAGTGGCTAGATGTGCCAAGCTTATAAAGACATAACCCAAGAGTCTTGCAGCTGTAATTGCTGCAGAAGGTCTACAAAGTATTGACTTTGGGGGGTGAATAGTTATGCACTCTCAGGTTTTCTGTATTTCTGTCTTATTTCTTGTTTGTTTCACAATAAATAAATAAAAATGCATCTTCAAAGTGGTAAGCATGTTGTGTAATAGCTTGATTTGGAGCTAGTTACCCTTAATAGCTCCTTGGTCAGCAGGAGTCACTAGAGCACAATGAGCCAAGTAAAGCCCCCCAGCTTTACGACGCTGGGCCAATTGTGCCCAGCCCTATGGGTCTCTGACACAGCCTGGAATCAAACCTGGCTACTGTAGTGACATCTCAAGCACTGTGATGCAGTGCCTTTGACCGCTGCGCCACTCAGGAGGCTTTTATTGCAATTCGATGTTCAAAACATATTGCTGACTACATGTCTGCTGTGGAGGGACAAGAGAGAGCCATGAGAAAAACAAATGTTGTTCAGACAAGGAAATGAAAGTGCTGAAAACAAATTGGCTCCCTATTTGCACTGAACAAATATATAAACGCAACATGAAACAATTTCAACGATTTTACTGAGTTACAGTTCATATAAGGAAATCAGTCAAGTTAACTAAATTCATTAGGCCCTAATCTATGGATTTCACTTGACTGTTAAAAAAAAGGTAGGGGTGTGAATCAGAAAACCAGTGTGACCACTATTTGCCTCACGCATTGCGACACATCTCCTTCAGTTAGAGTTGATCAGGCTGTTGATTGTGGCCTGTCGAATGATGCCCCACTCCTGTTGAATGGCTTTGCGAAGTTGCTGGATATTGGCAGGAACTGGAACATGCTGTTGTAAACATTGATCCAGAGCATCCCAATCTTGCTCAATGGGTGACATGTCTGGTGAGTATGCAGGCATGGGAAGAACTGGGACATTTTTAGCTTCCAGAAATCATGTACAGATCCTTGCGACATGGGCTGTGCATTATCATTCCACATCACATAAGGTGATGGTGGCAGATGAATGGCATGACAATGGGCCTCAGGATCTCGTCATAGTATCTCTGTGCATTCAAATTGCCAGGTGGCTTATGGTAAAGAAATAAACATTACATTCTCTGGCAACAGCTCTGGTGGACATTCATGCATGCCATTTGCACGCTCCCTCAAATTTTGAGACATCTGTGGCATTGTGTTGTGTGACAAAACTGCACATTTACTAGTGGCCTTTTATTGTCCCCAGTACAAGGTGCACCTGTGTAATGATCATGCTGTTTAATCAGTTCTTGATATGTCACACCGGTCCGGTGGATGGATTATCTTGGCAGAGGAGAAATGCTCACTAACAGGGATGTACCCATATTTGTGCACAACATTTGAGAGAAATTTGCTTTTTGTACGTACATGTATGGAATATTTCTGGGATCTTTTATTTCAGCTCATGAAACATGGGACCAACATGGGACCAACACTTTTATTCAGTTAAAAAAAAATATGGAGCAAGCTATGAAGGAACATTTCAGTGCAGTTCCAACCTACTAGCACAAAAATAATGTTGCGATATTGTCAAAACTAAACAACATATCGTCAAAAATACTATTCCGATATGTAACTTTATCGATTTTTCCTTCCATCACTTGCAAACATTTATGGAAAGTTTTGTTTAAATCAAAAGAGATGCTGTTAAAAAGTAATTGAATTCAAATGGATTTATCCAATATAGTTTTCATAGAACCCCTATATGCAGATGGTTTAATGTATTGTAGATGGAGTATTTTTTGGGGCTCATAATACCTCTGTGTTTTAATAAGCATTGATCTGGGACTGCTTCAGTCATTCAGTATGTCTGGGTCTTGGCTGCAGAACAGTATGTCTTGTCCTCCCTCTCCCATAGCATCACTATTCAATTCTGAGCAGAGCTGATTATTTCCATGTGTCAGAGACATAGCAATGACAGCATCACGTGTCAGTGAATTTGGGCTGGAGCTGGTCCGGTGCCAGGTCCCAGAACCTCCTGCAGTTTCTGGTCTCCCCCTCTCTTCTAACACTGCATTGTCAGTCTCCTGTGGACTCAAAGACCTCAGGGAAGGACTCCCTCCTCTTTAGCCACACACACATAAACACTCATACACACTGACTGCACATTGCACACTGCGACGTGTACTTCCTGCGGCCTCCCTTCTCCCCACACTCCACTCACTCCACTCACACACACACACACACACACACACACACACACACACACACACACACACACACACACACACACACACACACACACACACACACACACACACACACACACACACACACACACACACACACACACACACACACACACACACACACACACACATACACACACACACTCACACACTCACTCACACACACACACACACACACACACATCTTTGCATTCCACTGATCCAGCCCACCAGACTCTGCAATGCTGCACTCCCCCCTCTTTCTATCACTCTCTCTCTCTTTCACTTTCTCCCAATCTCTCTCTCTCGCTCTCTCTCTCTCTCTCTCTCTCCCTGTCTCATCCATCAAGCTAAAAATAGCCCTTCACTGGTGCTTTGACTCTCTCTCTCTCTCTATCTCTCTCTCTCTCTCTCTCTCTCTCTCTCTCTCTCTCTCTCTCGCTCTCTCTCTCTATCTCTCTCCTTCTCTACACCTAACTGTGTGCAGGACTTCCTGCCCACTCGCTGAGCATTGCTCAGAACATGTCAGGCACACACATATTTCAAAATATTTTTCTTAGTATTTTGTTTCTACTTATCTGCAGCAAACAGTGCTGTATGTCCAGGGGTGGGAGGATGTGTTCAATTAGATCTACAAGGTTACCTTGAAAAGTGCCATTGTGGCAGAAATGGCAGTCTCTTGAAGTCAGTGGTCAGCTAACATATTGACTGTGTGTAACTGTGTGGTGTGGCATGGCTTGCTGAGTCAGACGGTGGGAACAGCCTGGAGGACAGCGGGGGCTCAAGGTGAACCAAAGGCCTCAAACAATCATTTATCATGTCATGCTTCATTGACACCATGTTGAAAGGGGATATGTCTTATTTCAATGTCATGCCTGTCGCTGATGTTCTTTCTATGTTTTGTCTGTCATGGATTTTCTTTCTAATCAATGCATTTGTGAAATAGTGAAACATTGTTTTAGATATTTTCTTGCTTTAAATGTGTTTCAAAGGTTAAAATAGATTTGACATTATTTTGAACTCCAGCGAGCACTTCACTGGTTGGCTCTGTAAATTACAGCTTTGTGATGAATTCTGGATCCCATTTTGTACGCTGACTGTCACCACTGTGTTTTGACTGATTTTCAAACGGTTTCAGAGTATGTACCTTACTGTGTTATACCTACAGTATCTATCTTATAATGTATTATTGGTATAGTCTTTAAATCAAAATCAAATGTATTTATGTAGCCCTTTGTACATCAGCTGATATCTCAAAGTGCTGTACAGAAACCCAGCCTAAAACCCCAAACAGCAAGCAATGCAGGTGTAGAAGCACGGCAGCTCCACAAAAAGGATCTGGTGCATCTTACCTGCTGATGCAGCATCTAACCCGCTGATGCAGCATCTTAAATACTGATGCAGTATCTTAAATACTGATGCAGTATCTAACCTACTGATGCAGCATCTTACCCGCTGATGCAGCATCTAACCTACTGATGCAGTATCTAACCTACTGATGCAGCATCTAACCTACTGATGCATCTTACCCGCTGATGCAGCATCTTAAATACTGATGCAGCATCTTACCTGCTGATGCAGCATCTAACCCTCTGATGCAGCATCTTACCTGCTGATGCAGAATCTTACCTGCTGATGCAGAATCTTACCTAGTCTTCCTATAGCTGCACAGAATGCAACGTTTAAGCTACCTTTAACTGTCAGATGATGTGGGTGGATGTATTTAGGTTGATGTGGGTGTATTTGACTGTGGGGTTTGAATAAGATTAAGGTTTGTGATGCTTGTTGAATGTTGTTCAGCTGTTAAACAGGATAAAACTCTCCGTGTAAGCCACAAGGAAAACTGAGTCACGGTTCTCGATCAGACCACAGATGGTTAGGGCAGCAGGTCATCACAACAGATACTAACCCACGCCCCCTTCTCTTTCTACTTCCCAGTGACTTGTTGTCGTCGGATTATGTGGAGATCCACTATGAGGAGGGTAAATCGGTTCTATCAAAGGTAACATCTCCAGTTTGGGTTCCTGTTTTCATTTACCCTTTTAAAAAAAAAAATCCAGGCGGAGCCTAATTGGTTCCCAGTGGAAGATACAGGGCCTACAGCTGGTAAAGAATGGATTGGTTTGTTTTATGGGGGGCTGATTAGGGCCAATCAAAGTACAAGTGGATAGTTAAAGTAATATGTAGCAAAACGCTTAAAGACTATTCAGTTGTACCATGTCTACAGGATCTCTGGAGTTCACAGACATTCAAATAAATAATATGGCGGCCATTGTCCATGTAGAGTACAGAGAGGTACTTTTATATTTCTACTGTGATGTTATTTATCCACTTGGTCTTGATCTGTCCTAATATAGCTCGTATTGATTAGCATTACCTAACTTCATCAAATACAGTATGTGGTGCCGGTTTGCATCATCAGTTCAAATGTGATTCGTCCTGATGTTCAAATGTGATTCATACTGATGTTCAAATATGATTCATTCTGATGTTCAATTCTGATTCATTCTGATGTTAAAATATGATTAATCCTGATGTTCAAATATGATTAATCCTGATGTTCAAATCTGATACATCCTGATGTTCAAATATGATTAATCCTGATGTTCAAATCTGATACATCCTGATGTTCAAATCTGATTCATTCTAATGTTAAAATCTGATACATCCTGATGTTCAAATCTGATTCATCCTGATGTTCAAATCTGATACATCCTGATGTTCAATTCTGATTCATTCTAATGTTAAAATCTGATTCATTCTGATGTTAAAATCTGATTCATTCTGATGTTAAAATATGATTCATCCTGATGTTGCGTAAGTGTTGTTTCTGTTTTAATGATGAAGAAAGAGAGTGAGGGAGAGCTAGGGGAGATAGAGACAGGAGAAAGAGAGAGGGAGGGAGGGATAGATGGGGAGAGGAAGGATGGATGAGAGAGAGGGGGAGAGGGAGAGGGATGGTAAAGAAAGAGAGTGTGAGAGGGAGGGATGGTAGAGAGCGAGAGAGAGAGAGAGAGAGAGAGAGAGGGGAGAGGGGACTGCCACTGGTGTTGCTGAATCAGGATCAGGCTGAGTGGCTGATGACTGAGTGGCTGATGGGCTAGGGGGCTGATGGGTTGAGGGGCTGATGGGCTGATGGCTGAGGGGCTGATGGGTTGAGGGGCTGAGGGCTAGGCTGAGGGGCTGATGGGTTGAGGGGCTGAGGGCTAGGCTGAGGGGCTGATGGGTTGAGGGGCTGAAGGGCTAGGCCGAGGGGCTGTGGGCTCAGGGGCTGAAGGCTAGGCTGGGCACAGTGGAGCTAGCTGACTCAGCATGGCTCCACTCCGCTCCCCTGCAGCCTCCTGCCTCTCCTGCCTGCCTGGCTGCAATCCAGATCACGTGACAGGGAAGGGAGAGACTGGCGCTCTGCAGTAGCTATGCAGCGTGGGATGGTGACTCTTTCTGAGAGAGAGAGAGAGAGAGAGAGAGAGATGTGGACCATTGAGGTCTGAAGAGAACAGTCAAGTTTGAGGCCCACAGACACAACCCACACTCCCGAAATGTATCATTTCTAAATGTGGGCTGATTTCGTTAACCAGGCTGCAGAAAATGTACTGTATTGGAGAAAAGTATAGTCCTCCCAACTGAATAAACAGTATTACAACAGAGTTGCAATGATGCAGCAAGTACACAAAGGTACTTCATCTGAAGTATATTCCAGATTGTATAGATGGATTAGTATTTGAATATATTTGTTTGTTGAATGTCTTGTAGAAGACCACTGGAGTGGTGCTCTAATCATCATGTCCAACATCTTCTCCACATTAGGTTGCTGTGATGTGAAGTGTTGTCTAAGTGTTGTTTAAGTGTTGTATAATTGTTGTCTAAGTGTTGTATAAGTGTTGTATAAGTGTTGTTTAAGTGTTGTATAAAGTGTTGTTTAAGTGTTGTATAATTGTTGTTTAAGTGTTGTATAATTGTTGTCTAAGTGTTGTATAAGTGTTGTTTAAGTGTTGTATAAAGTGTTGTTTAAGTGTTGTATAAGTGTTGTTTAAGTGTTGTATAAGTGTTGTTTAAGTGTTGTATAAGTGTTGTTTAAGTGTTGTATAAGTGTTGTTTAAGTGTTGTATAAGTGTTGTTTAAGTGTTGTATAAGTGTTGTTTAAGTGTTGTATAAGTGTTGTTTAAGTGTTGTATAAGTGTTGTTTAAGTGTTGTATAAGTGTTGTTTAAGTGTTGTATAAGTGTTGTATAAGTGTTGTATAAGTGTTGTTTAAGTGTTGTTTAAGTGCTGTTTAAGTGCTGTTTAAGTGTTGTTTCTGTGTACCCTCAGGGTGGTGAACACTGTTACTACCACGGCCAGGTGAGGGGGAAAGATGATTCCCACGTGGCCTTGTCTACCTGCAATGGGCTGCAGTAAGTGAAGGAACAGCAGCAGTTGTATATATAATAATCCGTGCCTGGAATATGTGTGGAGATTCATCTGTGCTCTCGACAGCTGCTATTGACTCAGTATTGACTGTCTTCTCTCTTCACTTTGCCTCTCGTTCCCCCTGCCTTTTCCTCTGGTTCCCCTTGCCCTTGTCTCTCGTTCCCCCTGCCTTTTCCTCTGGTTCCCCTTGCCCTTGTCTCTCGTTCCCCCTGCCTTTCCTCTCGTTCCCCCTGCCTTTCCTCTCGTTCCCCCTGCCTTTCCTCTCGTTCCCCCTGCCCCTCTCATTCCCCCTGCCTTTCCTCTTTGCCTCTCCCCTGGTTCCCCCTGCCTTTCCTCTGGTTCCCCCTGCCTTTTCCTCTGGTTCCCCCTTGCCTTTCCTCTCTCGTTCCCCCTGCCTTTTCCTTCTGCCTTTGTTCCCCCCTGCCTTTCCTCTCATTCCCCCTGCCTTTCCTCTCATTCCCCCTGCCTTTCCTCTCTTCCCCCTGTTCCCCCCCCCTGCCTTTCCTCTGGTTCCCCCTGCCTTTCCTCTGGTTCCCCCTGCCTGCCCTTTCCTGCCTTTCCTTCCCCCCTGCCTTTCCTCTGGTTCCCCCTGCCTTTCCTCTGGTTCCCCCTGCCTTTCCTCTGGTTCCCCCCCCCTGCCTTTCCTCTGGTTCCCCCTGCCTTTCCTCTGGTTCCCCCTGCCCTTGCCTCTCGTTCCCCCTGCCTTTGCCTCTCGTTCCCCCCTTTGCCTTTTCCTCTCGTTCCCCCTGCCTTTGCCTCTCGTTCCCCCTGCCTTTGCCTCTCGTTCCCCCTGCCTTTCCTCTTCCCCCTGTTCCCCCCCCTGCCTTTCCTCTGGTTCCCCCTGCCTTTCCTCTGGTTCCCCCTGCCTTTGCCTCTCGTTCCCCCTGCCTTTGCCTCTCATTCCCCCTGCCTTTGCCTCTCGTTCCCCCTGCCTTTGCCTGACAGCGGAATGTTTGACGATGGACTCTATCTCTATATAATGGAGCCTTTGCAACAGACTCACTCAATTGTAAGTTCTTACTTCCATTTAGGTTTTTAACAATCTTTGCTACACAAATAACATTGTTCTACCTCTACTTGTGCTACTGCTAGGATCGCTTTTGCCCCTTTTACCCTTACTAAGTCCTCCTTTACCCTTACTAAAGCCTCATTTTACCCTTACTAAAGCCTCCTTTTACCCTTACTAAAGCCTCCTTTTACCCTTACTAAAGCCCCTGTTTTACAGTAAAGGCATATTAGGTTATCTAGTGAAAATTGATACTTCATTGTCAAAGGCAATCTTGTTTTTGAAGGAAGTCCATGGTGTACTATAATGAAGGACATATGATTAATCATCAATCAATCACATTTATTTATAAAGCCCTTCTTACATCAGCTGATGTCACAAAGTGCTGTACAGAAACCCAGCCTAAAAACCCAAACAAAAGTGCTGTATGTTTTGCCTCACTAATCTCTCATTGATCTTTTTCTAAAGTCACATAAGCCCAGAACACCATATCCCATTCAAGGTCCATGATGATAATGGAAAGGATAATGATCATGGAAATGATCATTTAATGGAATGACAATGACAATGGAAAGGATAATGACAATGGAAATTATAATGGGATTATAATGATAATGGACAGGATAATGATGATGGAAATAATAACAATAATGGAATGATAATGACACCGGCAAGGATAATAATAGTGGAAAGGACAGTGATAATGGAAATTATAATGATAATGGAAATATTAATGATAATGTAATGATAATGATCATGGAAAGATTAATGGTAATGGAAAGGATCATGGTAATGTAATGATAATGTTTTTAGGGTAGTCAAGTATTCCATTTTATTTATTGATTAATGTTGACTCTGTAGTTGTGAAAACCTGATCATGTGCCTTGTTATACAGTGGAATGGGAATACCCTCCGATACCCTCTTCTTCTGTAACTTGACCCCTGTTCCCTGTTCCCTCCACCCTCATCACACCCCTGTTGACGGCCTGTTAATGGTTTCTCCCTCACAGGATACAGCCGCACGGCCCCACTCACTGCGCAGGATGCCCAGCCTCCAGTGGAACAGTGACTCAGAGGAACTGGGTAAGGTGTTCTGCATCTGACTGCCATCTTGGATCTTGCATAACGTCCACCCGCCCTCCACCACTTTACATCAACACTCTCATGGCCTGTCTACCTGGCCTTCCAGAACCTCTCCTACTAACGCTGACATTAGATTCCCCTCATCTGGGTACATCATGTCAAATACGTTCAAAAACCCTGTGTTGCGCTTTGGTTTGTCCAGTAGAGTGGAAGGTAAATGAACTGAAAGCATACCTCAACTTAATACTTTAGTGTATTTGACGCAGGTTGGGACTGTTGACACATAACCACAGAACCCAGCATGGCATCAGTATCCTGGCGTAGACCTCAGTGTGTTTATCGACCTTTGTTATTGTGTTTCTGTGTTCCCGTGTTTCTCTAGTGAAGGACGAGCGGCTGCTTCCGGAGCTGGACGACATGTCCTGGCTGAAGCGCAGGAAAAAGCGGGCTGTAAGTCTGTGACCTCATCAGTCCCTTAAAGGGATTTTGTAAAACACTCCACCTACTCCAACCCTCACCCTACTGTAACCCTACCCTACTGTAACCCTACCCTACTGTAACCCTACTGTAACCCTAACCCTACTATAACCCTACTGTAACACCAGTCATACTGTAAACCTACTGTAATCCTACTGTAACCCTACTATAACCCTACTGTAACCATACCCTAACTCTAACCCTACTGTAACCATACCCTAACTCTAACCCTACTGTAACCCTACTGTAACCCTACCCTACTGTAACCCTACTGTAACCCTCACCCTACTATAACCCTACTGTAACCATACCCTAACTCTAACCCTACTGTAACCCTAGCCTACTGTAACCCTACCCTACTGTAACCCTACTGTAACACTAATCATACTGTAAACCTACTGTAACCCTACCCTACGGTAACCCTAACCCTACTATAACCCTACTGTAACACTAATCATACTGTAAATCTACTGTAACCCTACCCTACTGTAACCCTACTGTAACCCTAACCCTACTGTAACCCTACTGTAACCCTAACCCTACTGTAACCATACTGTAACCATACTGTAACCCTAACCCTACTGTAACACTACTGTAAAACCCTACTGTAACCCTAACCCTACTGTAACCCTAACCCTACTGTAACCCTACCTAACCCTAACCCTAAACCCTACTGTAACCCTAACCCTACTGTAACCATACTGTAACCCTAACCCTACTGTAACCCTACTGTAACCCTACTGTAACCCTAACCCTACTGTAACCATACTGTAACCCTACTGTAACCCTACTGTAACCCTAACCCTACTGTAACCCTACTGTAACCCTAACCCTACTGTAACCATACTGTAACCATACTGTAACCCTAACCCTACTGTAACCCTACTGTAACCCTAACCCTACTGTAACCCTACTGTAACCCTACTGTAACCCTAACCCTACTGTAACCCTACTGTAACAATAACCCTACTGTAACAATAATAATACTGTAAACCTACTGTAACCCTACCCTACGGTAACCCTAACCCTACTATAACCCTACTGTAACACTAATCATACTGTAAACCTACTGTAACCCTACCCTACTGTAACCCTAACCCTACTATAACCCTACTGTAACACCAGTCATACTGTAAACCTACTGTAATCCTACTGTAACCCTACTATAACCCTACTGTAACCATACGGTAACCCTAACCCTACTGTAAGCCTACTGTAACACTAATCATATTGTAAACCTACTGTAACCCTACTATAACCCTACTGTAACCCTACTGTAAACCTACTGTAACACTACTGTAAAGCTACTGTGACCCTAATCCTACTGTAACCCTACTGTAACACTAACCCTACTGTAACCCTACTGTAATCCTACTGTAACCCTACTGTAACCCTACTGTAATTCTACTGTAACCCTAACCCTACTGTAATCCTAACCCTACTGTAACCCTACTGTAATCCTACTGTAATCCTACTGTAACCCTACTGTAACCCTAACCCTACTGTAACCCGACTGTAACAATAACCCTACTGTAACCCTACTGTAACAATAACCCTACTGTAACCCTAACCCTACTGTAACCCTAATGTAACAATAGCCCTACTGTAACCCTACTGTAACCCTACTGTAACCTAACCCTACTGTAACCCTACTGTAACCCTACTGTAACCCTAACCCTACTGTAACCCTACTGTAACCCTAACCCTACTGTAACCCTACTGTAACCCTACTGTAACCCTAACCCTACTGTAACTACTGTAACCCTAACCCTACTGTAACCCTACTGTAACCATACTGTAACCCTAACCCTACTGTAACCCTACTGTAACCCTAACCCTACTGTAACCCTACTGTAACCCTAACCCTACTGTAACCCTACTGTAACCCTACTGTAACAATAACCCTACTGTAACAATAACCCTACTGTAACAATAACCCTACTGTAATCCTAACCTTACTGTAACGCACTCCTCCTACTGTTCATCTACCCTTGCTGTTTTATAACCTAGTGTGCTATGTAGCCTCTTGTTATGACCTAGTGTGCTATGTAGCCTCTTGTTCTAACCTAGTGTGCTATGTAGCCTCTTGTTATGACCTAATGTGCTGTGTAGCCTCATGTTATAACCTAGTGTGCTATGTGGCCTCTTGTTATAACCTAGTGTTCTATGTAGCCTCATATAATCCTCTATTTTCTTCTCATCCTCTATAAATCTGTCATTGCTGTGTCTTATGAAAGTTAACTAATCTGTGGCTTTTTCAGATGCCTAGGAATGTATTTGAGGAGATGAAGTATTTGGAGATTATGATCGTCAGTGACCATAATATGGTATGTGCCCTCAAAAGCCAAGCAACACTATCTAAACAGAAGACAGGAAACACGAATGAATATTTCAGCACTGTTTCATTATTTTACCGTTAAGAATCTCGACAGCATTCCGTCAACACCAAGGAGACTTTGTTTTTCCTCCTCTCGTGTCCTATGCTTAGCCAGCTACACCCACAAGAGAATGCAACATTGTTGAATGTGGTGGTGGATGCGTGATTCATATCCTAGCTAACGTAACCGTGGTCCAGATGTGAAAACACCAGGCTTATTCTATTGTTGGTGTGGACCATCAAAAATCAACATGTATATTTTATGTATTTTCTAAAAGGGGTGTTGTAGAAGCTTGTATGAGAATTGATTCATGTTCCCCTTAATAATAGTTTTGAATAACATTTGTGTCATTGTTTTTGTGTGGTCTGCAGTATAAGCGACTCAAGACCAAGCAGCACACCAGGAACTCTGCCAAGTCAGTGGTGAACCTTGTTGATGCTGTGAGTAACATCTTCAGTTGGCTCTGAGAACTGATTCTTATTTTTTATTTTTTTTAAACTTTTATTCAACTGCAGATATTCAGACCTTCACCTCCTCTTTCTGGTGTACGTTTCAGGGTGTCCATCAGAACAATCTAGAATAATGTTGAACTGATTCTAATTCTCTGGCTCTTGTGTGACTAAATAATACTTTCAATGCAATCATAGTTGAATCAATCATAGTTGAATCAATCATAGTTGAATCAATCATAGTTGAATCAATCATATTTGAATCAATCATCAATCATAGTTGAATAAATCATCAATCATAGTTGAATCAATCATATTTGAATCAATCATATTTGAATCAATCATCAATCATAGTTGAATAAATCATCAATCATAGTTGAATCAATCACATTTGAATCAATGATATTTGAATCAATCATCAATCATAGTTGAATAAATCATCAATCATAGTTGAATCAATCATAGCTTAATCAATTATTGTGTTTGCAAAACACAAGTATATCTAAACGTTGAATTCACAGATGAATTAATCAAATGTATATGTATTTTTTTGTTGAGAACAGCTGTTTACCATTTATATTGAAGTTCCCCTAGAGGGTAGAACCCAGAATCGACCACTTCCTCATGTGTCATACACTACTTATCTCATGTACCCTGAGTCTCATGTTCCCTCAAGTTTCCTGTATCTCAAATCTCCTGTAATCTGAGTCTCCTGTAATCTGAGTTTCCTGTAATCTGAGTCTCTTGTAATCTGAGTCTCTTGTATCCTCAGTCTCCTGTACCCTCAGTCTCCTGTACCCTCAGTCTCCTGTACCCTCAGTCTCCTGTAATCTGAGTGTCTTGTACCCTCAGTCTCCTGTACCCTCAGTCTCCTGTACCCTCAGTCTCCTGTAATCTGAGTCTCTTGTAATCTGAGGTTCCTGTACCCTCAATCTCCTGTAATCTGAGTCTCTTGTATCTGAGTCTCTTGTATCTGAGTCTCTTGTACCCTCAGTCTCCTGTACCCTCAGTCTCCTGTACCCTCAATCTCCTGTAATCTGAGTCTCTTGTATCTGAGTCTCTTGTAATCTGAGTCTCTTGTACCCTCAGTCTCCTGTAATCTGAGTCTCTTGTAATCTGAGTCTCCTGTACCCTCAGACTCCTGTAATCTGAGTCTCTTGTAATCTGAGTCTCTTGTAATCTGAGTCTCTTGTACCCTCAGTCTCCTGTACCCTCAGTCGGCCCCATACATGTATCTGTTATGTTCAGATTATACACTGTATCACTGTGCTTGTTGTTGCTCTGTGTAGCTGGGATGTGGAATAACAGTCTTGTGTCTCTCCTTGCTCCCAGTGTGCTGTATCCCCTGTCCTGTCTTGTCCCATGTCTCTCCCTGTTCTCAGTGTGCTGTTTCCCCTGTCCTGTCCTGTCTTGTCCCATGTCTCTCCCTGTTCTCAGTGTGCTGTTTCCCCTGTCCTGTCCTGTCTTGTCCCATGTCTCTCCCTGCTCTCAGTGTGCTGTTTCCCCTGTCCAGTCCTATCCTGTCCTGTCCTCAGACAGTACAGATGATCATTCACACCCAGTATTCTTCTCCTCTTCCTGTGCTGTGATCTCTCCATCTCTCTCTCTCTCTCTGTGTGTTCTCCCACTACCCCAACACGCTCCGATGACAGATCTTTAAGGAGCACCTGCACACACGGGTGGTTCTGGTTGCCGTGGAGATCTGGTCGGACAAGGACCCGATTCCCATCAGTGTGAAGCCTCTGGACATGCTGAAAGATTTCTCTAAGTACCGGGCGCAGAGCATCAAGCAGCACACTGACGCTGTGCACCTCTTCTCGTAAGTGTTCTCTCCTCCCTGTTCCTCAGGGCCACCCCATACTGATGCTGTAGTATGTATCTCTTGCACACAGAGCCTCTTTATGGCTTCCCAGATCAATAGATCATGTTAAAGGACTAGGCCCTAATGCTTTTGCTTTAACAACAAAGCAACCTTTTTCCATCCACTTTCATTTTTCCTCCAAGGGTGGCTGAAATACCACTCACATGTCCAGCATATGTCTGTCTGCCTGTCCACCTGTCTGTCTGTGTATCTGACTGCCTGTCTGTCTGACTGCCTGTGTGTCTGTCTGATAGTTACTCTGTGTCTCTTCGATGCACAGCAATGTGACCTTCCACTATCGCCGAAGCAGTGTAGCGTACTTCGGGGGGATGTGCTCTGTGAGCCGTGGAGTAGGGGTCAACGAGGTGAGACTAATGTCCAGGATCATACTTTTTTTATTATGGCAGAACAGACTAGTAACTGCTAATGTTTTGTACCTGTAGTATGGCACCACATGGACTATGGCTTCGTCACTCTCCCAGAGCTTGGCACAGAACCTCGGCATCCAGTGGGATCCAGCCGCAAAGAGAAGTACACAGACCAGCTCACATTCATCACTGCACATTCATATATGTCTCACAGATTTACAAAGCATTCCTTTTTTAAAATTTAAATATCTAATTTTACAATCTATGTTTAAAATGTGGAATAATTTTAGGCACATATGTTTCTTTGATGGACATGCTGTGTGTTGTTCTCTCTCACAGAGGAATGCGGCTGCTCTGACTCCTGGGTGGGCTGCATCATGGAGGACACTGGGTAATGGGCTGCTGAACTACTGTTATTCTCACTCTCTGTTTCTGTCTATGTCTCGCTCTCCCTGTCACATGTGCCCCACTCACACACACATACACACAGACAGATATAAATATTTATATATATACACTACCTGTCAAAAGTTTGGGGTCACTTAGACATTTCCTTGTTTTTGAAAGAAAACAGCAGTCTCAACGTCAACAGTGAAGAGGCGACTCCGGGATGCTGGTCTTTTAGGCAGAGTTGCAAAGAAAAAGACATATCTCAAACTAGACAATCCAATGTACTTGTCCTCTTGCTCAGTTGTGCACCAGGGCCTGACCACTCCTCTTTCTATTCTGGTTAGAGACAGTTTGCGCTGTTCTGTGAAGGGAGTAGTACACAGCGTTGTACGAGATCTTCAGTTTCTTGGCAAGTTCACGCATGGAATAGCCTTCATTTCTCAGAACAAGAATGGACTGACGAGTTTCAGAAGAAAGTTATTTGTTTCTGGCCATTTTGAGCCTGTAATCGAACCCACAAATGCTGATGCTCCAGATACTCAACTAGTCCAAAGAAGGCAAGTTTTATTGCTTCTTTAATCAGAACAACAGTTTTCAGCTGTGCTAACATAATTGCAAAAGGGTTTTCTAATGATCAATTAGCCTTTTAAAATGATACACTTGGATTAGCTAACACCACGTGCCATCGGAACACAGGAGTGATGGTTGCTGATAATGGGCCTCTGTATTCCATAAAAAATCAGCCATTTCCAGCTACAATAGTCATTTACAACATTACCAATGTCTTCAATGTTTTTCTAATCAATTTGATGTTATTTTAATGGACAAAAAAATGCTTTTCTTTCAAAAACAAGGACATTTCTAAGTGACCCCAAACTTTTGAACGGTAGTGTATATAGAGAGAGGGAGAGAGAGAGAGGGATAGGGAGAGAGAAAGAGGGAGAGAGAGAGAGAGAGAGAGAGAGAGAGAGGGGGAGAGAGAGAGAGAGAGAGAGAGGTGGGGAGAGAGAGAGATGGGGAGAGAGAGAGAGAGAGAGGTGGGGTGAGAGAGAAAGTGAAAAGGAGAGAGGAAGATAATATAACACTATGAAACAGATGTTATTATTAGAGCTCCTATTAGGAGAGAGAATAGATTATTTCCGTGGATTTCTGTTGAGGGAAATGTGTAATAATGAGCTGCTAACCACCTAGCTCCTTCTCTCTATGAGCTGCTAACCACCTAGCTCCCCTGCCTCTCTCTATGTGCTGCTAACCACCTAGCCCCCTCTCTCTATGAGCTGCTAACCACCTAGCTCCCCTGCCTCTCTCTATGTGCTGCTAACCACCTAGCCCCCTCTCTCTATGTGCTGCTAACCACCTAGCTCCCCCTCTCTATGAGCTGCTAACCACCTAGCCCACCCTCTCTATGAGCTGCTAACCACCTAGCACCCCTGCCTCTCTCTATGAACTGCTAACCACCTAACCACCTAGCTCCCCCTCTCTATGTGCTGCTAACCACCTAGCCCCCTCGCTATGAACTGCTAACCACCTAACCACCTAGCCCCCCCTCTCTATGAGCTGCTAACCACCTAGCACCCCTGCCTCTCTCTATGAGCTGCTAACCACCTAGCACCCCCGCCTCTCTATGTACTTCCGGCGCCGACAGAGATGGCCGCCTCGCTTCGCGTTCCTAGGAAACTATGCAGTTTTTTGTTTTTTTACGTGTTATTTCTTACACTAGTACCCCCAGGTCATCTTAGGTTTCATTACATACAGTCGAGAAGAACTACTGAATATAAGATCAGCGTCAACTGTATGGTGTATGTCACGTATATGTCACGTAGAGTAGGCCAGATGGCTAAACTGGATAACCTAACCTCTATAAAAATAAAAAGATGGCGGAACCGCAAAAGTTCTTCTGTGCAAAGGTGTTTATTTACAAGTGATTCCGGAACAGAAAATAACAGTACTGCCATCAACGTCTACCTTATGGGACAGCTTAACAACAATGCTGCCCCATCCACAGCTCAATCCAAAAAATCCCCTGTCCTGAGGTAGCTACTGGGGAACCTTCCCAGCACTTCTTCAGCAGGTCCAGTGGTCCTTGCACTGGCCATCCATAGAGGAGTTCGAATGGCGAGAAACCTGTCGATGCCTGAGGCACCTCCCTGTAAGCAAAAAGCAGAAAGGGTAACCACTTATCCCAGTATTTACCAGTGTCAGCCACAAACTTCCTCAGCATGTTCTTGAGCATTTGATTGAATCTCTCTACGAGCCCATCCGTTTGGGGATGGTAGGGAGTAGTCCTCAAGCCTTTAATGCCCAGCTGTCGGTGGAGTTGAACCATCAGTCGCGAGGTGAAGTTTGTCCCTTGGTCCGTCAGGATTTAATCTGGGATTCCTACACGAGAGAAGAGCTGAACAAGAGCATTGATTATCTTTGGAGTGGTTATGGAACGGAGTGGGAAGGCTTCTGGGAACCGGGTGGCATAGTCACAGATCACCAATATATACTTGTAACCTGCACTACTCTTCTCCAAGGGTCCAACAATGTCCATTGCAATTCTCTTGAATGGGGTAGAGATAACTGGCAGTGAACATAGAGGAGCCCGTTCAGACCTACGGACAGCACTGGTTTTCTGGCACGTGGGGCATGATTTGCAGTATTTTTGTACATCAGTATACATGGAGGGCCAAAAGAAACGGGAGCCTAGCCTAAGATAGGTCTTATGTTGCCCTAGATGGCCTGCCCATGGAACTGTATGTGCAAGGTTGAGAACAAGTGGTCTACAGGTAGATGGCACCACCAACTTCCTGCTATCTGCCTCTGACCCAAGGTAGAGTATGTGGTTGTCTACTGTGTAAATCCCCCACATAAAGATTGACTGTCCCCAGCTAAGGCCTTGTCAAACAAACATTTCAAGGTCAAGTCAGGCAGAGGTTGTAAACCAGCTTTGGCCTGGGCAGGCAGAGGTTGTAAACCAGTGACAACTGAACATGCCATCTGAACATCAGACTGGCAAACTGACTGCTCATATAGCTGACCCCCCACACTTCCCAACAGATCAGAGAGTACAGGCACATCCCTCCCCAAAATCATCTCAAAAGGTAGCTTCTCCATTACCCCAACTTTGAGGAGGTATTTCTGACCCTGAATCTCAACTGTGAGCTCAGCTGTGGGCTGCTGTGACTGGTCACCATGGACACATTGGATCAGTGTCTGATGACCATAATCAATGTCATTAACAGGTACATGACCTTTTCTGATCAATGACAGGGAACTGCCGGTGTCAATCATTGCAGTAAGACTTTTACCATTCACTTTTACAGGTACCAAGCATGACCCTTCCCGAGTCTGTCTATTCTGAACACCATCCCCCTCTCTGGGTACATAACAGTAACCTGAGAGCTTGGATTTACGTAGCGGACACATTGAAGCATTGTGCCCCTGCTGCCGGCAGTAAAAACAGGTCAGACCCCTCCCATCAGAACGAACTGCATGATCCCTTACCTCCCTCCCAGACACATAACCCCCAGAGTTACCTCCACCATCTCTGGTGTTTCTGATGTCCCTTGTGTCTCTGAGACTCCTTGGAGCGGGTGCTGCAGGTTGTGGTGGGCCCCCTTTACGTGCATTAAGATACTGCAGTGCAAGCTTGGCCGCCATAAGCCCGTCCTTGGGCTCGTGCTCTCGGACCCAGGTTCGAATGTCGTGTGGTAGAACTTGTAGAAGTTGCTCGAGGATGATGACCTCCCCGATTTTGTCCTGTGTCTTCTCCCCCGGTCGAACCCATCGTCGGTAGAGACCCTTGAGGCGGTGGTACGTCTCTGTCGGCGACTCACCTGATGGCGTTGATGCAACTCTGAAGCGTTGACGGTAGGTTTCCGGTGAGATGTCAAACTTCACCAGCAGCGCTTCCTTCAAGCCCTTGTAGACATTGGCCAGCCCCTCATCCATTGCTGTGTAAGCCTCTAAGGCCTTGCCCGTGAGCAATGGGACAAGCCTGCAGGCCCACTCTACCTCAGGCCACTGCCACGTCTTAGCCATGCGCTCA
Organism: Oncorhynchus tshawytscha; assembly: GCF_018296145.1. Taxonomy (NCBI): domain Eukaryota; kingdom Metazoa; phylum Chordata; class Actinopteri; order Salmoniformes; family Salmonidae; genus Oncorhynchus; species Oncorhynchus tshawytscha. The sequence continues at coordinate 46,322,720 of NC_056454.1, forward strand.
AACCTCAGCAGGTAGTTTTCAATGTCCTCCCCTGCTGGTATGAGGGCATCTTTGGCTCCTTCCTCAGGAATGCTGGAAGATGGACGTTAACACTGCTGGACTGGTCTCCTGGTGCTGGCCTCATTACTGCTTGGGGTGCCTGCTGTGGAGTTGAAGTCCCTGCTGCATCGAGCCTTTGTCGTCCTGGTGTTGGAAGACCCAATCTTGGGCTCTCACTGACGAGTTCCGCCTGGTGGGGAGCTGTGAGGATAGATTGGCGTAGGCCACGTAACTCCTGCTTGAGGTCTTCGTCCCTCCTCTCAAGGCAGGTGAAAAGTTGCTGAAAAAGGGTTACCATGGTTGGGTGTGGTTCTGGTCCCCCAACTGCTCCTTCAGTCAGCAGCTCACCCAGTTCTGGTTGTCTTTGGCCCCGCGGTCGGGCTCCTAGTTTCTCATACTTGACCTCTTCTTCACCAGACGATTCCATGGTATTCCACCCCGGTTCAACTTCAGGTACCTTTTCTGACAGTTGATGCTGTTGCTGAGAACGCAATCCTGTACGCATTCCTTTACCTCTCTTGTTGGACTTCACTGATTTGCGGTACGCCATCCCACCACTGCCACCAGACTGTAACGTTCTCTGCTTCACGGAAACATGGCTCACTGGAGAGACGCTATCCGAAGCGGTGCAGCCAGCGGGTTTCTCCACGCATCGCGCCGACAGAAACAAACATCTTTCTGGTAAGAAGAGGGGCGGGGGCGTATGCCTTATGGCCAACGTGACATGGTGTGATGAAAGAAACATACAGGAACTCAAATCCTTCTGTTCACCTGATTTAGAATTCCTCACAATCAAATGTAGACCGCATTATCTACCAAGAGAATTCTCTTCGATTATAATCACAGCCGTATATATTCCCCCAAGCAGACACATCGATGGCTCTGAACGAACTTTATTTAACTCTCTGCAAACTGGAAACGATTTATCCGGAAGCTGCATTCATTGTAGCTGGGGATTTTAACAAGGCTAATCTGAAAACAAGACTCCCTAAATTTTATCAGCATATCGATTGCGCAACCAGGGGTGGAAAGACCCTGGATCATTGTTACTCTAACTTCCGCGACGCATATAAGGCCCTGCCCCGCCCCCTTTCGGAAAAGCTGACCACGACTCCATTTTGTTGATCCCTGCCTACAGACAGAAACTAAAACAAGAGGCTCCCACGCTGAGGTCTGTCCAACGCTGGTCCGACCAAGCTGACTCCACACTCCAAGACTGCTTCCATCACGTGGACTGGGAGATGTTTCATATTGCGTCAGACAACAACATTGACGAATACGCTGATTCGGTGTGCGAGTTCATTAGAATGTGCGTTGGAGATGTCGTTCCCATAGCAACGATTAAAACATTCCCTAACCAGAAACCGTGGATTGATGGCAGCATTCGTGTGAAACTGAAAGCGCGAACAACTGCTTTTAATCAGGGCAAGGTGTCTGGTAACATGACTGAATACAAACAGTGCAGCTATTCCCTCCGCAAGGCTATCAAACAAGCTAAGCGCCAGTACAGAGACAAAGTAGAATCTCAATTCAACGGCTCAGACACAAGAGGCATGTGGCAGGGTCTACAGTCAATCACGGACTACAGGAAGAAACCCAGCCCAGTCACGGACCAGGATGTCTTGCTCCCAGGCAGACTAAATAACTTTTTTGCCCGCTTTGAGGTCAATACAGTGCCACTGACACGGCCTGCAACGAAAACATGCGGTCTCTCCTTCACTGCAGCCGAGGTGAGTAAGACATTTAAACGTGTTAACCCTCGCAAGGCTGCAGGCCCAGACGGCATCCCCAGCCGCGCCCTCAGAGCATGCGCAGACCAGCTGGCCGGTGTGTTTACGGACATATTCAATCAATCCCTATACCAGTCTGCTGTTCCCACATGCTTCAAGAGGGCCACCATTGTTCCTGTTCCCAAGAAAGCTAAGGTAACTGAGCTAAACGACTACCGCCCCGTAGCACTCACATCCGTCATCATGAAGTGCTTTGAGAGACTAGTCAAGGACCATATCACCTCCACCCTACCTGACACCCTAGACCCACTCCAATTTGCTTACCGCCCAAATAGGTCCACAGACGATGCAATCTCAACCACACTGCACACTGCCCTAACCCATCTGGACAAGAGGAATACCTATGTGAGAATGCTGTTCATCGACTACAGCTCGGCATTCAACACCATAGTACCCTCCAAGCTCGTCATCAAGCTCGAGACCCTGGGTCTCGACCCCGCCCTGTGCAACTGGGTACTGGACTTCCTGACGGGCCGCCCCCAGGTGGTGAGGGTAGGCAACAACATCTCCTCCCCGCTGATCCTCAACACTGGGGCCCCACAAGGGTGCGTTCTGAGCCCTCTCCTGTACTCCCTGTTCACCCACGACTGCGTGGCCACGCACGCCTCCAACTCAATCATCAAGTTTGCGGACGACACAACAGTGGTAGGCTTGATTACCAACAACGACGAGACGGCCTACAGGGAGGAGGTGATGGCCCTCGGAGTGTGGTGTCAGGAAAATAACCTCACACTCAACGTCAACAAAACTAAGGAGATGACTGTGGACTTCAGGAAACAGCAGAGGGAACACCCCCCCATCCACATCGATGGAACAGTAGTGGAGAGGGTAGCAAGTTTTAAGTTCCTCGGCATACACATCACAGACAAACTGAATTGGTCCACTCACACAGACAGCATCGTGAGGAAGGCGCAGCAGCGCCTCTTCAACCTCAGGAGGCTGAAGAAATTCGGCTTGTCACCAAAAGCACTCACAAACTTCTACAGATGCACAATCGAGAGCATCCTGGCGGGCTGTATCACCGCCTGGTATGGCAAGTGCACCGCCCTCAACCGTAAGGCTCTCCAGAGGGTAGTGAGGTCTGCACAACGCATCACCGGGGGCAAACTACCTGCCCTCCAGGACACCTACACCACCCGATGCTACAGGAAGGCCATAAAGATCATCAAGGACATCAACCACCCGAGCCACTGCCTGTTCACCCCGCTGTCATCCAGAAGGCGAGGTCAGTACAGGTGCATCAAAGCTGGGACCGAGAGACTGAAAAACAGCTTCTATCTCAAGGCCATCAGACTGTTAAACAGCCACCACTAACATTGAGTGGCTGCTGCCAACACACTGTCAATGACACTGACTCAACTCCAGCCACTTTAATAATGGGAATTGATGGGAAATGATGTAAATATATCACTAGCCACTTTAAACAATGCTACCTTATATAATGTTACTTACCCTACATTATTCATCTCATATGCATACGTATATACTGTACTCTATATCATCGACTGCATCCTTATGTAATACATGTATCACTAGCCACTTTAACTATGCCACTTGGTTTACATACTCATCTCATATGTATATACTGTACTCGATATCATCTACTGTATCTTGCCTATGCTGCTCTGTACCATCACTCATTCATATATCCTTATGTACATATTCTTTATCCCCTTACACTGTGTATAAGACAGTAGTTTTTTGGAATTGTTAGTTAGATGTTAGTTCGTTATTACTGCATTGTCGGAACTAGAAGCACAAGCATTTCGCTACACTCGCATTAACATCTGCTAACCATGTGTATGTGACAAATAAAATTTGATTTGATTTGATTTGACCACCTAGCCCCCCCCTCTCTATGAGCTGCTAACCACCAAGCACCCCTGCCTCTCTCTATGTGCTGCTAACCACCTAGCCCCCTCTCTATGAGCTGCTAACCACCTAGCTCCCCAGCCTCTCTCTATGAGCTGCTAACCACCTAGCCACCCCTCTCTATGAGCTGCTAACCACCTAGCACCCCAGCCTCTCTCTATGTGCTGCTAACCACCTAGCCCCCCTCTCTATGAGCTGCTAACCACCTAGCCCCCCTCTCTCTATGAGCTGCTAACCACCTAGCGCCCCTGCCTCTCTATGTGCTGCTAACCACCAAGCGCCCCAGCCTCTCTCTATGTGCTGCTATCCACCTAGCCTCCCCTCTCTATGAGCTGCTAACCACCTACCCCCTCTCTATGTGCTGCTAACCACCTAGCGCCCCAGCCTCTCTCTATGTGCTGCTAACCACCTAGCCCCCCTCTCTCTATGAGCTGCTAACCACCTAGCCCCCCTCTCTATGAGCTGTTAACCACCTAGCGCCACTGTCTCTATGAGCTGCTATCCACCTAGCACCCCAACCTCTCTCTATGATAGTAGGCCAATGACAGGATGTATAGAGCTGTATCTGCAGCCACCAGAGGCTGTGCATGACCTGCGGTAGCATGTGAAAGTTGCCTTGACTTCATGCTTGTGTTGTTGACAGTGGCTTGTGTTGCACACTGGTCCAGAGTCACCTGACGTGAATAACATCTGCCACACCTTTCACTCTCACGCTAGGACATGGTCAATGAACAGTTGGATGATAAAGGTGGTGGATCTATTCCTTTCCCCCTCAGGGTCCAGCATCCCCGGAAGTTCTCCAAGTGCAGCATCTCAGACTACAAGGAGTTCCTGCTGAAGGGTGGTGGATCATGTCTCTATAACAGGCCGAACAAGGTGAGTAGTTTACGTTGCAGTCGCCATACAGCTGAACATCAAAAGAGCGATACTGTATATAATCAGTCATTCAGATACCGTTATAACCCTCTGATTCTGTTTGTTTGGGCAGCTGTTTGAATCTACAGAGTGTGGGAATGGATACATTGAGGTGGGAGAGGAGTGTGACTGCGGAGATAGAACAGTAAGTTACTATTAAATACTAGTTTATTTACATCGCATTAATATGGTTCAAATACAGTGTCAGACTGGTGCTGCCGTCTATGTTGTAGGAGTGCTACAAGGACTGCTGTAAGAAGTGTTCCCTAGCTAATGGTGCACATTGCGCTGACGGACCTTGCTGCAACAACACTTGTCTGGTAAGAGCTGTTTAATCACTGTGTCAGGTTGCTCATTAAGAACCGATATGGCTGTTTAATCACTGTGTCAGGATGCTCACTAAGAACCGATATGGCTGTTTAATCACTGTGTCAGGTTGCTCACTAAGAACCAATATGGCTGTTTAATCACTGTGTCAGGATGCTCATTAAGAACCGTTATGGCTGTTTAATAACTGTGTCAGGATGCTCACTAAGAACTGATATGGCTGTTTAATAACTGTGTCAGGATGCTCACTAAGAACTGATATGGCTGTTTAATCACTGTGTCAGGATGCTCACTAAGAACATATGGCTGTTTAATCACTGTGTCAGGATGCTCATTAAGAACCAATATGGCTGTTTAATCACTGTGTCAGGATGCTCACTAAGAACCAATATGGCTGTTTAATCACTGTGTCAGGATGCTCACTAAGAACCGATATGGCTGTTTAATCACTGTGTCAGGATGCTCACTAAGAACCAATATGGCTGTTTAATCACTGTGTCAGGATGCTCACTAAGAACCGGTATGGCTGTTTAATCACTGTGTCAGGATGCTCACTAAGAACCGATATGGCTGTTTAATCACTGTGTCAGGTTGCTCACTAAGAACCGATATGGCTGTTTAATCACTGTGTCAGGATGCTCACTAGAACCATTATGGCTATTTAATCACTGTGTCAGGATGCTCACTAAGTACCGATATGGCTGTTTAATCACTGTGTCAGGATGCTCACTAAGAACCGATATGGCTGTTTAATCACTGTGTCAGGATGCTCACTAAGAACCATTATGGCTGTTTAATCACTGTGTCAGGTTGCTCATTAAGAACCGATATGGCTGTTTAATCACTGTGTCAGGTTGCTCACTAAGAACCGATATGGCTGTTTAATCACTGTGTCAGGATGCTCACTAAGAACCGATATGGCTGTTTAATCACTGTGTCAGGTTGCTCACTAAGAACCAATATGGCTGTTTAATCACTGTGTCAGGATGCTCACTAAGAACCGATATGGCTGTTTAATCACTGTGTCAGGATGCTCACTAAGAACCGATATGGCTGTTTAATCACTGTGTCAGGATGCTCACTAAGAACCGATATGGCTGTTTAATCACTGTGTCAGGTTGCTCACTAAGAACCGATATGGCTGTTTAATCACTGTGTCAGGATGCTCACTAGAACCATTATGGCTATTTAATCACTGTGTCAGGATGCTCACTAAGTACCGATATGGCTGTTTAATCACTGTGTCAGGATGCTCACTAAGAACCGATATGGCTGTTTAATCACTGTGTCAGGATGCTCACTAAGAACCGATATGGCTGTTTAATCACTGTGTCAGGTTGCTCACTAAGAACCGATATGGCTGTTTAATCACTGTGTCAGGTTGCTCACTAAGAACCGATATGGCTGTTTAATCACTGTGTCAGGATGCTCACTAAGAACCGATATGGCTGTTTAATCACTGTGTCAGGTTGCTCACTAAGAACCGATATGGCTGTTTAATCACTGTGTCAGGTTGCTCACTAAGAACCGATATGGCTGTTTAATCACTGTGTCAGGATGCTCACTAAGAACCGATATGGCTGTTTAATCACTGTGTCAGGATGCTCACTAAGAACCGATATGGCTGTTTAATCACTGTGTCAGGATGCTCACTAAGAACCAATATGGCTGTTTAATCACTGTGTCAGGTTGCTCACTAAGAACCAATATGGCTGTTTAATCACTGTGTCAGGATGCTCATTAAGAACCATTATGGCTGTTTAATCACTGTGTCAGGATGCTCACTAAGTACCGATATGGCTGTTTAATCACTGTGTCAGGATGCTCATTAAGAACCGATATCAATAACTGTGTCAGGATGCTCACTAAGAACCAATATGGCTGTTTAATCACTGTGTCAGGATGCTCACTAAGAACCAATATGGCTGTTTAATCACTGTGTCAGGATGCTCACTAAGAACCAATATGGCTGTTTAATCACTGTGTCAGGATGCTCACTAAGAACCAATATGGCTGTTTAATCACTGTGTCAGGATGCTCACTAAGAACCAATATGGCTGTTTAATCACTGTGTCAGGTTGCTCACTAAGAACCGATATGGCTGTTTAATCACTGTGTCAGGATGCTCACTAAGAACCGATATGGCTGTTTAATCACTGTGTCAGGATGCTCACTAAGAACCGATATGGCTGTTTAATCACTGTGTCAGGATGCTCACTAAGAACCAATATGGCTGTTTAATCACTGTGTCAGGTTGCTCACTAAGAACCAATATGGCTGTTTAATCACTGTGTCAGGATGCTCATTAAGAACCATTATGGCTGTTTAATCACTGTGTCAGGATGCTCACTAAGAACCATATGGCTGTTTAATCACTGTGTCAGGATGCTCATTAAGAACCGATATGGCTGTTTAATCACTGTGTCAGGATGCTCACTAGAACCAATATGGCTGTTTAATCACTGTGTCAGGATGCTCACTAAGAACCGATATGGCTGTTTAATCACTGTGTCAGGATGCTCACTAAGAACCAATATGGCTGTTTAATCACTGTGTCAGGATGCTCACTAAGAACCAATATGGCTGTTTAATCACTGTGTCAGGATGCTCACTAAGAACCGATATGGCTGTTTAATCACTGTGTCAGGATGCTCATTAAGAACCATTATGGCTGTTTAATCACTGTGTCAGGATGCTCATTAAGAACCATTATGGCTGTTTAATCACTGTGTCAGGTTGCTCACTAAGAACCGATATGGCTGTTTAATCACTGTGTCAGGATGCTCATTAAGAACCATTATGGCTGTTTAATCACTGTGTCAGGATGCTCACTAAGAACCGATATGGCTGTTTAATCACTGTGTCAGGATGCTCACTAAGAACCATTATGGCTGTTTAATCACTGTGTCAGGATGCTCATTAAGAACCATTATGGCTGTTTAATCACTGTGTCAGGATGCTCATTAAGAACCATTATGGCTGTTTAATCACTGTGTCAGGATGCTCACTAAGAACCATTATGGCTGTTTAATCACTGTGTCAGGATGCTCATTAAGAACCATTATGGCTGTTTAATCACTGTGTCAGGATGCTCATTAAGAACCATTATGGCTGTTTAATCACTGTGTCAGGATACTCACTAAGAACCATTATGGCTGTTTAATCACTGTGTCAGGATGCTCATTAAGAACCCATATGGCTGTTTAATCACTGTGTCAGGATGCTCACTAAGAACCAATATGGCTGTTTAATCACTGTGTCAGGATGCTCACTAAGAACCAATATGGCTGTTTAATCACTGTGTCAGGATGCTCATTAAGAACCGATATGGCTGTTTAATCACTGTGTCAGGATGCTCACTAAGAACCAATATGGCTGTTTAATCACTGTGTCAGGTTGCTCACTAAGAACTGATATGGCTGTTTAATCACTGTGTCAGGATGCTCACTAAGAACCGATATGGCTGTTTAATCACTGTGTCAGGATGCTCATTAAGAACCGATATGGCTGTTTAATCACTGTGTCAGGATGCTCACTAAGAACCATTATGGCTGTTTAATCACTGTGTCAGGATGCTCACTAAGAACCATTATGGCTGTTTAATCACTGTGTCAGGATGCTCACTAAGAACCAATATGGCTGTTTAATCACTGTGTCAGGATGCTCACTAAGAACCGATATGGCTGTTTAATAACTGTGTCAGGATGCTCACTAAGAACCAATATGGCTGTTTAATAACTGTGTCAGGATGCTCACTAAGAACCAATATGGCTGTTTAATCACTGTGTCAGGATGCTCACTAAGAACCAATATGGCTGTTTAATCACTGTGTCAGGATGCTCACTAAGAACCGATATGGCTGTTTAATCACTGTGTCAGGATGCTCACTAAGAACCAATATGGCTGTTTAATCACTGTGTCAGGATGCTCATTAAGAACCAATATGGCTGTTTAATCACTGTGTCAGGATGCTCACTAAGAACCATTATGGCTGTTTAATCACTGTGTCAGGTTGCTCACTAAGAACCAATATGGCTGTTTAATCACTGTGTCAGGATGCTCACTAAGAACCGGTATGGCTGTTTAATCACTGTGTCAGGTTGCTCACTAAGAACTGATATGGCTGTTTAATCACTGTGTCAGGATGCTCACTAAGAACCAATATGGTTGTTTAATAACTGTGTCAGGATGCTCACTAGAACCAATATGGCTGTTTAAATACTGTGTCAGGATGCTCATGAACCGCTGTTTAATCACTGTGTCAGGATGCTCACTAAGTACCGATATGGCTGTTTAATAACTGTGTCAGGATGCTCACTAGAACCAATATGGCTGTTTAATCACTGTGTCAGGATGCTCACTAAGAACCAATATGGCTGTTTAAATCACTGTGTCAGGATGCTCATTAAGAACCGATATGGCTGTTTAATCACTGTGTCAGGATGCTCACTAAGTACCGATATGGCTGTTTAATCACTGTGTCAGGATGCTCATTAAGAACCATTATGGCTGTTTAATCACTGTGTCAGGATGCTCACTAAGAACCGATATGGCTGTTTAATCACTGTGTCAGGATGCTCACTAAGAACCATTATGGCTGTTTAATCACTGTGTCAGGATGCTCATTAAGAACCATTATGGCTGTTTAATCACTGTGTCAGGATGCTCATTAAGAACCAATATGGCTGTTTAATAACTGTGTCAGGATGCTCACTAAGAACCAATATGGCTGTTTAATAACTGTGTCAGGATGCTCACTAAGAACCGATATGGCTGTTTAACAAACTGTGTCAGGATGCTCACTAAGAACCAATATGGCTGTTTAATCACTGTGTCAGGATGCTCACTAAGAACCATTATGGCTGTTTAATCACTGTCAGGTTGCTCACTAAGAACTGATATGGCTGTTTAATCACTGTGTCAGGTTGCTCAGAACCGATATGGCTGTTTAATCACTGTGTCAGGATGCTCACTAAGAACCATTATGGCTGTTTAATCACTGTGTCAGGTTGCTCACTAAGAACTGATATGGCTGTTTAATCACTGTGTCAGGTGCTCACTAAGAACTGATATGGCTGTTTAATCACTGTGTCAGGATGCTCACTAAGAACCAATATGACTGTTTAATAACTGTGTCAGGATGCTCACTAAGAACCAATATGGCTGTTTAATAACTGTGTCAGGATGCTCACTAAGAACCGATATGGCTGTTTAACAAACTGTGTCAGGATGCTCACTAAGAACCAATATGGCTGTTTAAATACTGTGTCAGGATGCTCATTAAGAACCGATATGGCTGTTTAATCACTGTGCCAGGATGCTCACTAAGTACCGATATGGCTGTTTAATCACTGTGTCAGGATGCTCACTAAGAACCATTATGGCTGTTTAATCACTGTGTCAGGATGCTCATTAAGAACCGATATGGCTGTTTAATCACTGTGTCAGGATGCTCACTAAGAACCAATATGGCTGTTTAATCACTGTGTCAGGATGCTCACTAAGAACCAATATGGCTGTTTAATCACTGTGTCAGGATGCTCACTAAGAACCAATATGGCTGTTTAAATCACTGTGTCAGGATGCTCATTAAGAACCGATATGGCTGTTTAATCACTGTGTCAGGATGCTCACTAAGAACCATTATGGCTGTTTAATCACTGTGTCAGGATGCTCACTAAGAACCATTATGGCTGTTTAATCACTGTGTCAGGATGCTCATTAAGAACCATTAAATCACTGTGTCAGGTTGCTCACTAAGAACTGATATGGCTGTTTAATCACTGTGTCAGGTTGCTCACTAAGAACTGATATGGCTGTTTAATCACTGTGTCAGGATGCTCACTAAGAACCGATATGGCTGTTTAATAACTGTGTCAGGATGCTCACTAAGAACCAATATGGCTGTTTAATAACTGTGTCAGGATGCTCACTAGAACCAATATGGCTGTTTAATCACTGTGTCAGGATGCTCACTAAGAACCAATATGGCTGTTTAAATCACTGTGTCAGGATGCTCATTAAGAACCGATATGGCTGTTTAATCACTGTGTCAGGATGCTCACTAAGAACCGATATGGCTGTTTAATCACTGTGTCAGGATGCTCATTAAGAACCATTATGGCTGTTTAATCACTGTGTCAGGATGCTCACTAAGAACCATTATGGCTGTTTAATCACTGTGTCAGGTTGCTCACTAAGAACCAATATGGCTGTTTAATCACTGTGTCAGGTTGCTCACTAAGAACTGATATGGCTGTTTAATCACTGTGTCAGGTTGCTCACTAAGAACTGATATGGCTGTTTAATCACTGTGTCAGGATGCTCACTAAGAACCAATATGGTTGTTTAATAACTGTGTCAGGATGCTCACTAGAACCAATATGGCTGTTTAAATACTGTGTCAGGATGCTCATTAAGAACCGATATGGCTGTTTAATCACTGTGTCAGGATGCTCACTAAGAACCGATATGGCTGTTTAATAACTGTGTCAGGATGCTCACTAGAACCAATATGGCTGTTTAATCACTGTGTCAGGATGCTCACTAAGAACCAATATGGCTGTTTAAATACTGTGTCAGGATGCTCATTAAGAACCGATATGGCTGTTTAATCACTGTGTCAGGATGCTCACTAAGAACCGATATGGCTGTTTAATCACTGTGTCAGGATGCTCATTAAGAACCATTATGGCTGTTTAATCACTGTGTCAGGATGCTCACTAAGAACCATTATGGCTGTTTAATCACTGTGTCAGGTTGCTCACTAAGAACCAATATGGCTGTTTAATCACTGTGTCAGGATGCTCACTAAGAACCGGTATGGCTGTTTAATCACTGTGTCAGGTTGCTCACTAAGAACCATTATGGCTGTTTAATCACTGTGTCAGGATGCTCACTAAGAACCAATATGGCTGTTTAATCACTGTGTCAGGATGCTCACTAGAACCAATATGGCTGTTTAATCACTGTGTCAGGATGCTCACTAAGAACCGATATGGCTGTTTAATCACTGTGTCAGGATGCTCACTAGAACCAATATGGCTGTTTAATCACTGTGTCAGGTTGCTCATTAAGAACCGATATGGCTGTTTAATCACTGTGTCAGGTTGCTCACTAAGAACCAATATGGCTGTTTAATCACTGTGTCAGGATGCTCATTAAGAACCATTATGGCTGTTTAATCACTGTGTCAGGTTGCTCACTAAGAACTGATATGGCTGTTTAATCACTGTGTCAGGTTGCTCACTAAGAACTGATATGGCTGTTTAATCACTGTGTCAGGATGCTCACTAAGAACCAATATGACTGTTTAATAACTGTGTCAGGATGCTCACTAAGAACCAATATGGCTGTTTAATAACTGTGTCAGGATGCTCACTAGAACCAATATGGCTGTTTAATCACTGTGTCAGGATGCTCACTAAGAACCAATATGGCTGTTTAAATACTGTGTCAGGATGCTCATTAAGAACCGATATGGCTGTTTAATCACTGTGTCAGGATGCTCACTAAGTACCGATATGACTGTTTAATCACTGTGTCAGGATGCTCATTAAGAACCATTATGGCTGTTTAATCACTGTGTCAGGATGCTCACTAAGAACCATTATGGCTGTTTAATCACTGTGTCAGGATGCTCACTAAGAACCAATATGGCTGTTTAATAACTGTGTCAGGATGCTCACTAGAACCAATATGGCTGTTTAATCACTGTGTCAGGATGCTCACTAAGAACCAATATGGCTGTTTAAATACTGTGTCAGGATGCTCATTAAGAACCGATATGGCTGTTTAATCACTGTGTCAGGATGCTCACTAAGAACCATTATGGCTGTTTAATCACTGTGTCAGGATGCTCATTAAGAACCGATATGGCTGTTTAATCACTGTGTCAGGATGCTCATTAAGAACCATTATGGCTGTTTAATCACTGTGTCAGGATGCTCATTAAGAACCGATATGGCTGTTTAAATACTGTGTCAGGATGCTCACTAAGTACCGATATGGCTGTTTAATCACTGTGTCAGGATGCTCACTAAGAACCATTATGGCTGTTTAATCACTGTGTCAGGATGCTCACTAAGAACCATTATGGCTGTTTAATCATTGTGTCAGGATGCTCACTAAGAACCAATATGGCTGTTTAATCACCAGTATGTTTTTGTTGTTGTTATTGTTGCTTAAGAGACCTGATAAGATTGGTACAGGAAACCCCGGTCTTGTTCTCTCTTTCTATGTTAGTTTTACCCACGTGGTTACAGTTGTCGCTATGCGGTGAATGACTGTGACATCTCAGAGACATGCTCAGGAGACTCTGGCCAGGTGAGTTGGGCTCTAACCATTCATTTCTGAAACAGGATGAAACGTTCAGCTGTCTTAAAAGGACATATTTTTTATGTTGTTCATTGTAGTGCCCTCCCAACCTCCACAAACAAGATGGCTACCAATGTCAAGTCGACCAGGTGGGCTGCATGATCACTAAGCCACAAGGACATACTATTCAGATGAAAATGATTGTCATTATGAACTTGCTTGAACATATAGGGAATGAATGAGGATACTCCGTGATTCTACACATGCATTGCTTGCTGTTTGGGGTTTTAGACTGGGTTTCTGTAGAAGCACTTTTTGACATCTGCTGATGTAAAAAGGTGCTATGTAAATACATTTTATATGATTTTGTCTCTTTAGGGACGCTGCTACAGCGGAGAGTGCAAGACCAGAGGAAACCAGTGCAAATATCTCTGGGGCCCAAGTGAGTTCAGAACCCCCCTTGCTTAACTTACTCAATGCCAGTACAGTGGTCAAGTTAAGTCATATAAAATGCAGAGAATCTGACACTTGTACTTTAGTGATATTAGCTTGTAGTGAGGTGTGGTCATCCTCCTCCCTTTCTCCTCTCTTTGTGCAGAGGCGGGAGGGTCTGAGAAGTTCTGCTACGAGAAGCTAAACACAGAAGGAACCGAGAAGGGTAACTGTGGAAAGGATGGAGATAAGTGGCTCCAGTGCAGCAAGCAGTGAGTTTACAGCTGATCCCAAATATACACTGGTGTACACTGTAGTCATGCACTATACCAGAACAAATAGTCAAGTACTGCTGTGTCTGTTCTACATCAATGTAGGATTCACAAATTGTCAATGTTCCTTTAGTCAATTCAATTCAAGGGGCTTTATTGGCATGGGAAACATGTGTTAACATTGCCAAAGCAAGTGAGGTAGATAATATACAAAAGTGAAATAAACAATAAAAATTAACAGTGAACATTACACATACAGAAGTTTCAAAACAATAAAGACATTACAAATGTCATATTACGTATATATACAGTGTTGCAACGTCTCTGATTCTCCCTCTGCAGTGATGTGTTCTGTGGGTTCCTGCTGTGCAGTAACATCGGACACAACCCCCGCATCGGCATGATGAAGGGAGACATCACTCGTACCTCCTTCAACCATCAGGGCAGGCCGGTGAACTGCAGGTGGATACAACCTCCTCACCTGTCAACGCACAGAGACAACATACGGATACTAACTCGCCTCTCTCTCTCTATGGTCTCTCTCTCTCTATGGTCTCTCTCTCTCTATGGTCTCTCTCTCTCTATGGTCTCTCTCCCTCTCTATGGTCTCTCTCTCTCTATGGTCTCTCTCTCTATGATCTCTCTCTCTCTATGGTCTCTCTCTCTCTCTATGATCTCTCTCTCTCTATGGTCTCTCTCTCTCTCTCTCTCTATGATCTTTCTCTCCCTCTCTCTATGTTCTCTCTCTCTCTCTCTCTCTTTTGGTCTCTCGCTCTCTCTGTTTCTCTCTCTCTCTCTCTCTCTCTCTATGGTCTCTCTCTCTCTGTTCCTCTCTCTCTCTCTCTCTCTCTCTATGGTCTCTCTCTCTCTCTCTCTCTATGATCTTTCTCTCCCTCTCTCTATGTTCTCTCTCTCTCTCTCTCTCTTGGTCTCTCGCTCTCTCTGTTTCTCTCTCTCTCTCTCCAGTGGTGGCCATGTTCTTTTGGACGATGAGACTGACTTAGGCTACGTGGAGGACGGAGCGCCCTGCGGGCCGTCCATGATGTGCCTTGACCACAAGTGTCTGCCCATCCAGTCCCTCAACATGAGCACCTGCCCCAGCGGGCCCAACGGCCAGGTGTGCTCATCCCACGGGGTGAGTCCAGGGGAGCTGGTTCACCCTGTAGGTCAGGGTTCCCCAACTGGTGGCCTGCGGGACGAATTTGGCCTGTGGTTGGTTTAAGTTTTCTGGGGGGGGTTTCAGTGTTGGACATTAAAGACTGTAAAAAAAAAAATTATTTAAGAAATCTGTTCCCAAGTTTTTCCTGCACATAATAGAGAGACACAACATGATTGGATACAAATGTAAGGTTTAAAATGATTATGTTTTAGTCAAACATATCTGTTTGGGCTTCTTGTGGTCAATTTGCAGTCCACAAATGATGAGGCAGCTGAATCTAGTTGATGATCCCTGCTCTAGGTGTACCCATATGAAGCTGAATCTAGTTGATGATCCCTGCTCTAGGTGTACCCATATGAAGCTGAGTCTAGTTGATGATCCCTGCTCTAGGTGTACCCATATGAAGCTGAGTCTAGTTGATGATCCCTGCTCTAGGTGTACCCATATGAAGCTGAGTCTAGTTGATGATCCCTGCTCTAGGTGTACCCATATGAAGCTGAATCTAGTTGATGATCCCTGCTCTAGGTGTACCCATATGAAGCTGAATCTAGTTGATGATCCCTGCTCTAGGTGTACCCATATGAAGCTGAGTCTAGTTGATGATCCCTGCTCTAGGTGTACCCATATGAAGCTGAATCTAGTTGATGATCCCTGCTCTAGGTGTACCCATATGAAGCTGAGTCTAGTTGATGATCCCTGCTCTAGGTGTACCCATATGAAGCTGAGTCTAGTTGATGATCTCTGCTCTAGGTGTACCCATATGAAGCTGAATCTAGTTGATCCCTGCTCTAGGTGTACCCATATGAAGCTGAGTCTAGTTGATGATCCCTGCTCTAGGTGTACCCATATGAAGCTGAATCTAGTTGATGATCCCTGCTCTAGGTGTACCCATATGAAGCTGAATCTAGTTGATGATCCCTGCTCTAGGTGTACCCATATGAAGCTGAGTCTAGTTGATGATCCCTGCTCTAGGTGTACCCATATGAAGCTGAATCTAGTTGATGATCCCTGCTCTAGGTGTACCCATATGAAGCTGAATCTAGTTGATGATCCCTGCTCTAGGTGTACCCATATGAAGCTGAGTCTAGTTGATGATCCCTGCTCTAGGTGTACCCATATGAAGCTGAATCTAGTTGATGATCCCTGCTCTAGGTGTACCCATATGAAGCTGAGTCTAGTTGATGATCCCTGCTCTAGGTGTACCCATATGAAGCTGAGTCTAGTTGATGATCTCTGCTCTAGGTGTACCCATATGAAGCTGAATCTAGTTGATCCCTGCTCTAGGTGTACCCATATGAAGCTGAGTCTAGTTGATCCCTGCTCTAGGTGTACCCATATGAAGCTGAATCTAGTTGATGATCCCTGCTTTAGGTGTACCCATATGACCCGAGCGCAGAACTACAACCTTGAAGGCTTTGTTATTAGCCATAAGGGCCCACAATGGTGTCTCCAATGACACAGTGTCAGCAAGTGAATTATTCACTACAATTTCACCAATCGTGTAAAATCCCCAGCATGCAGTAGTAATTGAGCCTGGGGACGAGTTTAACAAGGATGACGTATTCATTTGTCATGGAGCATAGATTAATGAATTCCTCCCTGCCGCCTCTCTTCCTCCGTTTGTCCTACCTGGCCAGGTGTGTAACAACGAGGCGACGTGCACCTGTGACACCACCTGGGCGGGGACTGACTGCAGCATGCCCGACCCTCCCAAGGAGCCTGCACCCACAGAAGACGAAGAACCAAAAGGTTTGTTTCCATCTCGTTTTCAGAACCTATCTATGGTAGACTAAAGTAACATGCTTCCCTGACTAGAATCATTCCTTTGACTTTTAGATCATCTTTACTTCAGTTGGTTTTCAAATACCTTCTTCGGTCTAAAGATCAGAGCTACAGTTGAAGTCAGAAGTTTACATACACCTTAGCCGACTACATTTAAACTCAGTTTTCACAATTCCTGACATTTAATCCTAGTACAAATTCCCTGTCTTGGGTCAGTTAGGATCACCACCACTATTTTAAGAATGTGAAATGTCAGAAAAATAGTAGAGATAATGATTTATTTCAGCTTTTATTTCTTTCATCACATTTCCAGTGGGTCAGAAGTTTACATACACTCAATTAGTATTTGGTAGCATTGACTTTAAATTGTTTAACTTGTTAGCCTTTCAGGTTATGTTGATATAGGACTCGTTTTACTGTGGATATAGATACTTTTGTACCTGTTTCCTCCAGCATCTTCACAAGGTACTTTGCTGTTGTTCTGGGATTGATTTGCACCTTTCGCCCAAATTACGTTAATCTCTAGGAGACAGAACGCGTCTCCTTCCTGAGCGGTATGACGGCTGTGTGGTCCCATGGTGTTTATACTTGCATACTTTTGTTTGTACAGATGAGCGTGGTACCTTCAGGCGTTTGGAAATTGCTCCCAAGGATGAACCAGACTTGTGAGGGTCTACAATTATTTTTCTGAGGTCTTGGCTGATTTCTTTTGATTTTCCCATGATGTCAAGCAAATAGGCACTGAATTTGAAGGTAGGCCTTGAAATACATCCACAGGTACGCCTCCAATTGAGTCAAGTACTGTCAATTAGCCTATCAGAAGCTTTTCAAGCCATGAGATAATTTTCTGGAATTTTCCAAGCTGTTTAAAGGCACAGTCAACTTAGTGTATGTAAACTTCTGACCCACTGGACTTGTGAATTATAAGTGAAATAATCTGTCTGTAAACAATTGTTGGAAAAATGACTTGTGTCATGCACAAAGTAGATGTCCTAACCGACATGCCAAAACTATAATTTGTTAACAAGAAATGTGTGGAGTGGTTGAAAAACTAGTTTTAATGACTCCAACCTACATGTATGTAAACTTCCAACTTCAACTGTACATGTCGCAGAACATTTGTACATGTCAAAGTGAATGGACGGTCCTTCAAGATGGCTATGGCATTTAACTAGTGTGCCTTTTAATTCTTCTTTGACTGTTTTTCATTTATAAATGTTTTTAATCATTTTTAACTTTAAAAAATATATATATATTTTATGTCTGCTTTTGTTGCTCTTATTGTTTTATTGTGCTATTTTATAGTTTTTTTTGAAGTGCTAATTTTAACAGAACTATAAGTTGCTGATGCTTGTATGAAAGGTGCTAAACAAATACATTTGATTATAATCATTAAAGTTATTATTCTGGAATAGGCACACAGATACATCTAATGATTCCCAGGAGAATAGGTGCTGTAGCTGTGGCCTCTAATATCATCACAGATATAGACATCATGATATCATCACAGATATAGACATCATGATATCACCATCATCACAGATATAGACATCATGATATCATCACAGATATAGACATCATGATATCACCATCATCACAGATATAGACATCATGATATCACCATCATCACAGATATAGACATCATGATATCACCATCATCACAGATATAGACATCATGATATCATCACAGATATAGACATCATGATATCATCACAGATATAGACATCATGATATCATCACAGATATAGACATCATGATATCATCACAGATATAGACATCATGATATCACCATCATCACAGATATAGACATCATGATATCATCACAGATGTAGACATCATGATATCACCATCATCACAGATATAGACATCATGATATCATCACAGATATAGACATCATGATATCACCATCATCACAGATATAGACATCATGATATCACCATCATCACAAATATAGACATCATGATATCACCATCATCACAGATATAGACATCATGATATCACCATCATCACAGATATAGACATCATGATATCATCACAGATATTGACATCATGATATCACCATCATCACAGATATAGACATCATGATATCACATCATCACAGATATAGACATCATGATATCATCACAGATATAGGCATCATGATATCATCACAGATATAGACATCATGATATCACCATCATCACAGATATAGACATCATGATATCATCACAGATGTAGACATCATGATATCACCATCATCACAGATATAGACATCATGATATCATCACAGATATAGACATCATGATATCACCATCATCACAGATATAGACATCAAACCCTTCTAGACAACTTCCTAGACAAAACGTTTCACTGTCATAGTAGAACACCTAAACAGTATATTTGACCTCTTAGCTTCCCTATCACATCAAAACATTGCAAGCAGGCAACAACAAAAAATTAACAACAAGGGCAAATGGTTTGATGAAGAAGGCAAAAACCTAAGAAAGAAATTGCAAAACATAGAGACCCAGAAAACCTGAGCCTATGCCTTCACTGTGGTGAATCACTAATACAGAAATACACTACGGTAAAAGAAGGAACAGCACGTCAGAAATCAGCTCAATGTAATTGAAGAATCTATAGAATCTAACCACTTCTGGGAAAATCGGAAAACTCCAAACAAATAACAACACGAAGAGTTATCTATCCAAAATGAAGATGGATAATGTATGGATAAACCACTTCTCCAATATGTTTGGCTCTGTAACAAAGAACAAACAGCGTTCTTTGTGATAGAATAATGATAGTAGCGGTTTGAGGAAGATGGCGGACGGAACACAGAGGTGCAGATCGCCTCAAGAAAAAAAATATTCAATATCTGTAAGTTTGACTAAATATGAGCACTTCAGAGATAGAGATGGAGATAGACCCCGTTCAAGAAAAGTGAACCGTCGTGAGATACTGTATCCTGTCTGTGAGTGGTGACTAGGACTCCCAAAGAGATCCAATGTGGTCATTTTCCACTGTCCATTTATCCGCATATAGATCACCTGTCACTAACGTCATGCAGCCTGTCATCGGAAGCTAATGTAGGTTAGGCTGAGACTGTAGCTAGGTACATGCTGCCATAAAGGAGTAAAACATCTCTCAGTTTAAGATAATACAGTAAGAGAGGTTTATAATAATCACTACTACCATGGCAACGTTGAGTAGAAGGTCCTGATAATCACTACTACCACGGCAACGTTGAGTAGAAGGTCCTGATAATCACTACTACCACGGTAACATTGAGTAGAAGGTCCTGATAATCACTACTACTACGGCAACGTTGAGTAGAAGGTCCTGATAATCACTACTACCACGGCAACGCTGAGTAGAAGGTCATGATAATCACTACTACCACGGCAACGTTGAGTAGAAGGTCCTGATAATCACTACTACCACGGTAACGCTGAGTAGAAGGTCCTGATAATCACTACTACCACGGAAACGTTGAGTAGAAGGTCCTGATAATCACTACTACCACGGTAACGCTGAGTAGAAGGTCCTGATAATCACTACTACCACGGCAACATTGAGGTGAAGGTCCTGATAATCACTACTACCACGGCAACGCTGAGTAGAAGGTCATGATAATCACTACTACCACGGCAACGTTGAGTAGAAGGTCCTGATAATCACTACTACCACGGTAACGCTGAGTAGAAGGTCCTGATAATCACTACTACCATGGCAACGTTGAGTAGAAGGTCCTGATAATCACTACTACCACAGTAACGCTGAGTAGAAGGTCCTGATAATCACTACTACCACGGTAACGTTGAGTAGAAGGTCCTGATAATCACTACTACCACGGTAACATTGAGTAGAAGGTCCTGATAATCACTACTACCACGGCAACGTTGAGTAGAAGGTCCTGATAATCACTACTACCACGGCAACGTTGAGTAGAAGGTCCTGATAATCACTACTACCACGGTAACATTGAGTAGAAGGTCCTGATAATCACTACTACCACGGTAACGCTGAGTAGAAGGTCCTGATAATCACTACTACCACGGTAACATTGAGTAGAAGGTCCTGATAATCACTACTACCACGGTAACGCTGAGTAGAAGGTCCTGATAATCACTACTTCCACGGTAACGTTGAGTAGAAGGTCCTGATAATCACTCCTACCACGGTAATGTTGCGTAGAAGGTCCTGATAATCACTACTACCACGGTAACATTGAGTAGAAGGTCCTTATAAGCATGCAAAAAATATACCATACGTGAGTCATTCATGTCTTTCTCCCCCATAACCCTTTGCAGGTCCCAGTGCCACCAATCTTATAATAGGCTCCATCGCCGGTGCCATCCTGGTGGCTGCCATAGTGCTGGGGGGGACCGGATGGGGCTTTAAGTAAGCAACACACCACATGCCTCTTCTCCATGACTCTGGCATCCCCTGCTGTTGCATATAGACACCAGTGTTTGAGCTCCTGCTACAGAATACGGACATGGACTCAGGGACACACACACACACACACACACGCACACGCACACACCTGATACAGAATGGGACACACACACATACCTGATGCACGTTTGTCCGATGTACCATCACTTGCACAGTAAGCAGTAAACACACACTGATATGTTTTGAAGGCATCTTGCATGTGTTCATGATACCTTTACTTTTCTTACAGGTCCACAATCAATCCTATAGGGTGAATAAATACCATAGAGATTATGTTGGGGGAGAGGTTGGGCCTCTGTGAGTCTGTGGCAGAATCTCAAACTGATAAAACAGGCACAGTGCAAAGTTTGACGTGCATGTTCAGTACAGTTACTAAACCTGCTAGCTAAGCAGAATAATCATTAAATCAGCTAGGAGCACTTGGAGACCAAACTGTTCTTACTACTAATCTAGTATGTGCATTAAGATTATACTGTAGCTTTTTGACACATTCAGATTATAGCTCTTCGACACATTCAGATTATAGCTCCTCGACACATTCAGATTATAGCTCCTCGACACATTCAGATTATAGCTCCTCGACACATTCAGATTATAGCTCCTCGACACATTCAGATTATAGCTCCTCGACACATTCAGATTATAGCTCCTGGACACATTATGTTGTGTTCACTAATTTGAGGCATCAAGTGGCAGTCGCTCACTGGTCAACCTGTTGTGCTGGGCAACAGGGGTGTTACACACCATTAATCTAAAGAAAGAAAAGGAGTTGATAAATATAGTTCAAACACCAAAGCATGCCAGTTAGCAAAGCATCATGTTTGTCACCAAAACATTTATTTCTGCATGTTTACTTGGATAAGGTCAGTTCATTGCACAAAGGCTGAGCCTAACCCAGGATGACATGCTCCTGGGTTACCATACTCTTATCACTACCATCATCTTTTTCTCACTCCGGTACGAGGGTTCGAGGGTGAGAGTTTAAGCGGAAGTGGTGAGAGAGAAGCCAGGGCCATATTGTTGGCCAAAGCCTTTGTGTCATGGCTGGCCACACCCACCTGGATGGCCAGGCTCCGCCCTAGAGCAGAGCAGGACTCCCGGACCCGCCCACAACAGCTGCCATTGCTGCCTGCTTCACAGACCTGGTACACACACGGCGCATTGTACTGCATGACCCACCACGCACATCAATAGAGCCATCTCCAACTGGCCTACTATTGAAACAGGTGCATGACAGACTGCTAGAAGCCCTACATCAAGCCACTTACAGAGAGGTTATGCACCAACTCATGTTGTTGGTGTTATCTTGTTGTTGTTGTCGTCTTTGTGGTTGTTGTTGTTGTTGATGTGTCGTTGTCTCCTCTTTCCCTTCTTTTATAGAGTACATTTTTGTTGGTTCTCTTTCACCCCAGATGCTAATGTTTTGAATGGAACAAATGTGTATTTTCCTGTCAAAGATGGTAATGAGAGATTTGTGTCCTCTCCTTGTCCTTGTGTTTTGGAAAGCTAACTGTATGCCACATGGACTAGCACAGCCTCTTCTCATTGCCTCCAGCACCATGCTGTGGTTGCTAATGAGAAAAACACAAAATTAGTGTCATTGCAATGCAGACTAATTTACTCACTGTCTTTCTGAAAAATAAACAACCATAAAAGCACTGCACATACCAATAGTTAACGTACCAGTAGTTAACGTACCAGTAGTTAACGTACCAGTAGTTAACGTACCAGTAGTTAACGTACCAGTAGTTAACGTACCAGTAGTTAACGTACCAGTAGTTAACATTCCAATAGTTAACGTACCAATAGTTAACGTACCAGTAGTTAACGTACCAAATAAATACCAGGAATCTACTCTCCAGTGACGTCACTGAAGACCTTAGCTGCAGTGAACAGTCCATTATGAAACCACCAGATATGACTGCTGTTGTCTTAGAGATGAGTGTGGCTGCTTCTCCAATGTGCACTTACTGTACCACCATAATCTGTAATATACCAGACATTAACCCCTGTCTTCTTTTCCGACTCTCCCCTGAACGTGAAGAAATGTGAAGAAGCGAAAGTACGACCCCAACGCCAGCGCCATATAAGGTTGGAGGAGAGGTCAGCGGGCACAGAGGAAACCTTCTGGGCTTCCTTAGTACTCTACAGCTGGACTGCACTTACTGCGGAGGATTTTTTGGGCATTAGATTTACTTGAAAAATACATAGAGGACAATTTAACATTATCCATCTTAGTCATGTAGAGATGTAGCCTTTTTCAACCCTAACAACCCACCTAACAACCTCACCCACCTACCGAACAACCCACCTAACAACCTCACCCACCTACCTAACAACCCAGCTAACAACCTCACCCACCTACCTAACAACCCAGCTAACAACCCCACCCACCTACCTAACAACCCACCTAACAACCCCACCAACCTACCTAACAGTCCCACCCACCTACCTAACAACCCACCTAACAACCCCACCCACCTAACAACCACACCCACCCACCTAACAACCACACCCACCCACCTAACAACCACACCTACCCACCTAACAACCACACCCACCCACCTACCTCACAACCCCACTCACCTAGCTAACAACCCCACCCACATATGTAACAACCCCACTCACCTACCTAACAACCCCACTCATCTACCTAACAACCCCACTCATCTACCTAACAACCCCACTCATCTAACTAACTCCACTCACCTAACTAACAACTCCACTCACCTAACTAACAACTCCACCCACACACCTAACAACTTCACTCACCTAACTAACAACCCCACTCACCTAACAACCCCACTCACCTAACAACCACACCCACTCACCTAACAACCACACCCACCCACCTAACAACCCCACCCACCTACCTAACAACCCCACTCACCTACCTAACAACCCCACCCACCTACCTAACAACCCCACTCACCTAACAACCCCACCAATGGCGGACTGGCCGTCAGGAGCCCCGGGACATTCCCGGTGGCCTGAGGGTTGTTTGGGACTGCTGTGAATAGTCAACTTGACCAGCGATAATATAGCAAGCAGGAATTAGTTGACGGAGAATCCACAAATCAGGCGCGACTCTCACACTCTTGCTGCAGTGTCCCAGTGCCAAAAATGACCTCAGGTCTCTCCACGACGCACATAGCAACCGTCTACCTGCTTCTCTACCGATAACATTTTAGACAAGTCGCACGGCGAAATGGTCAGAAAGGGAAAAGTGGAGCAGAAAAGGAGAGAATAAAAAACAGAAAGGCCTTTTGCCACAGTCAAAAACACTAGCTAAAACACACACACACTGACACACACACGTCACCCAGCATGGCTAGATAAGTAGCCTAGCTAAAAGTAGTGACACAATGGCAGGTAGGCTAAACAGTTTGCACGTCTTACGTCTTCGTGGAGGAATTGTATCATAGCAATGAGTGCAACATAGCGATCATAATATGACATTGAAGGCAATATGTTTCAACTAGTAAAACATAGTAAACCTAGACTATGGACTTGCCAGGATTCGGTCATGACTCATGCCACATAAGCGAGGGAAAATGCACATCCACTGTACAGTGAAACAGGCTACAGTAACCTAACCATAATGCATCCATGAACGTAACACAGTAGCCTGTGTGAGACAGCACAGGCAATGACAAAGATCATTAGCGCCATTAGTACCAGCATTACAATTTACTACGATAATATACAGCTCTGGGGGAAAATTAAGAGACCACTCCAAACGAAGAGACCACTCCAAATGAAGAGACCACTCAAAATGAAGAGAACACTCCAAGTTAAGAGACCACTCCAAATTAAGAGACCACTCTAAATGAAGAGACCACTCCAAATGAAGAGAACACTCTAAATGAAGAGACCACTCCAAGTTAAGAGACCACTCCAAATGAAGAGACCACTCCAAATGAAGAGACCACTCCAAATGAAGAGACCACTCCAAATGAAGAGACCACTCCAAATGAAGAGACCACTCCAAATGAAGAGACCACTCCAAATGAAGAGACCACTCCAAGTTAAGAGACCACTCCAAATGAAGAGACCACTCTAAATGAAGAGACCACTCCAAGTTAAGAGACCACTCCAAAAGAGACCACTCTAAATGAAGAGACCACTCTAAATGAAGAGACCACTCCAAGAAGAGACCACTCCAAGTTAAGAGACCACTCTAAATGAAGAGACCACTCCAAATGAAGAGACCACTCCAAATGAAGAGACCACTCCAAATGAAGAGACCACTCCAAGTTAAGAGACCACTCCAAATGAAGAGACCACTCTAAATGAAGAGACCACTCCAATTAAGAGACCACTCTTAATGAAGAGACCACTCCAAATGAAGAGACCACTCTAAATGAAGAGACCACTCCAAGTTAAGAGACCACTCCAAGTTAAGAGACCACTCCAAGTTAAGAGACCACTCCAAGTTAAGAGACCACTCCAAGTTAAGAGACCACTCCAAGTTAAGAGACCACTCCAAGTTAAGAGACCACTCCAAGTTAAGAGACCACTCTTAATGTTTCCCAGAGCTGTATTAATGTAGCCTACTGATACACTAATGATAGTGTGATAATACAGTCTTTTCTTTGTAAAGGTGGAGGAAGGAAGCAGCAGCAGCACTAGAGCTTCAGGTGCTCTTGCAGAACTGGAGGAGGTGGACAGTTCAGAGTCAGACTCAGAGCAGGAACCTTCAGCAACAACTTAAGAGCACAAACCTAAACATGTAGGCTATGATTTTAGATTAATATGTGCTTTATTTATGAGATTATCAGTAGGACTGTAATCGGGGGCCATACCTTGTACATTTGTATGTGCTATGATTGGTGTATTCCTAGAGAGTTTATGAGGGGGCACCCATAGCCATAGCATACCTTGAAAACTCAGTGTTCAGATAGGCTACTTGTTGGTCAGTCCCAAATGTTTGCATTTTGTCATGTGGGTAACTTTCTTCCCAGATTAACATAGTGGCCAAATGTATAACTAGTTTGGTACCCGTTACATCAACAAATAGGGTTAGCCTACAAAATTAGCAGTCTGGTGGTTTGTGTGAACAGGGTGGCCTGGGATGGAGTCAAATTCTCTGCCTGAATTATTGTTTCAGTCCGCCCCTGAATCCCACCACCTAACAACCCCACCCACCTAACAACCCTACCCACCTAACAACCCACTCACCTAACAACCCCACCCACCTAACAACCCCACCCAACTGCCTAACAACCTACCTAACAACCCCCCACCTATCTAACAACCCCACCCACTTACCTAACATCCCACCTAAAACCCCACCCACCCACCTAACCCCACCCACCTACCTAACAACCACACCCACCTTCCTAACAACCCCACACACCTACCTAACAACCTACCTAACAACCCCACCCACCTACCTAACAACCCCACCCACCTTCCTAACAACCCCACACACCTACCTAACAACCCACCTAACAACCCCACCCAACCACCTAACAACCCCACCCACTTACCTAACATCCCACCTAACAACCCCACCCACTTACCTAACATCCCACCTAAAACCCCACCCACCCACCTAACATCCCACCCAACCCCTAACAACCACACCCACCTTCCTAACATCCACACCTAAAACCCCACCCACCCACCTAACAACCCCACCCACCCACCTACCTAACAACCCCACACCACCTTCCTAACAACCACACACACCTACCTAACAACCCACCTAACAACCCCACCCACCTACCTAACAACCCCACCCACCTTCCTAACAACCCCACACACACTTACCTAACAACCCACCTAACAACCCCACCCACCTACCTAACAACCACACCAACCTTCCTAACAACCCCACACACTTACCTAACAACCCACCTAACAACCCCACCCACCTACCTAACAACCCCACCCACCTACCTAACAACCTCACCCACCTACCTAACAACCTCACCACCTAACAACCCACCTACCTAACAATCCACCTACCGGGCCTCTCGGGTGTTACAGTTGTCTAAAGGCACTGCATCGCAGTGCCAGCAGAGATTCTGGGTTCAAGCCCAGGCTCTGTCGCAGCCGGCCGCGACCGGGAGGTCCTTGGGGCGATGCACAGCGTTGTCCGGGTTAGGGAGGGTTTGGCCGGCAGGGATATCCTTGTCTCATCGCGCACTAGCGACTCCTGTGGCAGGGCGCAGTGCATTTTGACCAGGTCGCCAGGTGTACGGTGTTTCCTCCGACACATTGGAGGACGCACATATAGGTTGGATGTGCGTTATGTCAAGAAGCAGTGCGGCTAGGTTGGGTTGTGTTTCGGAGGACGCATGGCTCTCGACCTTTGCATCTCCTGAGTCCGTACGGGAGTTGCAGCGATGAGACAAGACTGTAACTACCAATTGAATACCACGAAATTGGGGAGAAAAAAGGGGTAAAAAAAAAATCATCAAAAATAACAACCCACCTTCCTAACAACCCAACAATCTAACAACCCCACTAACCTACCTAACAACCCACCTACCTAACAACCCACCCACCTAACAACCCAACAATCTAACAACCCCACCAACCTACCTAACAACCCACCTTCCTAACAACCCAACAATCTAACAACCCCACCAACCCTACCTAACAACCCACCTTCCGAACAACCCACCTACCTAACAACCCAACCACCTAACAACACCACCCTGATATCTATAGCCACAGAACTCCTCTCTTCTGATCGCCAGTCCACAGAGGTTCACCAGGCATGATTTCCCTCACAGAGCGTGCAGCTCGCTGGCCCTGGCATGCGGAGCCCTCGCAAAGAACTGCATGGCAAAGCTATGAACAGCACACAGCAAAAAGAGAGATCTACTGAATCATCAAATGGAGGAGATCGCCTCATAAAAATGGGAAATACAGACCACATTCAATAAATGGAAATATATACATTGGGCAAGATTGTACATAAAAGAGGAACAAGAGTCCAGCTTCTGAATTATAACATATCATTTCTGCTTTGGGTTTATTTTAAGCATGTTGTATAGCGGGTGTTTATGGTAATGTTAATGAAAGAAAACAGTAACAGAATTATGATTTGGTTCAAAATGCTATGGATAACCAGAGAATGTAATGATCTACCTATTAGGTGTTCAGCAAAGTTATCACTCGTTACACACTGTATTTATCCAATATAGAGGTCAAGGGTCAAGTTCAGTATACATGGGACAGAGCAGAGGTCAGATTTAGGGGTGTCTTCTCCGGAGGTCAGATTTAGGGGTGTCTTCTCTGGAGGTCAGATTTAGGGGTGCTTCTCTAGAGGTCAGATTTAGGGGTATACAGTACATGTGTCTTCTCTAGAGGTCAGATTTAGCGGTATACAGCACATGTGTCATCTCTAAAGGTCGGGGCATAGTGATAATGACAAAAAGATGGATCACACATGACACAGTCTATGAATGACGTCATCGGGTTCCTTAAGTACTTCCAGTAGTGACTCAAAATCCAAAGAATCAATCACGTGGAATGTTTGGATGTTGTCGCACACAGAGCACTTTCCCCATAGTCTGTTCCTCTCTCTCACAGTGCTGCAGACAGACACACAGTGTGTCCCTGCAGACTAGTTCCACCTGTCTGATCAGGTGGTGTCACTATTTAACAGTCCTCATCAACACCCACTATACTGGCTGGCTTGTGCTCTCATAAACTCTTACTAGAAATCAAGTTCATCTCTGCTGGTACGCTGCATGTATTCACACTATAGTGGGCTTATAATTCTGTAAGGGAGTCCCAAATCCGCAAGATAAAATATGCTGCTAAAGAAAAGGTGCATGTCAACAAACAAAATATTTAAATTTTATTTCTATGCAAAGAAAGATGTTGCACAAACTTATGGGGTTATTACATGAAATAATGATATCAGTATAAACATGGAATAAAACCTCTGCGAATCAGCCAACATTTTGTATTCAGCTATTCCCACATCTCATTTCATTTCGCTTCAAAGTACTGAAATAAAGAATGACAATGTGCATAATTGAATCAACATGTCCAAGTGAAAAGCGAAAGAGCATCCTTTTACATTTGTGGAATCGAAGAAAATATATATTTTGTGTGTTTTTCAACCGATCTAAAAATGACTATTCCAAATCTGACATACTGTATGTGCCGAGGCCTCAACAGGTTACATTTCCAGGACTTTAGTTTCCAGCTCAGCTGACAGACAGTTGGTGTGTTCCAAGTGCTGCCATCGCACTGGCATTGTGTAAAACTCCATGTTAGTCATCATCTCGTGTCCCTATCAACACTGCATCATGTACAGTTGGACCGACGAATAAACTACTGAAATATTTTATCCAAGGACCTCTGTCTTTCTTATTAGCCTGAGAACTAGTAGTACACATCTGGCCTAAATTATAAACAAGTTGAGGGCAGCTGTTGTATTGCACTTGATTCTGTATATAAATCCATCATGTGATACTGTCCATATCCTGTTCTCAGACGTGTTGAATAGGAACATGAACGTGATTGTATTATAAATATGTAGGCCCCTATATCATGAAAAGAAAACGGTCTCATCAGCCAGGAAGTGCAGCTCAAACTCCTGTAAGTGAAGTCTTCCAAAGTGTTTGATGCTTCTGTCACACAAGTACAGTATAACAACCACTATCCTCATGTTTATATCATATAAATGAATAGTGAGCCCTGAACTTCCTTCTTATAATCACTCTATCATATTGATTTGAACTTTACTATTCCTAATTTGTACCTGGACGTGATTGCTTTCCTTTATCTGAAAGACAATTCTAGTGTCTTCTTATCCAACCTGGTCTCAGAGCATTTAGTATTATTCTGTACGTAAATCCGAGACGTTCCATTTAGTATGATATGATATGTTTCGTAGGGTATGTATTAATTTGTGGACGTCTGTCACTCATTTCGTATGATATGTTACGAATTACAATTTGGATTACGCCGAATACAACGGGTGTAGACTTTACCGTGAAATGCTTGCTTACGAGCCCTTCCCAAAGATGAAGAGATAAACATTTATAATTAAAAAAATTAAAAACACGAAGGGCCTCCCGAGTGGTGCAGCAGTCCAAGGCACTGCATAGCAGTGTTGCGGTGTCACTACAGCTTAGGGTTTGATCACAACCGGTTGTGACCGGGAGTCCCATAGGGCGTTGCACAATTGGCCCACCGTCGTCCAGGTTAGGGGAGGGTTTGGCCGGGGGGCTTTACTTGGCTCTAGTGTTCCTTGTGGCGGGCTGAGCGCCTGCAGACTGACTTAAGGGACGTCAGTTGAACAGTGTTTCCTCCGACACATTGCTGCAGCTGGCTTCCGGGTTAAGCAAGCGGATGTTATGAAGCGGGGTTTGGAGGAGGAGGCCTGACTCAACCTAGGCCGTTGGGGAGTTGCAGCGATGAGACAAGATCGTAATATCCCGAAATTGGGGAGAAAAAGGGGGTAACATTACAAAAAAACAAAAAAAAAGATTTAATAACACAAGAGGAATAAAATACACAAGAATAGAGCTACATACAGGAAGTACCAGTACCAGATCAATGTAGAGCTATATACAGGAAGCACCAGATCAATGTAGAGCTATATACAGGAAGCACCAGATCAATGTAGAGCTATATACAGGAAGCACCAGATCAATGTAGAGCTATATACAGGAAGCACCAGATCAATGTAGAGCTATATACAGGAAGCACCAGATCAATGTAGAGCTATATACAGGAAGCACCAGATCAATGTAGAGCTATATACAGGGAGTACCAGTACCAGATCAATGTAGAGCTATTTACAGGAAGCACCAGATCAATGTAGAGCTATATACAGGGAGTACCAGTACCAGATCAATGTGGAGCTATATGCAGGGAGTACCAGTACCAGATAAATGTGCAGGGGTACGAGATATTTGATGTAGATATGTACATGGAGGCAGAGTCAAGATAATAGGCATCAGGATAGATAACAATAAGAGTAAAATAAAGAGCAGAGTAGCAGCAGCAAATTAAGAGTGTAAAAGTGTGTGTGTGTGTGGTTGGGTGTATGTGTGACTTTATATATAGTGTGTATATACAGTATAGTCTTGTGAGTGTGCATAGAGTCAGTGCAGATAGTCTGGGTAACCATGAACTATTTAGCAGTCTTATGGCTATTAAGCAATCTTATGGCTTGGGGGTAGAAGCTGTCTTGGAGTCTGTTGGTCCGTGGGCCGATGCTCCGGTACCGTTTGCCGGACGGTAGCAGAGTGAACAGTCTATGGTTTTGGTGGCTGGAGTCTGGCAATTTTTGGGGCCTTCCTCTTGACACCGCCTGGTATAGAAGACCTGGATGGCAGGGAGCCCGGCACCCGTGATGTACTGGGCTGTCCACATTACCCTCTTGTAGTGCTTTGTGGGCGAGTGTAGTGGATTTGCCATACCTGGCGGTGCTGCAGCCAGTCAAGATGCTTTCTATGGTGAAGCTGTAGAATTATTTCAGTCTCCTGAGGGGCAAGAGGTGCTTTCGTACCCTCTTCACGACTCTGTGGGTTTGTGTGGACCATGTTAATTCCTTAGTGATGCGGACACTGAGGAACTTGAAGCTCTTGACCCGCTCCACTACAGCCCCGTCGATGTGGATGGGGGCGTGCTCGCCCCTCTTTCTCCTGTAGTCCATCCAGCTGCTTGACAAAGAGAAGTTTTTATTATTTTACAGACGACCTTCAGACTGAATATTGATTAATTGTCCCCATGGGGCATGAAATGTGGTTTAACCCATTTATGTTGCGTAACATACTGTAGTGTCTTGTCAACAAATCAATCATGTTTTTCACCAAAGTAAGTATTTTTAATTTAAAACTACATGTACCCTATTCTTAGTCCACAGTACTTTTTACTGACATATCAACCACCTGGTTAAGAAAATGTTTACAAGATTCTTGCTTTTTAGCCTTTTTACATTTGGACTATTTATTTTCATATTCCTACTATTCAAGGTCTCTGCTAACAGGAATGGTGCTATATTAATCCCCCACCAATTGAATTCCTGCCTTTTGACCAACATCTCTGGTGACTGATTTGGAGTCTTCTTACAGTCCTCTGAATGGGAAAAGTTAGAGTGCCACAACACTGAACTGCAGTAAGCCAAAATCATACACATTATGTTCATTGGTGCAGGAGGGTTAGGGGGAGTTGACCAATCAGGTTCACGTGAAGGTTTTTGTTCATATCCAGTTCTAAATCCACTGTCAAAATATGCTCTAACATCCAGTTGAGAACAGGGTTAAAAGGGCAACTCCACCACTTTTTAACACCTCCAGCACAATTCCACTGTATTCATGTGTAAAAAACGACACATTTCTACTTTTTGTTAGAAAGAAAATATATAAAAGTTCAAAAGTTCTACCCGATGATGTCATCAAACAGTGATTTTCAAAAAAACGATGAGATTTGTGGGGATGTGGCTAGCAAGAAAATAACCCTGCCTCTGGCTTGAAACTCTGTGGGTTTTGAAAATCACGTTTTTTTTATCCAACCCTGTGATGTCACAGAGATCTTCCTTCTCATCTTTCTAACCACAGATCATAGAAACATACATGTGTAGACAATGGTTTGCTGCTGGATAAAATGAAAACGAGGTTGAAAAGTGGTGGAATTTCCCATTTTTAAAGCTTTAACTGATTGAATCTAGGCCTGAGTGCCTGTATCTGACACTTTTCTCTCCATTTTACAGTTTGGGCATGGCTACTTTTTAAAAGGAGGCATCCTCGGCTCTGTCTGTG
This sequence comes from Oncorhynchus tshawytscha, assembly GCF_018296145.1. Classification (NCBI taxonomy): domain Eukaryota; kingdom Metazoa; phylum Chordata; class Actinopteri; order Salmoniformes; family Salmonidae; genus Oncorhynchus; species Oncorhynchus tshawytscha. The sequence goes on from NC_056454.1 coordinate 46,355,805, forward strand.
AGTACAGGACACACGCTGATCTGGTGCCTCCTTAGACAGTGTGTTGTGAGATGCTAACCACTATGTTGTGTGTTAATGTACACTGAACAAAAACATATAAACACAACATGCAACAATTTCAAAGATTTTACTTACAGTTACAGGTCATATAAGGAAATCGGTCAATTTAAATACATAAATTAGGCCCTATTCTATTGGTGACAAATCATAAAACCAGTCCGTATCTGGTGTGACCACCATTCTCTTCATGCAGCGCGACACATCTCCTTCACATAGAGTTGAGCAGGCTGTTAATTGTGGCCTGTGGAATGTTGTCCTGCTCCTCTTGAATGGCTGTGCGAAGCTGTTGGATATTGGCGGAAACTGGAACGTGATGTCGTACACGCCGATCCAGAGCATCCCATCTGTGTACAGATCCTTGTGACATGTGGGCGTGAATTATCATGCTGAAACATGAGGTGATGGTGGTCGGATGAATGGCATGACAATGGGCCTCAGGATATCGTCACAGTATCTCTGTGCATTCAAATTGCCATCAATAAAATGCAACTGTGTTCATTGTCCACAGCTTATGCCTGCCAATACCATAACCCCACCATGGGGCACTCTGTTCACAAAGTTGACATCAGAAAACCACTCGCCCACACAACGCCATGCATGCTGTCTGCCATCTGCACGGTTTAGTTCAAACCGGGATTCAGCTGTGAAGAGCACACAATCTTTCTCTATTTATTTTACAGAATCTTTTGTTCAGGACTCACAGATTAACTTTTCCAAACTGAAGGAGTCGTCTCAGGGCTGGCTCAAGATCCAGGTTCAGATCCAGGCTCAGATCCAGGTTCAGATCCAGTTTCAGATCCAGGCTCAGATCCAGGTTCAGATCCAGGCTCAGATCCAGGTTCAGATCCAGGTTCAGATCCAGGCTCAGATCCAGGTTCAGATCCAGGTTTAGATCCAGGCTCAGATCCAGGCTCAGATCCAGGTTCAGATCCAGGTTCAGATCCAGGTTCAGATCCAGGCTCAGATCCAGGTTCAGATCCAGTTTCAGATCCAGGCTCAGATCCAGGCTCAGATCCAGGTTCAGTACTTTAGACCAGGCCTTTTAAGTCACATAATTCGTTCCAGGGGGATCAAGAGGAGATCTATTCCTTATTGTCCCCATGTCCTACTGACTTGTTCTACCTTTGATGTGTTGAATATAATTATAATCTGGGTGGTTCCAGCCCTGAATGCTGATTGGCTGACAGCCGTGGTATATCAGACCCTATACCACACCGCCTTATTGCTTAACTATAAAATGCAGAGAATTTCTCTGAGTCTGTGTTGTGTATGGCAATGCTTGGATGATGTGCATTTGTCTGAGGATGACCTCGTGCTCACCACTGTATAAGTCAGTTATTGCAACATTGTGTTCTTTGCAATGTGTTCATTGGAGAGGTTGTCTCGATTTCTCTTACCTAATCTCATTGTTATTATTTCACCCCCGATCTAAACGCTTAAATTATTTAAATGCGCAAGACTGCTATTTTTGATTGCGTTTGTACTTTTTGTACTACAACAGTATTTAAATTAGCTCCCAAAGCATTTTAAATGGCAATAAAAATGCCATAGACTTAGATGGGGAAAATGTGGGCATTCTATACAGCTTTTTGATACTATTTATACTTTAAAAAAAAGTGTATTAAAAGCTCCATAGCCTTTAATGGGAAATATTTGAATTCACCACTCCTTTTGAACAATTTATGTTACAAAGACCAAACCAACATTGAAATGTACAGACCGACTCAATTTAGATTGCTTGTCAAAAGCTGTGTGATACTATTTATACTTTTTGAACTTAACAATTTAACATTTGCATAAATGAACATGGGTTTGATTGAGAACCATAGGAATATAGTTGTAGCTATTCAAAATGGCCCTGCTCCTTGATCAATTAAGCGACAAGACCAACTTTAAAACCTTCAGGCTATCCTAACTTCAAATTCTCTAAAACCTTTAGAAACAATCGTAATTTGCATAAATTAGCATAGAATTTCATGGATTCAATGGCAACCATAAGAACACAGTGGTAGACATTTAAAATGCTACTGCTCTTTAACCATTTCAAAACATTTAGAAATTAGAACTATTTAAATGAGCTAAATTAGCATAAAATTACCCACCAACAGTAACTCTTGAACCGTTCAATCTAGAGACAACAATCTAACATTCATATGTTAAAGGCCCAATGCAGATGTTTTTATATCAATATCAAATCATTTCTGGGTAACAAAACAGTACCTTACTGTAATAGATTTCCATGAAAATGGGCTAAAATTGCTTTTAGAAAAATACTATTTCTCAAGCAAGAATTTTGCTAGGACTGTCTGGGAATGGTCTGAGTGGGGAGGGAAAAACTAAAACTAGTTTGGGACTCTCTTTGTTATTGGTCCATTAACCAATTTACTGCATGGTGATATCACCATGGAAAGCCAAAACCCCTGCTGATTATAAGGTCCTGTGTAGATCTATCAGGAAATAAACACTGATCAAATGTTTTACACTTTTAGTTTCATCAGCGGTTGTACAATATGATATAGTATTTTGACTGCACTGGGCCTTTGTAAGGCTTTCCTAACCTTCAAGACAAGGGCTGCATTCCAAACACTTAACAGACACACCCTCTCCCCTTAGCCCTCAAATTAAGAGGACACTTCTGATGACGTATCGTTACGTCTGACGAGTATACACTTGCAGGGTAAGGGAGGAAGAATGGATTTTTAAATGGACCACCCTTGCCTGGAAATTTGTCACTCGTTCATCCCACAACGATTGTGTTTTCTAGTGATGGGCTCTTTTCAGTGAGCCGGCTCGTTCGGCTCAGCTCACCAAGAAGAGCCGGCTCTCTTGGCTCCCAAACAGGTCTTTAAAAAAAATATATGTTTGATATTTTTTCAAGTCAAACAGTTTGCGATAGTTTGACTATGATTGTTGTTAAAACAATTCTAATTAAATTATTAAATTAAATTATACTCTACCTGAACCACAATGTATTTAAAAATGCATTGGTTTGTTATGAAAAATAAAATATATATAAAACATTTGCATTTAAAGTATAACTTTTTAATGTATATAAACAAAGTGCATATAAATGTAACAATCTGAACATCATAATAATAGAATATTTCACCATATTAAAGAAAAATAAATAACATTGTGCAAAACTGCAGCATCCCACTTAAAACATTACACTGGTCCCTCTTTTCTCTCTCTTCTTTATTGCCATGTTATAACCAGCAGCACACAGCAATGCTGACCAGATTTTTCTTTTATGACAGATTTGCATTCTGAAATACAAGCTGCCTCACAACCGCTGATGCGATTTCTTCGCTCAGTAATTATTTGTCCCGTTTTCGAGAAGACCCTCTCAGAGGAAACGGATGTGGCCACTATGCAGTCTCCCTGTCATGACATTAGTAAGCCGTGGGTAGACAGAGGCCTTGTTCTTCCACCAGCTCAGAGGAGCTGCAGATCTTTGGAGGAGGGTCTCTCCAAATAGGATCGGACCGCCATTATGGCGTCTGCTGAGGGATTCCTTCCTGCTGCATCCCCAGTTGCTCTCTTGTCAAACAGCATCCAAACAGAAGACGTTTGTGGCACTACTGCTGGTGCTTCTGCTCCATCTGATCCCTCTTCTTCCTGTTGCCCTGGTGCCTGAGCCAGCTGACTGCTGGGGCTGTCCCTCCCTGCTGCTGAGGTTATTCTTTGAAGAGCCTCATCAATCGCTCTGGCATCACTGAAGGCTAACTTCTTAAACCTGGGGTCAAGTGCATCGGTTTCTGATAGCACGTGATTATATTCCATTCTGTGGAACTTTCTGTCCATTGATGAACATAGGGTATCCATCAACTCTGTCACATGTCCTGTAGTTACATTTGCTTCTCTCTGGCGGCTGGCTGTGATTCGCTGCAGACCCATACACTGGAGTATCATTTTTGAGGCGGTCACATAGCTGAAAAGAGAGAACAGCAACTTATTAGTTCAGGTTCATGTTTTGTCTACTGATACTACATTCTCATCTACTGCTCATATACATATATAATACTGGATTAAATAATGATGTAGTAATAACTGCTTACTGTACTTCTCTCTGCTGATCTCCACCTTGACCTGCTCAAATGGTTCCAGGACTCTGCACACCTCCTCCACCACCTTCCATTCCTCTTGGGTCAGAGCATCAACAGGTGCATTGACAATGGCCAGGGTAGAGATGACGGCATCCTTTGACTCAAGAAACCGCTTCAACATATAAAATGTTGAATTCCACCTTGTAGTGCAGTCTTGTTCAGGCCTCAGCTCAGGCAGCTACCCCATCTGTCGTTGTGTAGACTTTAGTCTTTCAGCATCTACTGTGTTTGTGTGGAAGTATTCCACAGCTGCTTTCACTTTGTCCACAGTGGGCTTCATCACCCTCAGAGCATCTCTTACAATCAGGTTGATTGTGTGGGCAAGACATGGATGACTGGTCAATTTAAAAAGTGTTCATGGCTTTGGTTATGTTAGCTGCATTGTTGCTAACACGACAGACCCCTTTTCCATCTACTTGCCATTCTCTGGCCACTCTCATCAGTTCCTCTGCCAAGTTCTCTGAGGTGTGTCTGACGCTGAACTCAAAGCAGTCCAGAAGACAGCTAGACATCGAAAAATCTTCAATGAAGTGACATGTAACCGACGTGTAAGAAGTGGTTACCCTTGATGTCCAGCAGTCAGTGGGAAGGCAAACTGCAGTAGCTTTATGGACTCTTTGGATACATCTCTCCACCACTATCACTAGCAGGCCCGCTAGTTTCTCGAAGCTCCGCTACAGCTAGCTTCACAGTTGGGTGCACAATTCGCATATGCCGGTGTAGGTTGTGCATAGAATCTGCTTTTTATGAGATTTTATTTTGGGAAATTCTACACTGTGCTCTAACATTGTCTACATTATTAAAATGCATCCAAATGCTACTGTGCTTCCGACTATCTTTCCTCTCTCTCCTCGGCTGCTAAGTGTGTGACTGTGAGTGTGTTGGCTCGGCCATCCCTCACGCATCTTTGGTTCATTGGTTGACACTGTTGTGTCTGATTGACAGGAACAGCAGGTGAGACTGTTAGTCTGAGCAGACAGTCAGAACTAAGGTGTTTGCGCTTGAACATTTAGGCCTATACATTTTTTTTTTCGTTCTTTGAATTAGTTAATTCTATTAATTTAAATATTTTGATTATTCATATCTTAATGTTTTAAATACTTGTAAAAACAGATTCCGTTCTTCTGATATACGAGCCGATCACTAGTGTTTTCAGCCACCGGTAGCTTGTGGGTGCTTTATATGCGCTACTATTCAATTATGATTGCATGTCTACTTACATTAAATATATAATTATTAATATACGTCTGCTGTATGATAGCTAGCAAATTAATTAGCTAACTAATGTTAGCCTGCCTAGCTGGAAGGAAAATGTTTTATTTCTACAATTTCCAAAAACTGACCAAACAAAAACAAATGACTTTTACGATACGTGTTTGTGCATTAGTAGCACAATTTGTAACTTATTTACATTCGTCTTTACTTACACTTGTATGTTGACTTTGAGGTTTTAAAGTTTTTGGCTGCGTTTCAGGTCCCGAAATGAACATAATTGTACACTCGCAAACGCCATTAAAAACTAGTGCTGAGGGGCTTACGTTGCACACTTCCCTTGTTTAGCTAATCATTTGGACCGACGGCAAAATATTGCCGCTGGGATTCCCCCAAAGCATTAAGGCGGAGGGTAAGTGGACAAGGGTGTGTCTTTGATGAGTTTGAAACAGCCAAGAGAGCAAGCGCACACATTTTTTTCAAGAAATGTACCTTTCTATTTGGAAATGTGCGTAAGGAAAGCGAGAGTACTGTACTTGTGTTCTGGCCACTTTGTAGCCTACAGTACCTGACCTTCCGAAGGACTTCAAGTTGTTGATCAACTAAAATGACTTGTGGTTGTCATCGTGAAGAATACCGGATCGTTGAAAAACATTGATATTCCTGTAGCCTACTTTGTTACCCCTCTAAACGTATACGCAGGCCTATGTGGATGTGAGATATCTGACGCACATTTAAAACATCGAGCGCACAGGTTACCTAATGGTAGGCCACTTTTCCTTATTTTTTGGGGGGAGGGGGTGGAACCTTTGTTCGAATTAACAGTAAACATGGTATTCTACACTATATAGTCTATCTGTACAGTGAACACATTTTATTGGACAGCCATGGGTGAATTAATTTATACTTGTCATGGATTCTCATACATAGTTTAGCCTAACAATTAGACATATGGATATTTAAATATATATATATATATAACAATTATATTTAATTATGTGAGCCTAATCTTTGACAAAATGTCTTAAGCACCTGCTCTTCTATAGAGTGAGGTGATTTTTGCCCCCATACCCAGCCCCCTGGTTGAAAGTGAGGTACCTAGGGGTCCCCAGCACCCTGGTTTGGGTCTCCAGCCCCTGGTTGAAAGTGAGGCATCTAGGGGTCCCCAGCACCCTGGTTTGGGTCTCCAGCCCCTGGTTGAAAGTTGCTAGACTATTCAAGAGGTCTATCCATAGGCCTATATTTACTACACACTTGAAAGATATTTTCAACTGACAACATATTATTACCATGTGCTGAGATTGTAAATTAACAATATGGATTTATAGTATAAATATCAAACATAGTGATCATGTTTGTTTTCATTCTATTGGTTTTGCGACAGGAGATGGATTTCCAAAGGCTGCTGTTGCAGGTGGAACAAGCCCTGAACAGAGAAGAAGTACAAGCACTTGCATTTCTTTGCAAAGATCTGCTTGAGAAAGACTGTAGCTCAGTGCCCACAGCAAGTCAACTCTTCTCTCTTCTGATGGACCAAGAACTGTTAACCCCCGATCAGCCTTACTTGCTTGCCGATTTATTATGTACCATCCAGCGCCACAGTTTGATGCGAGAGCTTGGCCTCAACAACCAGCTTCCAACAACCAGTAGCCTCATCTCTCCTTATAGGTGAATATACAGGCCAGAGGTAGAAAAAGTACTTAATTGTCACACTTGAATAAAAGTAAAGATACCTTAAATAAGTGAAAAGTGAAAGTAATTCAGTAAAATACTACTTGAGTAAAAGTCTAAAAGTATCTGGTTTTAAATGTACTGAAGTACAGTGGTAGAAAAAGTACTAAATTGTCATACTTGAGTAAAAGTAAATGCTGTACATCAAATTCCTTATATTAAGCAAACCAGACGGCATCGTTTCCTTATTTTGTATTTATTTTTGACAGCCAGGGGGACACTCAAACATCATTTGAAAACGAAGCATTTGTGTTTAGTGAGTTTGCCCGATCAGAGGCAGTAAGGATGACCAGGGACGTTCTCTTGCTAAGTACGCGAATTGGACCATTTTCCTGTCCTGCTAAACATTCAAATTGTAACGAGCACTTTTGGGTGTCAGGGAAAATGTATGGAGTAAAAAGTACATTTTTTTTTTTTAGGAATGTAAATGAAGTAAAAGTAAAAGTTGGCAAAAAATATAAATAGTAAAGTACAGATACACCCCCCCCAAAACGACATAAGTAGTACTTTAAAGTATTTTTTACTTAAGTACTTTACACCACTGTATTGGCCTCATTTACCACATCTGAATTGCATACAACAGCTTTACCCACAAATGAATAGCGATAAGTAGAAGTTTATAACACAAATGTAAACACTCATGTTGTTGTGTTACTGTTTCCTCACATACAGAATACTGTAGTGTAATAGGATGTTTTCTGAAAAGTGTATGAGTCATTGTAATCCACCATCTGCAGAAAACTGCTGTATGACCTATCAGAGAACACCACTGAAGACGAGTTGAGAGAGATTAAGTTCCTATTGGTTAACATACTCCCTCGTAGGAAACTGGAGGGCAACGTGGTGAGTACGTCAGAACAGTCTGAAATTCAACACGTGTTGTCCAGAATAGGGTAGTAACTTGTATTATTTAGTGAAATATGAGTAGAAAGAATGCTTCATCTTGAAGGACCAACTGACATTACACATTTTGCTCTATTCTTTCAGACTACCTTGCAAGTATTCCTGGAAATGGAGAAAATTGATATTTTGAGCGTCATAAAACTAAACATTGTTGAAAGTATGTTTGGAAGTGTCTGCCCCATGTTGAAAACAAGAATCAACCAGTTTAAAACAAAGCAGGGCAAGTGTTTCACTTTCAGTTTCTGTGGGTGACTAACAGATTCATTTCCCTAGTAAATTACTGACTGGCTGAACAAACCTATTCATTGCCTGTATATGCCTGTCAATGATTTAGCACAGTAGTATGACTCAGATGTGTTATGCAATGCTATATTCAAACAGGGCCAGTAACCCAAAAAACAGGGGTGGGATTGTTAAGACCAAGGTCTTCTTCTGCATGTCTTCCAGAAAACCAGGTAACAGAGAATTATTTCTTTCATTATCTTGATATCCACCAGTCCTTATGGACATTTCTCAGTTTCCGTCTGGGTTATCATCACAGAAAGTCATGACTATTCTTTTCCATCAGGCTGTCTCCATGCTTCCAATGAGACCTGTGTCATGTGGACTATCAGGTAGGAACTATGACTACAGTAGATGTCAAATCTTCTTCAATATGTTATCAAACCTTTTATTTATTTTTCATTTAACCTTTTATTTAATTTGCTAAAACATGCGTCCATTTATTTTCCTGTTGTGTGTCTTAGTCGAACAACGTGGACATTCTGACACAATGTTCTTTCCCTCTTCGTACTTCTCTTCAGCTTCACAGCCTTCAACTGAGGTCAGTGTCTAATGTTCAGGTTCACAGCCTTCAACTGAGGTCAGTGACTAATGTTCAGGTTCACAGCCTTCAGCTGAGGTTGGTGTCTAATGTTCAGTTCAGGTTTTGAGACACACTTATTTATGCTGCATTGGACCTACCGGACACACCACGTGTCTTTACATCAGAGGCTACGGCCATCCCTCATGTCTGTGTAGTCACTAATTATTCCCTCTACTTCCTTCCACAGGTGTCCACTCTGAATCCAGCTGACACCTCTCTGGGTGAGTCCCACACTGAACAAGGTGTGGCTCAGCACATTTTCTCTGTATTGGAGTACAGTGCAGAACTCACAAAACCTTTGTTGTGTCATCTTGGTCTGCTCACACACCAGATGTTCGGAGGGTCTCAGATACAGCGGATGCAGTACTTTCACATAGGCTGGGTCTCCTAAGTACCAGTGGGGACAACGAAGCTGCTCTCAGCCAAGGTCAGTTCATATAATTTAGAATGCCAATCTATACTGAAAAAAATATATATAAACGCAACATGTAAAGTGTTGGTTTCATGAGCTAAAATAAAAGATCCCAGAAATTTTCCAAAGACACAAAAAGCTTTTTTTCTCTCAAATTTTGTGCAGAAAGTTGTTGACATCCCTGTTAGTGAGCCTTTGCCAAAATAATCCATCCACCTGACAGGTCCAGCATATCAATAAACTGATTAAACAGCAAGTACAGGTGCACCTTGTGCTGGGGACAATAAAAGGCCACTCTAAAAATGTGAAGTTTTGTCACACAACACAATGCCACAGATGTCTCAAGTATTTAGGGAGCGTGCAATTGGCATGCTGACTGCAGGAATGTCCACCAGAGATGTTGCCAGGGAATTTCAATGTTCATTTCTCTACCATAAGCCACCTCTAATGCAATCTTAGAGAATTTGGCAGTACGTTCAACCAGCCTCACAATTGCAGACCACATCAGCCCAGAACCTCCACATCTGGCTTCTTCACCTGCGGGAGCATCTGAGACCAGCCAGCCGTACAGCTGATGAAACGGAGGAGTATTTCTGCCTTTAATGAAGCCCTTTTGTGGGGGATAACACATTCTGATTGGGTGGGTCTGGCTCCTGGCTGTGCCCCTGCCCAATCATGTGAAATCCATAGTTTAGGGCCTAATAAATGTATTTCTGAACTGAACTGTAACTCAGTAAAATCGTTTAAATTGTTGCATTTTTGCGTTTCATATTTTTGTTCAGCATACAAAAGGGGCCTGTAGACTGTCCCCTCTCCTCTACTCAATCTGTTGGTTCATCGGCATCACTGTTAAATGTTAGCCATATCATTGATTCATTCTTACCTGATCCATGTCTTCTCTCCCATAGGGAATCACCATGTTTCATCCATACCCTCACGTGGACACAATAAGAACTTTGACCCTGCAAATCGTCAGAGAGGAAACACCACAAAAGAGGTCTCTCATGATACTAACCTTTTTTTAAATGAGCATTGACAAAGTCTTTTCAGTCCATGCTTTTACTGAAAACTGACTGGGTATTGTATAGATTATTTGAAGTACAGTAGCAGTTTTGGGGATTTTGGATGATGCTGTCCTTAACTGGATTTATTAATTATTTATGCATGTTTTCTTTCTGTAGGAAGTGGGAGAATATGCTATGACAGGAAGAAAGAGAGGTTACTGTCTGATAATTAACAACTACAACTTCAGAAATTCTCCAAAACCCCTAAACAATAGAGAGGGAACACAGGTTGATGAAAGTAAGACATTTGTAGATATATTATAGTAGATATTTGTTACAGTTGAAGTCGGAACGCTTAGGTTTATTAAAACTCGTTTTTCAACCACTCCACAAATATCTTGTTAACAAATGATAGATTTGGCAAGTTGGTTAGGACATCCACTTTGTGCATAACACAAGTAATTTTTCCAACAATTGTTTACGGACAGATTATTTCACTTATATTTCACTGTATCACAATTCCAGTGGGTCAGAAGTTTACATACACTAAGTTGACTGTGCCTTTAAACAGCTTGGAAAATTCCAGAAAGTGACATCATGGCTTTAGAAGCTTCTGATAGGCTAATTGACATCATTTGAGTCAATTGGAGGTATACCTGTGGATGTATTTCAAGGCCTAACTTCAAACTCAGTGCCTCTTTGTTTGACATCATGGGAAAATCAAAAGAAATCAGCCATGACCAATTGAAGACCTCCACAAGTCTGGTTCATTCTTAAGAGCAATTTCCAAATGCCTGAAGGTACCATGTTCATCTGTACAAACAATAGTACGCAAGTATATACACCATGGGACCACGCATCCGTCATACCTCTCAGGAAGGAGACGCGTTCTGTCTCCTAGAGATGAACGTACTTTGGTACGAAAAGTGCAAATCAACCCCAGAACAACAACAAAGGACATTGTGAAGATGCTGCAGGAAACAGGTACAAAAGTATCTATATCCACAGTAAAACGAGTCCGATATCGACATAACCTGAAAGGCCACTTAGCAAGGAAGAAGCCACTGCTCCAAAACCACCATAAAAAAGCCAGACTACGGTTTCCAACTGCAGATGGGGACAAAGATTGTACTTTTTGGAGAAATGTCCTCTGGTCTGATGAAACAAAAAATATAACTCTTTGGCCATAATGACCATCATTATGTTTGGAGGAAAAAGGGGGAGGCTTGCAAGCTGAAGAACACCATCCCAACCGTGAAGCATGGGAGTGGCAGCATCATGTTGTGGGGGTGCTTTGTTGCAGGAGGGACTGTTGCACTTCACAAAATAGATGTCATTATGAGGCAGGGAAATTATGTGGATATATTGAAGCAACATCTCAAGACATCATTCAGGAAGTTAAAGCTTGGTCGCAAATGGGTCTTCCAAATGGACAATGACCCTGAGCATACTTCCAAAGTTGTGGCAAAATGGCTTAAGGACAACGAAGGCAAGGTATTGGAGTGGCTATCACAAAGCCCTGACCTCAATCCCATCGAAAATGTGTGGGCAGAACTGAAAAAACGTGTGTGAGCAAGGAGGCCTACCAACCTAACTCAGTTACACCAGCTCTGTCAGGAGGAAGGGGCCAAAATTCACCCAACTTATTGTGGGAAGCTTGTGGAAGGCTACCCAAAACGTTTGACCCAAGTTAAACAATTTAAAGGCAATGCTACCAAATACTTATTGAGTATATGTAAACTTCTGACTCACTGGAAATGTGATGAAATAAATAAAAGCTGAAATAAATCATTCTCTCTACTATTATTCTGACATTTAACATTCTTAAAATAAAGTGATCCTAACTGACCTAAAACAGGGAATTTTTACTAGGATTAAATGTCAGGAATTGTGAGAGTTTAAATGTAAATTGGCTAAGGTGTATGTAAACCGTCCGACTTCAACTGTACATGTTATTCTTCAAATAGTGAAATACTTTTAAGTCGTTTGGTTTTGTAGGACCAGGCCTAAATCACAATCCCCATGTACCTCCATGTGTTTGTGTCTCAGGCAGTTTGGTGAGTGTGTTTGAGTGGCTGGGCTTTGAGACGGAGATTGAGCCAGACTGCAGCCGGGAGCAGTTACTGTCTCGAGTTGAGGAGCTCCGCAGCCGTGACCACAGCCAGATGGACTGCCTGGTGTGCTGCGTTCTGAGCCACGGGCTGGAGGGAGGTGTTTATGGGGTGGACGGGCTGAAGGTCAGAGTCAGGGAGCTCACAGAGCCCTTCTCTGGACTGGAGTGCAGCTCACTGAGGGGAAAGCCCAAGCTGTTCTTTATCCAGGCCTGTCAGGGCATCAAGGAACAACAGCCAGTGTTCCTTCAGTCCGATTGCCCAGGTGCTGATGGCTCTACTATCACCAGCTCTATCTGCACTGATGCAGTGGTACCCAGAGACTCCATTCCCTCTGATGCCGACTTCCTTCTGGGCATGGCCACTGTCCCTCACTTTGCCTCTTTCAGAGACATAAGTAAGGGCACTTGGTTCATCCAGTCATTGTGCCAGAACCTCATCAACATGGTTCCCAGGTTAGTGCCAGAAGCTCATCAACATGGTTCCCAGGTTAGTGCCAGAACCTCATCAACATGGTTTCCAGGTTAGTTCCAGAACCTCATCAACATGGTTCCCAGGTTAGTTCCAGAACCTCATCAACTTGGTTCCCAGGTTGGTTCCAGAACCTCATCAACATGGTTCCCAGGTTAGTTCCAGAACCTCATCAACTTGGTTTCCAGGTTAGTGCCAGAACCTCATCAACATGGCTCCCAGGTTAGTTCCAGAACCTCATCAACTTGGTTTCCAGGTTAGTTCCAGAACCTCATCAACTTGGTTTCCAGGTTAGTGCCAGAACCTCATCAACATGGCTCCCAGGTTAGTTCCAGAACCTCATCAACTTGGTTTCCAGGTTAGTTCCAGAACCTCATCAACTTGGTTTCCAGGTTAGTGCCAGAACCTCATCAACATGGCTCCCAGGTTAGTGCTCAGATGTGCTTGGTTTCTTTATATTGTGTCATTCTGAAATCCTCTTTGAAAACATCAGTAAACACTGGACTGTGACATGCAGATGTCAGCGTATGGTTGGTAAATCATTATCAGATTGAATTTCCTCTCATTGTTCTTTCTCCGTCCAGTGGGTATGACTTGCTGTCCATCCTGACCAAGGTAAACAATGATGTCAGCAGTAAGAGTGATAACCATGGTACCAGGAAGCAGATGCCCCAGCCTGCATACTCACTCAGGAAGAGGCTGGTCTTTCCCATCCCAAAAGACCCTCCTCCCAGACTACATGAGCCAGAAATATTGGCTTGAGAGCACTAGAGAATAGGGGTTTAAATATGGTCCTTATACTTTCCCATCCCAAAAGACCCTCGCCCCAGACTACACCTCCCAGACTACACCTCCTAGACTACATGAGCCAGAAATATTAGCTTGAGAGCACTAGAGCAGAGGGGTTTAAATCTGGTCCTTATACTTTCCCACCAAATCAGGGACGGATTCAGACACTGTATGTGTAGACTCACCAACAATATATACACCCTCTGGGATCACTCAGGTAGAAGGTGCAGGTTTACAGTTTATTTTTTATACCTCGCTCTGTTTTATTTACACTACCAGTCAAAAGTTTGGACACATCAAGTCATTCCAGGGTTTTCTTTATTTTTACTGTTTTCTACATTGTAGAATAATAGTGAAGACATCAAAACTGTTAAAGTAACATATATGGAATCATGTAGTAACCAAAAAAAGTGTTAAACAAATCAAAATATATTTGAGATTCTTCAAAGTAGCCACCCTTTTCCTTGATGACAGCTTTGCACACATGAGTAGGTGTGTCCAAACTTTTGACAGGTACTGTATAAAAAATGAAATTAAGTCGAAATATATCCAAAAAACTGTAAATAGAAAATTGTAGGAAATGTTTTTAATGCTTCAATGTGAAACCTTTTGGCCAAAGTCACATGAAATTTGAGTCATAGATCTGTCATTCTCATTGAAAGCAAGTCTATGAAGCAGTAGATCGGTTCTATGTGGACTATTTCTCTACTTTAATTTTTTTTGTTTACATCTGTTTTGTACACCAGTTACATACACCTGGAAATACAATATTATTGGTTATGGAAAATATATTTCACAGCAGTTGAAATGGTACAATGATGCTCTACACTATACTTGCTTGTTTTGTCACACTGAAATTAGGCGAACTATTAGAATTTTAGCAACCAGGAAATGGCAGAGTGATTTTTGCATATTGCATCTTTAAATTGTATTTTTAAATGGTGTAAAGGAGAAGCAATAACAAGATAACTGAAGAGCACTTATTATGCAACTTCCTAAATCAATAAAGGCAATTTTCATTCAATGTTGATAAGCTTGTTGCGGTTGCTGTTACAACACATCAATGTACTCCTTGGCACAACATGTCATGTCATACAACACATCAGTGTACTCCTGGGCACAACATGTCCTGTCATACAACACATCAGTGTACTCCTTGGCACAACATGTCATACAACACATCAGTGTACTCCTTGGCACAACATGGCATGTCATACAACACATCAGTGTACTCCTTGGCACAACATGGCATGTCATACAACACATCAGTGTACTCCTTGGCACAACATGTCCTGTCATACAACACATCAGTGTACTCCTGGGCACAACATGTCATACAACACATCAGTGTACTCCTTGGCACAACATGGCATGTCATACAACACATCAGTGTACTCCTTGGCACAACATGTCATGTCATACAACACATCAGTGTACTCCTGGGCACAACATGTCATACAACACATCAGTGTACTCCTTGGCACAACATGGCATGTCATACAACACATCAGTGTACTCCTTGGCACAACATGTCATACACATCAATGTACTCCTGGGCACAACATGTCATACAACACATCAGTGTACTCCTGGGCACAACATGTCATGTCATACAACACATCAATGTACTCCTGGGCACAACATGTCATACAACACATCAGTGTACTCCTGGGCACAACATGTCATACAACACATCAGTGTACTCCTGGGCACAACATGTCATACAACACATTTAAGACAAATCCTTTGACATATCAAGAATAAAACAAAGTGACGTTCAAACATGTATTTGTGCGGTCATGAGGTGCACTACGGCTCTCTTGCTTCTTGCGTGACATGCGTCTTGGCCCAAGCCGGTGTGCGTTTTTCTCAAAGTCAGACATATGACAGGTCTGTCACAAGAAGAAGATTGCTCAAACCTGCTAATGATGGCTGAAACTCCAGGTTTGAGCAGAGACTCCAATGACACTTGCTCTGCATGAAGAGGATATATAGAATACCCGTATCGTAACAACTATGTCCAGTTCCTGTTGTGTCTGGTGGAGAGCTGTTCTCAACAAACTGAAAGTTACATCCTCTATCAGATCACCAGCTAGTACCTAGAAAGCCCCACACACTCAGTAACTTCAGAGGTAAACTATCCTATTGTCCAAACCACCTATACGTCAAAATCAGGTTAACAATTGGTAACAAGAACACTCCTCTGACCTGGATCTCCTCAAACCTGGCAGGGGAGGTCTTCCATTTCTATAGCAAAGGCCATTCTATGGTTATCCTTTTCCTGATAACTTTTGTTCAACTTGCTGTCAGGGCTGAGAAACAACATTATTTTATTTTTTAAATGTCAACACTGAAACTGTATAATAACTGTACTTTCCCAACTGTGAATAACCTCAATGGTTTAATAGTTGAATAACCTTACAATGCATCATGGGATCCCTCTCCCGCTCCTCTTTCTAGCTGTTCTCTAAGCATCTCCTCAAAGCTACTGTCCTAGAGCAGTAGGGGAAGAAAAAAAAACATGTTTTTATTACCACAATAATTCAAACTTAATTTGCAGTACATTTTCACAACACAAAACATGAAGCACCAAGTTCTGACTGGTGCTATGTGCCAACAGCTGGCTAATTCACCTTGTACGAGCTCTGGAGGAAGCCATTATCCTTCTCCAGCAGGGATGCGAGGGTTTGAACGGTGAGAGTGGTCAGTTTGACGTATTACTTAGGAAGCCACCAGCTGTTTCTTACCACGTCTGTCCTCTGCACAGCCCCTCTCCCCCTCCAGAGCCTTTGTGTGGAGGGTCACCAAAGAACTGATTTCAGATCTGAGGGGCTGCATCAGCAGCCTGTTATCAGAGGGAAGTGGACACTAAGAATCACCTCGATGTCAAAGGACCTTATTCCAATTTGACAGTCCCACATAAAAGTGATCTATAACAATGTAATAACAAAGTTGTCCAGGTAAAGCTATACATTGTTTTGTTGGACCATTTGTAGATGTGCTGTAAAAAAAATATTAAAAAACACACTACTTCCCTTCCTTCCAAAGTACACCTCTGCTAGCAGTGGGGCATAAAGTATTCACTCCATCTCCAGTTGGTTGTAGCTGCTGCTGGACTCAGCTCTGCCTCGTCCAACAACTGTGAAACAGAGGCATGATGACCTAACAAAGAGACAGAGGTTCCCTTCACCTGACCATGTTGGAGAAACTATCTAGATATCGCACCGCACGGCAGCTGTGCTGGTGGGGCCGCCATTCATCCACCAGGAGGACAGTCAGCTTCCCCACCTGCTCTGGCATGTCCTGCAAAACCCCCTGCCTAGAGAACACAAACGCATGTATAGGCCAATCATGTATAGGCCTATTGGCTCCCGAGTGGCTCAGTGGTCTAAGGCACTGCATCTCAGTTATAGAGGTGTCACTACAGACCTTGGTTTGATTCCAGGCTGTATCATAACCGGCCGTGATTGGGAGTCCCATAGGGCGGTGCACAATTGGTCCAGCGTCTTCCGGGGTATTGACGTCATTGTTAATAAGAATTTGTTCTTAACTGACTTGCCTGGTTAAATAAATACAAAAAATGTATAGGTCAAGAACAGGTTTTATGCACGGAATGTTACTACCCACGTAAACTACCCATTTTAACTATATCAATGGTATTTGAAGGAGTTTTGTGCTTTGAGTGACATACTGACTTGGGCAAGGGAAATGAAAAACTCTCACATCTCCATAGTTTGGGAAACTCAGTTGCCTACAAACACCACTGATTAAAACAATGATACTGTAGGAATAAAGCTGCAATCCCTTTCTAGGAAATGTAATCTCGTGCTCCTCATTAACCAGTAGATGACAGTATTAACCTATTATCTGACCTACAACTGCGGAAGAAAAATACCTATTTGTCCGGGTGAACCGGTTGTTGTTGATCAAGTTGTCGACTGATGAAATCGGCAATTCACCCAGCTATATTCGCCGGTTTCTGCAACAGACAAATACACTTGTACAATATACCATTAGCGTGACGCGCATTAACATCCCGGCAGCAATATTAAGACTTGCGGTTTTCCGATTTTGCCTTCAAAATAAAACTCTGCGGTAAAACGCTATTTGTATATTCATAGTGCAAAATGTTAAAATGATGTTACAAAATTATAACTAGATCAGGGAAAAATCTAAACTAAAGATAATTACTACTTTATACAAGATAAAGAATATTATAAAGTGGATCACATTGAGAAATCACTATGTTTTTAATATGTCACTATGTTTTTAATATGTATGTTAAGTACATGACTGGTGCTAAGCTTAAAAGTGTTTCTTGGTTCTTACAGATCCTATCACGGTTTTAATTGAATTCCAGTTTGCTCGAGATGTATTCCTGGATGATTTTATGGCCTAGTTCATGGTGTAGGCAACTCCGGGTCCTGAAGTGCCGCATGCACTTAATGTTTTTGATTTAACAGACCTGAAAGATCAGGTGTATTGAGTTTAATCACTGAACTGATCAATTAGCTCAGCTGGTCATGTGTTTCACGTAGTTGGAACAAAATCCTTCAGTACCTCTGCAGCACTCCAGGAACAGGGTTGCCTACCCCTGGCCTAGTAGCTTACCTTAGTATCTTATCTTAGTAACACCCTCTAGTGGCTTACAACCTCGTGTATCTTATCTAGTGGCTTACAACCTCGTGTATCTTATCTAGTGGCTTACAGCCTCATGTAGCTTATCTTAGTAACACCCTCTAGTGGCTTACAACCTTGTGTATCTTATCCTAGGGTGTTCCTAATCGGTCTTCTGTTCAACCTGATAATCAATTGTACACACCTGGTGTCCCAGGTCTAAATCAGTCCCTCAACCAATTGTATTAGTTTGGGGACAGGTCGAAAGTCAAAACATTCCAGGACATTTAGCTACCTTGCTGTTGCTAGATCATTTGTCTTGGGAGATCAACATTGGGTTGTTCTTTTACCTGAAATGCATATGCTCCTTTTTTCAAATAATGAACAAATTGATGGAAGCCATAATCTCTCTACGAATTAAAGCTGATCTACCCACTACATTTTAAAAAAATATATAAAAAATAACTAAATAGTAATGAACTCATCAAGTTTTGATTATTTGAATCAGCTGTGTAGTGCTAGGGCAAATTAAACTAAACATGCACAATTTGGGGTCCCCAGGACCAAGTTTTGAAAACACTGCCTTATGGAGTTTTTTATAACTTGTCAGAAAGTTCCAGATGAACTAGCCCATGTCAGCTAACATTTTTTTAGTTCGATTTCTTTTATCCCATAGATTTTGTTGTAACGTTTGAGTCACCTAAATATCACATGAATAAACAGACATGGCAAAATGTATAGAATTTCAAGAAAATTGGCTTTAAAATAGGAAAGTTTTCTCGGCCCCCCATGACAAAACGTGTAGGATTGCAGGAAATAAGCTAAATATAAGCTACATTTTATAAAAATGCAAGGTAGAGTAAAGCTTCTAGGTAATTTGATCCATAGCCATGTCCATTTTTACAAGCAAAGTCTGTGGGACATTGGTTACATAAAAGCCTGAATGGTGAGAGCTTTTTTGAATTCTCAGATATGTTACATGTTCTGCTCTGTTGATCGGAACCAACAAGGTGTTGGCCGATGCTTTCTGCAGAAATGGCTCTCAGTTCTACTATCAGTTGTATTGAAGTCTGGCCATACACTGCCTGGGCATAACACATCCTGGAAAGGTTTACACTGTGAATGTAGAGCAGATCATTTGCTAAGCAACTTCCGGGTAGAATTTCCTGAACAAAATGTTTAGGGTTATTGACATTTTTCTGCTATTTACGTAGGGGACTCTTATTTTGAAGATTTCTGAAATTCCGTGACCCGGAAGTTGCCGACGAGATTTTGATCAATATACCCAACAGTTTTATTAAGTAGATATTGTTAGCCATGTCTCAAGACGGATTTCAACCTACACTTATAAGGACCACGCACACTAACAACACGAGGTCTGTCATGCTACTACTAGCTAGCTACATCCATTTGATGCTCGACGTTAGCTAGTACGCTAACCCTAGATAGCTACCTGGTATAATTGTTAATAGCAATGTCCAACTAGCTAGCCATACTGTGCTTCTCGCACCTTGTACTGTCATTGGTTGCTAAATAATACAACAAACACAGCGATACCATTCAATCTAATACAGTGACACTAATGACTGTTCATCATGCCTTTTACACAGCTCGAGTATTCAACAACCACAGGCACCGTGCCCTGGTAAAACACCCATACAAGTTCTACATGAATATGGAACAAAAATGGGTAACCTTCCCGTGTACGTGATGGAAAAGGCCGAAGGGGAGGCGCACCAACCCAGCTTCATCTTCAACGTTACAATAGGAGATATGTCCTGCACAGGTGAGTGAGTCCTCTTGCAACGTAGATCGCCAGTCACGTACGTTACACTACTTTTACAGTAGCTAGAGGATTAGGGAGCTTGTATAAACCACAGATGGGCTTCCCCGTTATATTGTCTGCCTCGATTTCAATACTTTGCATAATGTCATTCGGTTGTTGTATCCCAGGTCAAGGAGCCAGTAAAAAAGCCGCCAAACACAAAGCCGCGGAGTCTGCCCTGAACCTTCTGGAAATAGACCCCGGAACACCGTGAGTTAACATGGACGATATCTGACATGAGCATTCATGAAAACAAGTAGCATTTGCAACCATTATGGCCACCAGTAACATTCACTTTTTACATCTGATTTCCCCTACTGCAGCCTTCACATAAAGAAGGAGAGTAATGGCAACCCAGCAAAGCCTAACGACCAACCCAACTCAGTGGGGAAACTGCAGGTGTTTTTATTATTGCCCTTTTGTTAAGACAATAGGGCTGTGTACTGTTGCATGGCTGTAATCGTCGTAACACATTTGTGTTGTCAATGAGTCTCTTCAGGGTATCAGATGAAAAATAGTCCACACACATGATTATGAATAGATTGCTTGTTTTTCACATCTTTGCTAATATGGATTTCTCCCCAAAGGAGCTGGCCCTGCAGTGGGGGTGGCGCCTCCCAGAATACACCGTTTTCACAGAGGCAGGCCCACCTCACAAGAGAGAGTTCACTGTTACCTGCAGAATGGAGTCGCTCACAGAGACTGGTATGGTGATTCCACTGTTGTTCTTGATCCACGTTTTATCATTGCATTGAAATAACATATTAGAGTTGTGTTTAAACACATTCTACCTTCGGGAAGTGTTCAATTGAGTCATTCATAGTGCTGTATGTCATCCACGTGTAACCGATAGCGACGGGAAATTCCAAGAAGGTGGCAAAAAAGGCAGGTGCTGAGAAGATGTTAGCAAAACTTCAAAATGTGTCTGGTTGTCCTGAAATCACATGGGTATGTAGAATATTTCCTCTCTTTGGCCTCTTCGCCAAGAATAATAAAACATATATTTAGGGCATTTTGTCATCTAGAATGTATGTAATGTGTATTGTTTGACCAACTCATTCCAGATCCCAAAGCCTGGTGTCCGATTGGAGAACTTGCGTAACTCCTCGGCAGAGAAGATGTCTCTCCTAAGAAGGAACCCACTCAGTATTCCCAACACAGACTACATCCAGATGATGCTGGAGCTGTCGCAAGAGCAGGGCTTTGAAGTCACATACTTTGACATTGGTGAGTAGAGTTCATCTCTTCATTTTACTGAAGTCAATGAAATCAATCAGATGTGAACTTTTGGCTTGTTTTCAAGAATGGCTAAACAGGGGCCTAATTCCAGGTGCTATTGTACAGTGTGTCTGTCTTTTGCTTGGCAGATGAGCTGACAGTGAACGGGCAGTACCAGTGCTTGGCAGAGCTGTCCACCTCACCCGTCACCGTATGCCACGGCACAGGCATCTCCTGCGGCAACGCACATAATGACGCCGCACACAACGCACTCCAGTACATCAAGATCATGGCTTCCATCAAATGAGCGATCGTAGTAAACGGCACAGATGAAAAACATATTTAATCTCAACTGAAAGGTGTCGCTATCCTCCATCTACCACTGTTTTCACGCCTTACCCCAGTGTTCACTTGGTGTGGAATTGGTGAATATTGATGGCAGTATCAATAGAAATCATGCCATTCAGACAAATCTACCTAGTTTGTGTTTTTTTTTACAGTGACAGGAAACACAGTTCATCACCTGTGGTGTCTGTCAGCCATTTTTAAATTAGTTTAAGAAAAAGATCAGCGGTACACAGTGAAAGCTAATCCTGTGGAGGTGATGTACTGTGGAAGGACAAGGGAATAAAATGGACACAAGTCTTGAAAGGCCTTGCTTCCATAATGTTGACAACAGTCTCCACCCTATCCCATTGTTGACATGTTGACAACAGTCTCCACCCTATCCCATTGTTGACATGTTGACAACAGTCTCCACCCTATCCCATTGTTGACAACAGTCTCCACCCTATCCCATTGTTGACATGTTGACAACAGTCTCCACCCTATCCCATTGTTGACATGTTGACAACAGTCTCCACCCTATCCCATTGTTGACATGTTGACAACAGTCTCCACCCTATCCCATTGTTGACATGACAACAGTCTCCACCCTATCCCATTGTTGACATGTTAACAGTCTCCACCCTATCCCATTGTTGACAACAGTCTCCACCCTATCCCATTGTTGACAACAGTCTCCACCCTATCCCATTGTTGACAACAGTCTCCACCCTATCCCATTGTTGACATGTTGACAACAGTCTCCACCCTATCCCATTGTTGACAACAGTCTCCACCCTATCCCATTGTTGACATGTTGACAACAGTCTCCACCCTATCCCATTGTTGACATGTTGACAGTCTCCACCCTATCCCATTGTTGACATGTTGACAACAGTCTCCACCCTATCCCATTGTTGACATGACAACAGTCTCCACCCTATCCCATTGTTGACATGTTAACAGTCTCCACCCTATCCCATTGTTGACATGTTAACAGTCTCCACCCTATCCCATTGTTGACAACAGTCTCCACCCTATCCCATTGTTGACAACAGTCTCCACCCTATCCCATTGTTGACAACAGTCTCCACCCTATCCCATTGTTGACATGTTGACAACAGTCTCCACCCTATCCCATTGTTGACAACAGTCTCCACCCTATCCCATTGTTGACATGTTGACAACAGTCTCCACCCTATCCCATTGTTGACATGTTGACAACAGTCTCCACCCTATCCCATTGTTGACATGTTGACAACAGTCTCCACCCTATCCCATTGTTGACATGACAACAGTCTCCACCCTATCCCATTGTTGACATGACAAGTCTCCACCCTATCCCATTGTTGACATGTTAACAGTCTCCACCCTATCCCATTGTTGACATGTTAAGTCTCCACCCTATCCCATTGTTGACATGTTAACAGTCTCCACCCTATCCCATTGTTGACATGTTAACAGTCTCCACCCTATCCCATTGTTGACAAGTCTCCACCCTATCCCATTGTTGACAACAGTCTCCACCCTATCCCATTGTTGACAACAGTCTCCACCCTATCCCATTGTTGACAACAGTCTCCACCCTATCCCATTGTTGACAACAGTCTCCACCCTATCCCATTGTTGACAAGTCTCCACCCTATCCCATTGTTGACAACAGTCTCCACCCTATCCCATTGTTGACAACAGTCTCCACCCTATCCCATTGTTGACAACAGTCTCCACCCTATCCCATTGTTGACAACAGTCTCCACCCTATCCCATTGTTGACAACAGTCTCCACCCTATCCCATTGTTGACATGTTGAGAACAGTCTCCACCCTATCCCATTGTCGTTGTTTTTCTATACACTCAATAGTGTATTGAATGGTAAATGTAAAACTATTTGCACTGAACAAAATTAATGCGAGAACTTGTTTTGCCCCGTTTACTCATAAGCCTATGATAAAAAAGGAATTTATCAATGAATTTGATGAAACTCTTAACGTAAGTCTGACCCTCATTTTTCACATAGGGATATTTTCTTAACGAAGCAGATAAATTAAGTAGGAACAAACTAAATATTCATTACACATTGGTGTTTTGTTTGATTTAATTGGTTATTATTCGTCTTTGCCAAGTCAATATTCAATTACATTACTGTGAAACACTTTTCCATAGTGTATATTAATGACATAGTCTATCATAACTTTTAGTTTGATTTTAAAGTTTGAGCTTTGGTTAACACCATTATATTAGTTTATTTTTTATTGTATTTGATTCCGTCAAACAGGACTCTTGTTTTGTGTAACTACCACATGTCTTAACAGAGAACAAGACCAACAGCAGGTTTTAGTTTAGTGTCAAAACAAAAACAACTGCTCAATTGGGCTCCGGAGTGGCGCAGCGGTCTAAGGCACTGCATCTCAGTGCTAGAGGCGTCACTACAGACCCTGGTTCGATTCCAGGCTGTATCACAACCGGCCGTGATTGGGAGTCCCATAGAGCGGCGCGCTATTGGCACAGTGTCGCCCGGGTTAGAGTTTGGCCGAGGTAGGCCATCATTGTAAATAAGAATGTGTTCTTAACTGACTTGCCTAGTTAAATAAAAATACAAATTAATTAGAAAATGTAACATTTGGCTTGTTTAGGTTGAATTGTGCTTACATCATGAGATTATATAAATCTACATGTCTAGACTATGAAAATCTGTATTTCTTTTTGTAAAATGTATATTTAATTTAATGGTAGCAAGATTGCATACTCGGAAACATCGGGACAACTCCTGTCTTAGACTTCAAGGCCGCCATTTTCTTGTCTTCGCTCTACAAAGAGACAATAATTGGAATCTTTGTAGCTTTGATGTTGATGTCTAAGATTGTTGTGATGTCATCTTTCTCAGTCTACCTGTAATGTAGCCTTAGTTATGTCAGGTGTGTATGAAGTCATTTTGCTGTGTGTGTGTGTGTGTGTTTTGAAAGCTTTGTGCTGGTTGAAATGCTATGCTAATGACGGGATGATATTTACTACCGGATTCCACCTTGTCCTGAGTTTGTCACAAAGCCTAGATTGGGTGGTTTAATCACATTTTGGTTTCCTTGGACAAGGTGTGTATTGTATGTAATGTTTTTTTGGTAGACTCATCCCAAACGTGTGCTGTGTACCTGACCACATTAATACACAACTATTACATGTGAAGTGGGACAGACATGTTAAATAAATCTACTTGACATTGATCTCATTCTAAATTTGTCCCCTCTTTTTAAACAATCATGAAAAAAAAATATATATATATATATATTTTTTAACCACTACTGTAGACTGACTATATAGACTAGCCTGATTTGTAGGAGAGTGAACACAGTGAACTGTGTATTATGGTGTCTGTGACTAATAATTCAGTCCTCTCTACAGTCTCTTGGTATGGGTCAAGATGTCAGTAGCAGCACTGATGAAAAAAACCCAAATAGCCCACAAAATATTCTTGCAATCCGGTGCAATAATTCCTTCACTTGTTTTTAAGTCACTGGCAACCCAGTCCATTACTGCGATCTACTGTGCAGGAGACTCAAGAGTATGATGATATTACAATAACTATTCTAATAACTACTACACCAATCTCAGTAATGCTTGGATGAAACTACCTCACCAATCTCAGTAATGCTTGGCTGAAACTTCTACACTAACCTCAGCAATGCTTGGCTGAGTTTGGAGGATCAACACTCAAGGCAGCACAGTGTGTGGCAGACTCCTCGGTTGTATTTATTTTGTATTAGAACAAGCACTATGATAGCAGCAGTGTACAGTGGTCATGGAAAGATATGTACTTAAGACAATTGCACTTTAGAAGGTACCCATTAGAAAATGGACTTAACTCTGCTGACACAGTGTGTAATGTTTACATTGTCAGTTCGAAACTCAAAAGAAAAAGTCCAATAGAAGAAATAAAAATCTTTCATAAGGCATTTGCAACATTCATTGGCAGACTATGTCATGTAAACATGCAGATACATAAACATTGTAACCCATTAACTACTCAGGAAGTTTCATCCTTCTACTCTGATGAAACAAGTCTTAGTTATTTTCTTCAAGGCCTCTCTCTCTCTCTCTCTCTCTGAAAACAATGTATTCATCTAGAACATCACAGACTACATGATCCTCCTCAAATATCCTGATGAACTAAGTATTATGTTGATGTTGATAGTAAAGTCTTTACATCAGTCCAATCCAAAAGAGGAGACAGGAATATTCTGCTGTTTACATGTGTTTACAGTGCAGTAGAGTACTGGGCTGACAGTATGATACTGACAATAACAGTGATCACAAATGAGTGGAGTTGACTGCACAGAAAATTAGAATATCTAGATTTATGGGAAATGTCATTGTCCCCCCCACCTAAATCGTACCAAGATTTCAGACACATTCCGAGCACTTCTATTCCCCAACATTATTCAGTACATAATACAATTTGGGGAACAATACTCAAGTGGGGAAAGTGGTTGATTGGATTTGAAATGGTTTCCTTATCTGACTTGTATGTGGTTTCTTATCAACATTGTGTGCGAGGCGTTAATAAAATGTATTAAGGCACATCAAGTGGAATTGACAGCGGACAAACAAATTCCATTTCTGAATACATGGCTGCAATATGATGTTGTAGTCATATCTATCGTTTTTCTGTCTTAATCTTCAGTACTGGACATTACACACGGAAATAATAGTTACGACTTTATAGTTGAACGTTTCCATTCTATATGTTTCTAACGTAGGACCACTTTCCTCGTTTCAATTTCTGGCTTCACTAGAAACAAACAGAACAAATCAATATAATCCAAATGTACAATGTATCGTTACAGATTCTGTGGTAATCTAACACACTGAACCATTGTGTATGGACTGCTACACACAATGACAAGAGGGAAGGGGGACGTCAAATATACATTAAAGCTGTTTGGCAGTAATAATCTAAACCTTTTAAAATTGTATTGGTGAATGGTTAAGGACAACATCATAGCAGTAAATTCTAGGAACTGGACACTTGTTTAAAGGATAATCAAATATAATAGCTTTTTCTCTGTGTGATAACTACATAATGAAAACACCATAACTAGAATGAGTTTATATTTTTTTCTATAATTAAAACCACTCGTCTTTGGCTTTAACATCAACATTCTGCCACGTTAAAGGATTTACAAAAGCAAAATCATTCCGAACGTTGTACAATCATTTTGGCCCTTGGCCTCTTTCACACAAATGAATAATGTATATGGGAATCTGTTATGTATTGTCAAAGAACTGGCAAATAGGCATCCCTTGTGTTTTACAATACACTTCTATGTGGGGGTATCTAGTCAGTCAGTCTGGTGTAGTTGTATAAGTGGGGGTATCTAGTCAGTCAGTCTGGTGTAGTTGTATAAGTGGGGGTATCTAGTCAGTCAGTCTGGTGTACTGTAGTTGTATAAGTGGGGGTATCTAGTCAGTCAGTCTGGTGTACTGTAGTTGTATAAGTGGGGGTATCTAGTCAGTCAGTCTGGTGTAGTTGTATAAGTGGGGGTATCTAGTCAGTCAGTCTGGTGTAGTTGTATAAGTGGGGGTATCTAGTCAGTCAGTCTGGTGTACTGTAGTTGTATAAGTGGGGGTATCTAGTCAGTCAGTCTGGTGTAGTTGTATAAGTGGGGGTATCTAGTCAGTCAGTCTGGTGTACTATAGTTGTATAAGTGGGGGTATCTAGTCAGTCAGTCTGGTGTACTATAGTTGTATATGTGGGGGGGTATCTAGTCAGTCAGTCTGGTGTAGTTGTATAAGTGGGGGTATCTAGTCAGTCAGTCTGGTGTAGTTGTATATGTGGGGGTATCTAGTCAGTCAGTCTGGTGTAGTTGTATAAGTGGGGGTATCTAGTCAGTCAGTCTGGTGTACTATAGTTGTATATGTGGGGGTATCTAGTCAGTCAGTCTGGTGTAGTTGTATAAGTGGGGGTATCTAGTTAGTCAGTCTGGTGTAGTTGTATAAGTGGGGGTAGTCAGTGTTGTGTAGTTGTATAAGTGGCGGTATCTAGTCAGTCAGTCTGGTGTAGTTCAATAAATTGGGGTAGCTAGTCAGTCTGGTGTAGTTGTGACACTCCAATGATCATGTGGATCCCAGTAGAGGTCATGTGGTTCCCAGTAGAGGACACGTTGACCTCTATACTGCTACAGGACAGCAGGACTACTACTCCACTTTCACTACGCTTGTCATTTCACTGAGGGGCTTAGTTGGAAAAATAACGTGAAAGGGAAATACACTAACGAGCCAACCAGCTACCACATTATACATAGACCTGTATCAAAGATGAGTCGGTGTAACCATGTATCCAGACAAGTGACCCGGGTTTAAATAGATTCTTTAGAAGGGATGGGCACACGGCCAGTAGGTATGTCTTCATATCCCCATATCAGATGTCTTGGGTGCTGACATGTCTTTATAGTTCTACTGCAGGCTAGGATTCTCACTATAACACTCAGACAACAACACAGATCAATTGTATTACAGGAAATTAAAGAACATTAAAATTATATTCATACCTTTTTTTTTCTTTCTTAAACTATCAAAAATAGTTTTTGTGTGAGTTGAATAACAGAAAGCAGTATTGTCTACACATGTAAAAGTTAATTACAAGGAAGTATTGTCTGTAGCTTAAACAGTTGTGATGAGTGACGAAGGGGGTGTGCCGCATGAAGGCTCGAAAAAGGAAGTCACTTTCCAGTGCTTATGTATCAGCTGTTGGGCCAGTCTCCCTCAACTAGCCAAACTGGAACTAAACGTCTCAACTCAAGGGGTTTTTGTCTTTGGGAGTTGCTGAGAAAACGTATCGGCATACAGCAATGTCTCGCTTTGGGCTAGATGTGTCAATGGCCACGTTTATACCTGTTAATAACATGCGCCCTTTGTCCTGTTCTTGTCCTCATTCTGATTGTGCCACATTTTTACACAGGTGTAGATCAATAAAAAAGACACATTGTGAACTGAGTTTGATCAGATCTTACAATTGTATACTGGCAAGATCAGGACGAAGGACGCACGTAAGTGGCAGGTATAAACGGGGCTAATGTATAGTTCATACATGCTTAATCTATGAGCAGAATTATGGTTTTACATCAATTAGACACAAAATCCCTAGTTTGAAAGTGACTGTTTTTCTGAAAGCTGAGCTGCACCTTTTTCACCCACGTGGTCCAGCCCCCTAGAAATTTGAGTTCAACCAATGAGCTTCAACCATTTGAGTGACAGCTAACAAGAGGCATATCATGCACACACAGCAGAGAGAGAGAGAGACAGAGCAATGATGTGGTGCACAAATCTGCACATACGTGATGTAGTACACAATTTCCCTCTTTTTTTTGGCTCGTGAGTGCTACTTTCAGAACTACTGGCTAAAAACTATACAAAACTACTGAAGAATCTCTTTAACTTTCACAAAGAATGTGTGACCCAATAGAGAATACAGCTATGATTCAGACTGAACTAATGCAAATGGCTAATTAAAAAAAAAGAAATAAGAGCAATCTTCCAATATTGTATATTAGTTAAATTTTCACTAAATTCTATGATGTTGAAGATATTTTACAAAAACGTCAGACTTCTTTATTTTATTTTTGTTTTTAAAACAAATAATGTTAGTCTATATAGGATATGCCAATGAAAGCTGGACTCTAAACATGCATGACACATACATTAGTAGTTGGTCAAAGGCCTAATCCAAACACTAGTCTAAATCAAACCGCTTTCAGAACAAACACTAGTCTAAATCAAACCGCTTTCAGAACAAACACTAGTCTAAATCAAACCGCTAGTCTAAATCAAACCGCTTTCAGAACAAACACTAGTCTAAATCAAACCGCTTTCAGAACAAACACTAGTCTAAATCAAACCGCTTTCAGAACGAACACTAGTCTAAATCAAACCGCTTTCAGAACAAACACTAGTCTAAATCAAACCGCTTTCAGAACAAACACTAGTCTAAATCAAACCGCTTTCAGAACTCAAGTGGGTTTCACTAAAAGCTTTAAAATGTATGGTGTGGATAGATGACATTAAGGCAAGGACAAACACAAAACGACTTAGGATAGATCTACATGGTAAGATTGTTGCCCTGACAACCCAGCCTCCGCACCAAGCTCAATGAGGGGGATCCAAGAGGATGCTTGAATGGGTGACTGGCCGGCTGAATAGGGCGATGGTAAGTCATCAACTCATCTCAGCTCTTGTATCCTTCCACACTGTCATTTTGTCAATGAGATATTCATTTGAAAACCTCATTGTGCATAGATAAAAGCCTTTGTCAGCGATGATGATATGGTGTGCATAGCGATCCATATGCTACCATAGATTAGGGTTTTCCATGTTGATGAAGCCGGGGGATTTGCGAAGCTCCCAGTAGGTGTTGTTAGTGACCCAGCGCTCCCTTTGATTGGCATCAACCACTTTCCTGGGAGGAAAGAGACGGGCAATCAATGGTAGGGAGTTAGATGTCATGAATGGAATGGATAATCATTAATAACACAACTCAGCCACACAAGTAACAGTCAGAGGTATTTCTATCTATCTTGGGGAGACCCTCCCAACTTACCCAGTTCCCCCACGAAGCTGGCCTGGGGAAAACCTTCCCAAACTTCCCCCTGTTTCCCCCACTAACCTGGCCTGGGGGAGACCTTCCCAACCGACCCTGTTTCCCCCACTAACCTGGCCTGGGGGAGACCTTCACAACCGACCCCGTTTCCCCACTAACCTGGCCTGGGGAGACCCTCCCAACTTACCCAGTTCCCCCACGAAGCTGGCCTGGGGAAAACCTTCCCAAACTTCCCCGTTTCCCCCACTAACCTGGCCTGGGGGAGACCTTCCCAACCGACCCTGTTTCCCCCACTAACCTGGCCTGGGGGAGACCTTCCCAACCAACCCCCTTTTCCCCCACTAACCTGGCCTGGGGAGACCTTCCCAACCTACCCCCATTTCCCCCACTAACCTGGCCTGGGGAGACCTTCCAACCTACCCTCCGTTTCCCCCACTAAGCTGGCCTGGGGAGACCCTCCCAACCTACCCTGTTTCTCCCACTAAGCTGGCCTGGGGAGACCCTCCCAACCTACCCTGTTTCTCCCACTAAGCTGGCCTGGGGAGACCTTCCCAACCTACCCTGTTTCTCCCACTAAGCTGGCCTGGGGAGACCTTCCCAACCTACCCTGTTTCTCCCACTAAGCTGGCCTGGGGAGACCTTCCCAACCTACCCTGTTTTCCCCACTAAGCTGGCCTTGGGGAGACCATCCCAAACTACCCTGTTTCTCCCACTAAGCTGGCCTGGGGGAGACCTTCCCAACCTACCCTGTTTCCCCACTAACCTGGCCTGGGGAGACCTTCCCAACCTACCCTGTTTCCCCCACTAACCTGGCCTGGGGGAAACCTTCCCAAACTTCCCCCTGTTTCCCCCACTAACCTGGCCTGGGGGAGACCTTCACAACCTACCCTGTTTTCCCCACTAAGCTGGCCTGGGGGAGACCATCCCAAACTACCCTGTTTCTCCCACAAAGCTGGCCTGGGGGAGACCTTCCCAACCTACCCTGTTTCCCCCACTAACCTGGCCTGGGGAATACAGTATGTCCTTGTAAATAACCATCTAGCCTCTTTACTCACTTGAAGAAGCGTGGTTCATGCTTAATGTCGTTCTCGTCTTGCCACTTCCTCCTGGTGCGCTGCATGTCCTCAATGCGCTGCTTTTCTGAGGCTGCCATTTCCACATTCCCCTCCTCCAGGTGTCTAATGTAGAGAAACAACATCCCCATGAGTCGAATATACTGTCACTCGTCAGGGAAATACACATAAAGCTTGTAAACATATTTAACCATACAAATACTATCTCATCCTCTTATTTCAGATGTAAAACTAGCTTTTAGTCCTTTTCTAGAGCTTCACTAATCAACCATTCTGTAACTCTATATCAGACCACAACAACAGCTGCATTGTGCTGGTTGGCATTTATTGTCATGAATCTTACCCAGGAGGCAATTCTGCAGAGTGGTCAATAGCTGGCACAGCCACAAAGTCATGAAATCTGATTTTAAACCTAACATTAACTACACCGCTAACCCTAATGCCTAACCCTTGCTTTAAATTTAGACCAAAAAGCACATTTTTGTTTTCATACATTTTTACGATATAGTCAATTTTGATTTGGCAGCTGGTTCAACTAGCCTCCAGGGCAAGGTTCATGACAATAAAGGTGTGCTAGTTCAGTGGTTCATCCAGTCCGATCTGTATGATACTGGTACCGCTCCACCTTCTCTCAACAGGTGGCAGCAGTAGGTAGCACACAGTGCATTTCTCATACAGTCTTCTAGGCACAGTAGCTGAAAGTGTGATGGCGCAACGGTTGTATGTTTCTACCTCTGATCGGGTCTGAAGCGGGCATCTGTGGGTGGTAGCAGGTCTTGCATCTCAGGGCAAAGCTCATTGAGCTCAATGGCAAACCTGGTAAAGCCATAATACAGCTCGTAGTCTGTGGGCATGGAGCCTGAGGAAGGAACACATGACATCACAGGGGTCAAGAATCAGTTCAAAGTTCTTTTTTTTTTCTCTTATTTTTGTTGTTGTTGTTGAAATGCAGACGATTATATTAATGGAAGCAACAATCTATCTGCAATATTAAAGTTGATCCTCTAAAATAAAAGAATAGCGAGTTCAAAAGTTTTTATTTTCCATTGGTGTGGATTATTGACACCAGTGTCAACACTTTCTTTGTCCCCCGTATTATAATCTCATGTGCTAGTATTTTACGGTTTAATCTAATGCCGTTGTCTGCTTAACGATTGCGGATATCCAATTCAAAGCGTCCTGCTTAGCAACAGTATGATTGATGTAGTTACTTTCGTCAACGGTAACTATGACGAAAAATACTCGTCAACTGCCTATTTTTCCTGACTGAAACTATGACGAGACACCCTGGGGGAAAAAAACCCGATAACTATTACAAATTACTTTTCGTTTTAGTTGGCGAAAACGTGACGAGACGAGAATTCCACGTGAGACTAATGGACATTTCATTTGACATGAAGCTCCTCTTCATCTGTTTTGTCTTAATGCATATATGCTTGAAAAATATTTCATGCAATCCTCTCAGCTGCATGGTCTGGTCTGATTGAGCTGCTCCCACACAGCTTTTTTTTTGTCCATCTTTTGAACTGATGTGAAGCCAGAACATCTCCTTTTTAAAAAAAAAAACTTTATTTATACAGGTTTTTCTCATTGAGATAACATCTCTTTTTCAAGAGACCTGGTCTAACCTCAACTAGAAATAATAATCTTTCTTACTTTCATGTAGGCTTTTTTTTGCTTTGATTAGGGACAGATCGAAATTTACTGGGGAGTGGGAGGGGCTGGTCCAACTCAAGGTGTCATAAAAAAATGCCCCCTCCCTCCCCAACATAAAAAAATATTTTTACACGACCCTCCTCTTAGCCAATCAAATACATGGAACACCCTCCCCCTCATTGAATTAACTCAAAATACTGTTTAACAACACAAATAACAATAACAGTAGCGACCTTGTGTTTCTAAATGTGGATATCGACTTTGCCTCTTCAGCTTTTGTGGCACAGTCGATGCCACGCAGGGCTACAGGCCAGAAGGGGGAGGTTTCACCGACCACCACAGACGAGCTCACTCTCCCTGCCTGTTTCATTACACTACGATCAGAGTCGGCTGCAGATAATGATCAGCTAGGAAGAAATCACATTTTCAATGTTTTGATGCCATATTTATTAAAATATATGCAACACATTTATCACCGACAGGTTTCTGCACCACACAACCAATAAACATTAGTGACTTTGGGCACTCCCAATATCTCTGGTTTGTGTTTTCAACACCACAATAAATAGTCTATGTCAATCTCAACAAACAGAAAATGTATTCTGCGTGTCATTAAAATGCTTGTTGTTTTGTAATAGATGTCTCTTTCCATTCATCAAATGTCCACTGCATATTTTGGATTGATTGATTGAAACGATTTTATTTGTCAGTGAAAAACCATACATATACATACTGTTCAAAAGTTTGGGGTCACTTAGAAATGTCCTTGTTTTTTTGAAATATATATTATTTTTTTTGTCCATTAAAATAACATCAAATTGATCAGAAATACAGTGTAGACATTGTTCATGTTGTAAATGAATATTGTAGATGGAAACGGCTGATGTTTAATGGAATATTTACATCGGCGTACAGGGGCCCATTATCAGCAACTATCACTCCTCTGTTCCAATGGCACGTTGTGTAGCTAATCTAAGTTTAACATTTTAAAAGGCTAATTGATCATTAGAAAACCCTTTTGCAATTATATTAGCACAGCTGAAAACTGTTGTTCTGATTAAAGAAGCAATAAAACGGGCCTTTGATCTAGTTGAGTATCTGGAACATCAGTTTTTGTGGGTTCGGTTACAGGCTCAAAATGGCCAGAAACAAAGACCTTTCTTCTGAAACTCGTCAGTCTATTCTTGTTCTGAGAAATGAAGGCTATTCCATGCGAGAAATTGCCAAGAAACTGAAGATATTTTTCAACGACGTGTACTACTCTCTTCACATAACAGAGCAAACTGGTTCTAACCAGAATAGAAAGAGGAGTGGGAGGCCCCGGTGCACAACTGAGTAAGAGGACAAGTACATTAGAGTGTCTAGTTTGAGATATAGACGCCTCACAAGTCCTCATCAAGTTGCTGTTGCTTTTGTCCTACGGGAAAAACAAATGCAATTTGTTGAATATAAGGAGTACAGTAATAGATTTTGAAAAGCTGAAATTCTCCCCTTTTCAAGGAAACCACTTTTATTTACCCTCCTTGACAGTTATGACGGGGAGAAAAATCAGCTGTAAATTGTTTAACCTGTAGCCAAGGCTTTGTAGCCTATATGGTTAATTATTTTATTTGTTTTACCTTTATTTAACTAGGCAAGTCAGTTAAAAACAAATTCTTATTTTCAATGACAGCCTAGGAACAGTGGGTTAACTGCCTGTTCAGGGACAGAACGACAGATTTGTACCTTGTCAGCTCGGGGGTTTGAACTTGCAACCTTCCGGTTACTAGTCCAACGCTCTAACCACTAGGCTACCCTGCCGCATTGGTTCCAATCTGCCACAATATCAACATTTCCAGCCAAGGTATTCATGGGGATAGTAGGTCTAGTTGGACAAGGCTATCTGAATGTGCACAAGATGGAAGTTAGAGGTAGCCTAAATATTCATTATTTAATAGAAAAAAAAACTATTATGTGACTAAAATGTCTGTGACTACAACTACACTAAAATAGTTTTAGTCAACTGATAATAACTAAAACTAACGAAGGATGAAATGACTAAAATGTGACTAAGACTAAAAGGTATTTTAAGATAAAAATATAAAATAGCTGCCAAAATTCACACTGGTAGTTACCTGGCCTCCAGATGCATCTGGCAGAGGGCGGGACTCCACAGTAAAGGCCCTCGTGCCATTTTCCGAACAGCCGACGCACCACCTTCCCCTCTTGGTCCATCACAAACCCTTGAACCTCATTCACATTAGAACTCCAGTAATTTCCCTACAAGCAAAATGAGACAACAGTAACATTGCGATCATAAGATACATAACATCCATCATCCACTAGCAAGGAAACAACATAGACAATAATTAAAATGTCCAAATTGTAGTCAGCCAAGATATGTGATAGATGCTCCAACAGGTATGGCTATTTCTCAGCACATTTCTCAGTCTTTGGACTTCATAGTGATTTTATGGGACTTATTCCACAGCCGAGTTCACCGTCAAGAAAATTGCAATGGAGGTCCCTTAAAGCCTTGTTAACATGAACCATACTCTCTTAACACCTCCCTTCGCATGCATTGGTAGTGTTGCTAGAGACCCCTTCCAGAAGAAGACCTCAGAAACCTAGGTGAGCTTAATCTGTGGCGATAAGGATTTCCATCCCCATGGTTGTGTTTAGCAGGAACCACATAAGTGCAACTGAGGTGCCTAATGAATGCTGTCGATGTCTTACCTTGACGAAGGTAAGTTTGCAGATACAGGCGCTGCTTTTGGTGTTTCTAACGGTGATCTCTCCGTAGTGTTCGATCCACCTTCTGCCACTTAGGATGTTGTGCACGCAGGTGGTGACCTTGTTCCATTCATAGTGGTCCCCAAAGCTGAACGACATAACAGCAGCAGTCAGGATATCTACAGTTATCACATGATAGTTATGAAGTCTGTCTGTGTCTTTAAGATGATAACCGGGCCACATAATCACACAGAGTGTTAGAGGTCTCACAACCTAAATAGCAGGGCCTGTGGAATCTCATTTTCTGAGGCACAGACACTTGCGATATACTATAATCTATGTGCTTATTCAGCAACCTTCACACATCCCTTCCCGCTCTTCTGTCTAAGTGATTCATTTCCCAAACCCTGTCAAGGGGCACTTTAATAGGGCGGACAGTAGCTCTGTAAAAGCTTCCAAGGACCCAGAGTGGAGTGATGACTGTGGCAGGGGAAGGCTAGCAGGGACCTGAAGGCTTCAAGAAGGTAAGGCCACTGTTATGGATGTACCTCCTATAGTAAGTGACAGTGGGGATATGTCTTGAGGATGTCAGACTGTGTGTGTGTGTGTGTGTGTGTGTGTGTGTGTGTGTGTGTGTGTGTGTGCGGTGTGTGTGTGTGGATTACCTTGGAAGGATAACATTAACGGTGCCAATTGGGAGGATTTCCATTGATTTCCCCCAGAATTTGTTTTTCCATCTGACGTCTGAGAAGAAGATCGGCAGAATTAACCATCAATGTACCAACTTGATGCAAAATGAAAAACCATGACCTCATTGAGGAAGTGTGCGTGTGACCCTGTAATTCAACAGGTAACGTACCTTGCAAGAAGGTGAACTTGTTGGAATCAGCGTGACAAGCTGATATGGGTGGATGGTGGCTCACCTTCAAGAGATAATCAAACGTCATAACATCAGTGACAATACTGCTAGATTATTGCCTCTTAGAGGAATTCATTTTAGGTCCAGATACAAAAGCAGCCACTTCATTCTAGAACCATTCTAAACGTGTTGTGAGAAGAAGAGGGTGAGTCATTATATCGTGACTATCATGCGGACGGGGCAACCAGTAACAGCTAACGCCAGCACTGAGGCTAAGTGCAAACTAGGTTCAGTCAAGGCCAGTCATTCAGGTTCTCAGTCGAGCCAGTCATTCAGGTTCTCAGTCGGGCCAGTCATTCAGGTTCAGTCAGACAGTCAGGTTCAGTCAGGCCAGTCAGTCAGTCAGGTTCAGTCAGGTCAGTCAGGTTCAGTCAGGCCAGTCAGGTCAGTCAGTCAGGTCAGTCAGGCCAGTCAGTCAGTCAGGTTCAGTCAGGCCAGTCAGTCAGGTTCAGCCAGTCAGTCAGGTTCAGTCAGTCAGACCAGTCAGGTTCAGTCAGGCCAGTCAGTCAGGTTCAGCCAGTCAGTCAGGTTCAGTCAGTCAGGCCAGTCAGTCAGGTTCAGTCAGGCCAGTCAGGTTCAGTCAGGCCAGTCAGGTTCAGTCAGGCCAGTCAGATGTTGAACACACATCCTCAGCCTTTGCCATCTTCTATAGGAATTGAACGACAGCATAGGGCTGTGTTTTGGATGACTGGCTGCAAATGTTTATTGAATTGTATTTCTGCCTTTTCTATTCCAGACATTCTGAAATTCCCTAAAGCATCCCATGTATGTAACTTTAGTCTTTCACTTTTCAATGATTCAGTCAGGCCAGTCAGTCAGTCAGTCAGTCAGGTTCAGCCAGTCAGGTTCAGTCAGGTCAGTCAGGCCAGTCAGTCAGGTTCAGTCAGGCCAGTCAGTCAGGTTCAGTCAGGCCAGTCAGTCAGGTTCAGTCAGGCCAGTCAGTCAGGTTCAGTCAGGTTCAGGTCAGGGAGAATAGCTGAGAGATGACAACAACAGGGTCCCCATCATAAAGAGAGAGAAGAGGGCAGAATGACAGCCTTCCCTGGACCTGACCCTGGATCTGACCCTGGACTTAGACCTGACCCTGGACCTGACCCAGGATCTGACCCTGGACCTGACCCTGGATCTGACCCTGGACCTGACCCTGGACCTGACCCTGGACCTAACCCTGGACCTGACTCTGGATCTGACCCTGGAACCTGGATCTGACCCTGGACCTACTCTAGCAGCAGACTGGGACACAGTCTTTCTTTAAGCACTCTGAAAGCCTACAGACCTGACAGGATCAGTCTGCCGCACAATACAATACTGCAACCTGCAGCTCATGTTAGTTATAAATGGACCTTACCGACTCCAGTGCATGGAAGAGAACGGGCACATTTGACCTGGTCTCAGAAATCCCAGACCAAGGGAACAATGGTACCAAGGGAACAATGGTACATTGTGGGAGGCAACCAGTCTGTCTATAGAGACTACATTTGACCCTGTTTTTTTGTTTAGGGACATTTACAGTATTGATTCATTTCTTGACAACGTATGCACCGTATGGGGGGGGTTAAGGTATTGGTAAATACGCCAGAGCCTGTATTCATAGGAGTAGCTGATCTAGGATCAGGTTTCACCCTGTCCATTCATTATAATCTAAAAATGCAGTACTGTGGGAACCTACCTGCTCAGCGATAAAACACATGCCCTTGTCCTCACGGATACATTCATACGTCTCTCCCAGTAAAGGGTTGAATGGCTTGCTTCCCGCTCTGTAGTACGTGGAGGAGTATCCTGAGATGACGAACGCTGCCATAATGGCCTGTAGCAGAGAAACGGCAACACGATCAAAAACTAAATAAAAAAATACACAAACTACATAAAACATACACAATGTCTTCAATGCCTTACGTTAATATGGCTGCTGTCGTTACACTGAAACACAAATTCTCCTTTTCTGAAAGTTATGCATGAATCATTTGTGCATCAAGTACTGCATGGTACCATTAAGTAACAGCAGTTAAACCCCTGGAACATCCTGGTTTACAACAGCCCAGTAATGAAATGTCATAGTCTTTTATCTAACAAGTCCAACATGTTTGTATTCACACACCGTCCTGTTATGATAACTAAGTCAGTGGAAGGACAGATGTGAGATTGAACACAAGGTCGACAGCTGCATCAGAGCATGATATTTCTGGCCTTTGTCTCTGGAAGCCTTCAGAATGTTTACTTTGGGCTTGTCCCTGTCAACGCCACAGCAGCGCACACAGATATAGACAAACTAACATGTCTGTCAGTACCAGGGACTGGGTCACGCTGTATGGGTTAGTGGTGGGAGACACTGGGTCACGCTGTATGGGTTAGCGGTGGGAGACACTGGGTCACGCTGTATGGGTTAGTGGTGGGAGACACTGGGTCACGCTGTATGGGTTAGTGGTGGGAGACACTGGGTCACGCTGTATGGGTTAGTGGTGGGAGACACTGGGTCACGCTGTATGGGTTAGTGGTGGGAGACACTGGGTCACGCTGTATGGGTTAGTGGTGGGAGACACTGGGTCACGCTGTATGGGTTAGTGGTGGGAGACACTGGGTCACGCTGTATGGGTTAGTGGTGGGAGACACTGGGTCACGCTGTATGGGTTAGTGGTGGGAGACACTGGGTCACGCTGTATGGGTTAGTGGTGGGAGACACTGGGTCACGCTGTATGGGTCAGTGGTGGGAGACACTGGGTCACGCTGTATGGGTCAGTGATGGGAGACACTGGGTCACGCTGTATGGGTTAGTGATGGGAGACACTGGGTCACGCTGTATGGGTTAGTGGTGGGAGACACTGGGTCACGCTGTATGGGTTAGTGGTGGGAGACACTGGGTCACGCAGTATGGGTTAGTGGTGGGAGACACTGGGTCACGCTCTATGGGTTAGTTGTGGGAGACACTGGGTCACGCTGTATGGGTTAGTGGTGGGAGACACTGGGTCACGCTGTATGGGTTAGTGGTGGGAGACACTGGGTCACGCTGTATGGGTTAGTGGTGGGAGACACTGGGTCACGCTGTATGGGTTAGTGGTGGGAGACACTGGGTCACGCTGTATGGGTTAGTGGTGGGAGACACTGGGTCACGCTGTATGGGTTAGTGGTGGGAGACACTGGGTCACGCTGTATGGGTTAGTGGTGGGAGACACTGGGTCACGCTGTATGGGTTAGTGGTGGGAGACACTGGGTCACGCTGTATGGGTTAGTGGTGGGAGACACTGGGTCACGCTGTATGGGTTAGTGGTGGGAGACACTGGGTCACGCAGTATGGGTTAGTGGTGGGAGACACTGGGTCACGCTCTATGGGTCAGTGGTGGGAGACACTGGGTCACGCTGTATGGGTCAGTGATGGGAGACACTGGGTCACGCTGTATGGGTTAGTGATGGGAGACACTGGGTCACGCTGTATGGGTTAGTGGTGGGAGACACTGGGTCACGCTGTATGGGTTAGTGGTGGGAGACACTGGGTCACGCTGTATGGGTTAGTGGTGGGAGACACTGGGTCACGCAGTATGGGTTAGTGGTGGGAGACACTGGGTCACGCTCTATGGGTTAGTTGTGGGAGACACTGGGTCACGCTGTATGGGTCAGTGATGGGAGACACTGGGTCACGCTGTATGGGTCAGTGATGGGAGACACTGGGTCACGCAGTATGGGTCAGTGATGGGAGACACTGGGTCACGCTGTATGGGTTAGTGGTGGGAGACACTGGGTCACGCTGTATGGGTCAGTGATGGGAGACACTGGGTCACGCTGTATGGGTCAGTGATGGGAGACACTGGGTCACGCTGTATGGGTTAGTGATGGGAGACACTGGGTCACGCTGTATGGGTTAGTGGTGGGAGACACTGGGTCACGCTGTATGGGTTAGTGGTGGGAGACACTGGGTCACGCTGTATGGGTTAGTGGTGGGAGACACTGGGTCACGCAGTATGGGTTAGTGGTGGGAGACACTGGGTCACGCTCTATGGGTTAGTGGTGGGAGACACTGGGTCACGCTGTATGGGTCAGTGATGGGAGACACTGGGTCACGCTGTATGGGTCAGTGATGGGAGACACTGGGTCACGCAGTATGGGTCAGTGATGGGAGACACTGGGTCACGCTGTATGGGTTAGTGGTGGGAGACACTGGGTCACGCTGTATGGGTCAGTGATGGGAGACACTGGGTCACGCTGTATGGGTCAGTGATGGGAGACACTGGGTCACGCAGTATGGGTCAGTGATGGGAGACACTGGGTCACGCAGTATGGGTCAGTGGTGGGAGACACTGGGTCACGCTGTATGGGTCAGTGATGGGAGACACTGGGTCACGCTGTATGGGTTAGTGGTGGGAGACACTGGGTCACGCAGTATGGGTCAGTGATGGGAGACACTGGGTCACGCTGTATGGGTTAGTGGTGGGAGACACTGGGTCACGCTGTATGGGTTAGTGGTGGGAGACACTGGGTCACGCAGTATGGGTCAGTGATGGGAGACACTGGGTCACGCTGTATGGGTTAGTGGTGGGAGACACTGGGTCACGCTGTATGGGTTAGTGGTGGGAGACACTGGGTCACGCAGTATGGGTCAGTGATGGGAGACACTGGGTCACGCTGTATGGGTCAGTGATGGGAGACACTGGGTCACGCTGTATTGGTTAGTGGTGGGAGACACTGGGTCACGCAGTATGGGTCAGTGATGGGAGACACTGGGTCACGCAGTATGGGTCAGTGATGGGAGACACTGGGTCACGCTGTATGGGTCAGTGATGGGAGACACTGGGTCACGCTGTATGGGTCAGTGATGGGAGACACTGGGTCACGCTGTATGGGTTAGTGGTGGGAGACACTGGGTCACGCTGTATGGGTTAGTGGTGGGAGACACTGGGTCACGCTGTATGGGTTAGTGGTGGGAGACACTGGGTCACGCTGTATGGGTCAGTGATGGGAGACACTGGGTCACGCTGTATGGGTTAGTGGTGGGAGACACTGGGTCACGCTGTATGGGTTAGTGATGGGACACACTGGGTCACACTGTATGGGTTAGTGATGGGAGACACTGGGTCACGCTGTATGGGTTAGTGATGGTAATGTCTATGGTTGCTAATGCATCCTAATATAAAGAGGTTTTACATCATCTGATGAGTCTCTGTGGTATGTTTCCTCTGTGTTAGCTGGTTGACTGGGTCACATCATCACTAAGAGTTACAGTAATGTGCCATTTTGTCATAGCTTGTGGTGGTAGAGAATGCAGAGTTATACTGGTCTCCTTTTCAGAACTGAAACCATGAAGCTTTATACGACTCAGAGGGGTGAGTCTTTGGGCCGTACCATGAGTTCATACTCAGAGGGGTGAGTCTTTGGGCCGTACCATGAGTTCATAATCAGAGGGGTGAGTCTTTGGGCCGTACCATGCCTTCATACTCAGAGGGTGAGTCTTTGGGCCGTACCATGAGTTCATACTCAGAGGGGTGAGTCTTTGGGCCGTACCATGAGTTCATACACAGAGGGGTGAGTGCTTGGGCCGTACCATGAGTTCATACTCAGAGGGGTGAGTGCTTGGGCCGTACCATGCCTTCATACACAGAGGGGTGAGTGCTTGGGCCGTACCATGCCTTCATACACAGAGGTGAGTGTTTGGGCCGTACCATGCCTTCATACACAGAGGTGAGTGTTTGGGCCGTACCATGCCTTCATACTCAGAGGGGTGAGTGTTTGGGCCGTACCATGCCTTCATACACAGAGGTGAGTCTTTGGGCCGTACCATGCGTTCATAAGGGTCCTCCGTATCGGCAGCCCTGTCTAGTAGCTCAGTGTACTCCAGCTCTTCACACATGTGCTGCAGGGTGTTGAGGGGCTCGTTGAGCTCCACGGGCATGGACACCTTGGACAGGTCCTTCCCTATGTTGTTCCTCAGGATGTTCCACAGGTTGATGTTGCTGCAGTCTGGCGAGGGGGCGGGGAGACACGGGCGACGCCCGTTACGGAAGGCGCTTCCAGCCAGGTCTCCGTTCGGCACTGAAACCAGAAGAAAGTACAGTACTGTCACGGACCATCACCGGGACTGACGACTGTCTGAACTACAAGGCCTCGTCAAATCCTCAGCCTTGCATCTCATCGTAGCCACAGGTAGTTCACGACTGAAACATAGTCGAAGGATGAAGGGTTAGAATAGAAGTTAGAGGCATTCCTGCACTTCACACTGATAGCTTTCATAAGCCTCGAGTGCAGTTGTTGGGACACAGTGAGGCCTGCGAGGTCAATCCCCCCCCTCACACACACACACTGTAATGGAAGGAGAGGCATTTTTGGAAAGCTAAGGAGGACCTACTTTGTCTGGAGACGTTATCAGTCACGCTGGCATTGTCTTCTGAAATGTTATCACTCACATCGCTGACGTATGATTCGTCGTCTGAGGCCTAGAGGGTTAGAGGAAGACAACAGAGCCACTGAGTCAGTACAGTACAGTACACACACACACACACACACACACACACACACACACACACACACACACACACACACACACACACACAGTACACACACACACACAGTACACACACACAATACAGTACACACACACAGTACACACACACAGTACAGTACAGTACACACACACAGTACACAGTACAGTACACACACACACAGTACAGTACACACACACAGTACAGTACACACACACACAGTACAGTACACACACACACACACAGTACAGTACAGTACAGTACACACACACACTGCATTTTGCCAGTGACTAGCAAACTGCCGTCAGTGCTTGCTATCTCTTCTCTCTCTTTCTGCAGTCACCACAAGATGAGACACTGCAGCATTTCCACTTTACATATATAGTAACATACAATGATCTTACTGACGGTCACAGAGAATAGCAGATTGTGGCTGTTGGTAGTAATGGCCTCTAATGCAGTACAGTCGGCTGCTGGAAGAGGGTTTATTGACCAACATAACTCTGCTGGTTTGAATAGGACCTGGCACCTGAGGCAGAGGGTTTATTGACCAACAGAACTCTGCTGGTTTCAATAGGACCTGGTACCTGAGGCAGAGGGTTTATTGACCAACAGAACTCTGCTGGTTTGAATAGGGCCTGGTACCTGAGGCAGAGGGTTTGGCTCTAGCCTGGTGATGGATCCCCGTGTTGAGTAATCCTTCAGCAGAACTCTAGATAGCAGCACTTGGTTTTCACACCTGGGGAGCAGCCAGATAGGCCTGAAGGGTAATGGCTCTCATGGGGCCATATTGACTGGTGCTCGGTACTCATGGCATTGGGTCTGTCATGGCAGTGAGTGAAAAAAAAGCCAACTCTGTGGCTTAAGAACAGACAAATCATCAGACTGGAGGAAGGACCATGTCAAATCCATGAAGAAGGGCGTACCATTGAAAACCTGGAGTTGTTTTCATGAGAAATTGGACATGACTGGACTCAGTTAAAGGACATGACTGGACCCAGCAGCATTATAGACTAGAGACTGGAGAGTCCCCCTCTAGTTTGGAG
Organism: Oncorhynchus tshawytscha; assembly: GCF_018296145.1. Lineage (NCBI taxonomy): Eukaryota > Metazoa > Chordata > Actinopteri > Salmoniformes > Salmonidae > Oncorhynchus > Oncorhynchus tshawytscha. Next base: position 46,399,910 of record NC_056454.1, read on the forward strand.
AGTCCCCCTCTAGTTTGGAGAGTGCCCCCTCTAGTTTGGAGTGCCCCCTCTAGTTTGGAGAACCCCCTCCCCAGCCCTCTCTCACCTCGTTCTCTGACGAGCTGGCCGACAGCAGCACTTCCTGGGCGTCGAAGAACTCTGACACAGACTCTGACATCGACAGCCTGCTCTCATTGGACGTCTGTTGAGTCAGAGGGATTCCCCTCTGCTCACCCCCCTTTTTAAGGAAACAGAGAAACACAATCAGTACATTGTCTTTTACTAAGTGACTTTAGGTGACGAGACGACGGTGGAGACCCAGCAGTCATTGGAGACTTTATTCTTCCTATATTCCTGGTAGGATCACATTGTTTTTTTCCATTTACCTTGATGTCAGGCTCAGCACAACTTTAATGATCAGTGAGCTCACCTGACAAGACATACTGGAAACACCATCTTTCTTTAAGGACAGGAATCAATACCCTAATTGGTAAACGCAGTAAAGCAGAGGATACACAATGTTTTCCAGTTAACTAAAGTGACTTGTCCAGCTCTACAACAGGATGTATAACACCACAGAGGAGATAAACAGCACACAAGATCACTATTCTCCCTGACGTCACCTGGTAGCTACCAGCTGGCTGCCATAAGCACACACCCAACACTGCAATGGCAAGTGTCCTGCATTTCAGGGACAATAACAACAAAACAACAACTTGATCCAGTAGAAGACGTAGCTAGCTACCTCATCAGGACTGGTGATAAGGTTCACACTGATTGTTTGTTCAGACAGGACCGACTCAGAGTGGATGCGGCCCAGTCGGGTTTTAAGCTCAGCGTTTTGGGACAGGGCCTGGAATGAGGAGAAATACTAATCAATCACTAATCTGTCAGCTGGATGAGAGGGGTGTAGAATACAGAACTAAACAGATAAACATTACAACTGGATCTATATTGTACAGCTCTACATTCATTTTCAGCTCTACACATATCATGGCTGTAGCTCCCCCCCCCCTACTACATACCATGGCTGCTCAGTTTTCATCTCACTATGTGACTATATGAAATGGATCCATTCGCAAAGAAACAGAAATCAAACTCAAGCAGTGATGAAAGTCATACCAATTCCTTTGAAACCCCTCATCTCTCCAGCCAGTACATTTCATGTTTCAAGTGCTGCACATAATATTTAAGGTGATGCAGTGTGTTCTGACAAAAAAACAACACAATTAACCATTTATAGTGACTGTTCCCAGTGCGGGAGGATTACGGGTAGTGTAGAAGGAGAATTCTAAATGAACACCTGCCGGTCTCACCTGTGACAGAGACTTCCTGAGGGTGATGACCTGGGCAGGCCGCTCTGACTGCTCCTGGTCTGAGAGAACAGATTTGATCTTCTCCTTCTCCATGGCCACTGTGTTAAACGCAGACTTCAACATGGAGTGGACTGCAAAAGACAGGAACCAGAAGTCATTTTAAACACACCCTCTGGTTACTTACAACTCTTACTAATGGTTTCCTTACACTTTGCTGGTATAGTGTAAAGGGACGGTGAACAGGGACGGACTGATGCAGGAGCTTCCCGGGGCTAGGCAGCAAAAACACAAATAATAATATAATAATAATATGGGGTACTGTGTGTAGATTGCTCAAGACTTGTATGTATTTAATCCATTTTAAATTGAGGCTGTAATAAAACAAAATGTGGAAAAAGTCAAGGGGTGTGAATACTTTCCGGAAGCACTGGATACTTCATATTTTATAGTAAGAACAGGCTTATACAGTAATGAGACAATGAAAGAGAACATAGACTTTCCCCAAACAACCTTGCTGACTGTCGCAGGTGTTTCAAAAGTGACATTCTGGATTCTTATAAAACAAGTAGTACGAGCAAGAGCAGTGTTTCTCTCATCTTGGAACTAGTCTGTGGGTTGACAGCTTATCGGCCTTATTTCACAGAAGTGTAGCCTATGAATGCATGTCCAACGGGATGTAGACCAAACCATTATTTCAACTGGTCTGGTTGGCTTTTCCCCCAGTAAATTTACCCATGGGCAGCTACTGAAGTTAACAAATTGCATCTTTAGTAACCGAAAGGTCGCAAGTTCAAGTCCCGAGCTGACAAGGTACAAATCTGTCGTTCTGGACCTGAACAGGCAGTTAACCCACTGTTCCTAGGCAGTCATTGTATATAAGAATTTGTTCTTAACTGACTTGCCTAGTTAAATAAAGGTAAAATAAATCTTTGTGCGCCGATTTCATTACAGAAAATGAGGGTGTGCCAGGAGGTTGTGCTGGGGATAACAAAACCCCGGGGCCTATGATTTGTGTAGTTAACATGACCTATCAATCAGTGCAGCAGACTGTGTGTGATTGTGTATACAGTATATATGTGTATGTGTGAGATTGTGTATACAGTGTATGTGTGTGATTGTGTATACAGTATATGTGTGTGATTGTGTATACAGTATATGTGTGTGATTGTGTATACAGTGTATGTGTGTGATTGTGTATACAGTATATGTGTGTGATTGTGTATACAGTATATGTGTGTGATTGTGTATACAGTGTATGTGTGTGATTGTGTATACAGTGTATGTGTGTGATTGTGTATACAGTATATGTGTGTGATTGTGTATACAGTGTATGTGTGTGATTGTGTATACAGTATATGTGTGTGATTGTGTATACAGTATATGTGTGTATGTGTGTGATTGTGTATACAGTATATGTGTGTGATTGTGTATACAGTATATGTGTGTGATTGTGTATACAGTATATGTGTGTGATTGTGTATACAGTGTATGTGTGTGATTGTGTATACAGTATATGTGTGTGATTGTGTATACAGTATATGTGTGTATGTGTGTGATTGTGTATACAGTATATGTGTGTGATTGTGTATACAGTATATGTGTGTATGTGTGTGATTGTGTCTACAGTATATGTGTGTATGTGTGTGATTGTGTATACAGTATATGTGTGTATGTGTGTGATTGTGTATACAGTATATGTGTGTATGTCTACACAAAAGTATTCATCCCCCTTGGCGTTTTTCCTATTTTGTTGCACTACAACCTGTAATTTAAATTGATTTTTATTTTAATTTCATGTAATGGACAAACACAAAATAGTCCAAATTGGTGAAGTGAAATGAAAACAATAAGTTGTTTAAAAAATTAAAAATAAATAAAAAAACAGAAAAGTGGTGTGTACATATGTATTCACCCCCTTTGCTATGAAGCCCCTAAATAAGATCTGGTGCAACCAATTACCTTCAGAAGTCATATTATTAGTTAAATAAAGTCCACCTGTGTGCAATCTAAGTGTCACATGATCTGTCACATGATCTCAGTATATATACTGTTCTGAAAGGCCCCAGAGTCTGCAACACCACTAAGCAAGGGGTACCACCAAGCAAGCGAGACCAAGGAGCTCTCCAAACAGGTCAGGGGCATATTTGTTGAGAGGGCCGCCCACCAAAACTCACGGACCAGGCAAGGAGGGCGTTAATCAGAGAAGCAACAAAGAGACCAAAGATAACCCTGAAGGAGCTGCAAAGCTCCACAATGGACATTGGAGTATCTGTCCATAGGACCACTTTAAGCCGTACACTTCACAGAGCTGGGCTTTACGGAAGTGTGGCAAGAAAAAAGCCATTGCTTAAAGAAAAAAATTAGCAAACACTTTTGGTGTTCGCCTAAAGGCATGTGGGAGACTCCCCAAAAATATGTAAGATGGTGCTCAGGTCAGATGAGACTAAAATTGAGCTTTATGGCCATAAAGGAAAATGCTATGTCTGGCGCAAACCCAACACCTCTCATAACCCCGAGAACACCATCCCCACAGTGAAGCATGGTGGCATCAGCATCATGCTGTGGGGGTGTTTTTCATCAGCAGGGAAACTGGTCAGAATTGAAGAAATGATGGATGGTGCTAAATACAGGGAAATTTGTGCGAAACCTGTTTCAATCTTCCAGAGATTTGAGACTGGGACGGAGGTTCACCTTCCAGCAGGACAATGAGCCTAAGCATACAGTGGAACCCATCCAAATTGACGGAGCTGGAGCAGTATTGCCTTGAAGAATGGGCAAAAATCCCAGTGGTTAGATGTGCCAAGCTTATAGAGACATACCCCAAGAGACTTGCAACTGTAATTGCTGCAAAAGGTGGCTCTACAAAGTATTGACTTTGGTGGGGGGTGAATCGTTATGCACGCTTAAGTTTTCATTTTTTTGGCCTTATTTCTTGTTAGTTTCACAAGAAAAAATATTTTGCATCTTCAAAGTGGTTGGCATGTGCTGTAAAACAAATGATACAACCCCCCCAAAAAATCTATTTTAATTCCAGGTTGTAAGGCACCAAAATAGGAAAAATGCCAAGGGGGGTGAATATTTTCGCAAGCCACTGTACCTTTCTGAGCGATGAGGCAGAAGTCCTCCTGTAGTTTGATGTAGTCACCGCCACACTCCATGTTGTCAGGAATCTGGCGAGAGACAGGGGTCTGGAAGTCCACCTGCTCAGCGCACAGGTTGGGGTTGGAGGAGTGGAGGCGCGTGGGCGACATACTGGCACTCACAGGGAGAGAGGGGACCTGAGAGGAGAGGAAGGGAGGAAGGAGAGGAGGGAGGGAGGAGAGGAGAATGGAGAGAAACGAGAGGGAGAGGAGGGAGGAGAGGAGAATGGAGAGAAACGAGAGGGAGAGGAGGCGAGGAAGGAGAGGGAGGAGAGGAGTGTCAGTACCACTTGGAGACTTAGGAATGTAGTAATGTGATCTACAGGTGGATTTCCATAAGACCTTCTGCGGTCTCTTCTGACATAGTCAAGACAGATACTCACTCTGTTTATATCACTATATGAATCACACCAAGTCTGACAAGTCATATGGGACAGCAAAACACAGATGAAGCTGAGGCTTCGTTCCAACCAATGTTCTTTTTAAGCCTTGACTATAAATACATCACTTCATTTTGCTGAAAAAAAACAAACAAGGAAAAAATTATTCCCCTTGTTTCTCCTGGACTGATGACTCACTCATTCATTAACAACACTATGTATGTGTACCAGAGGGCCGCTAGTGAGAAAACAGTTGGTGCTGGGCTTCCTGGTGAGAAAATAGTTGGTTCTGGGCTACCTAATCTACCAGAACACACGCAGTGATAAAAACTAAGTATCATGAAGGAAAAGGCTTTAAACTGTTGCCATAGGTAATTGGGAGAGTTTTAAAAAATAGTGTAATATGAATCCAAAGCATGATTAGCCTTCTCCTGAAGCTTTACAGAGTGTTAAAAGTAAATGGGGTAATTTAGTCAACGTGAGAATAAGGCATTGTACAGCCCCAAAAATGTGGTTCAGGCTTTGTATTATAATAAGTACAAAATGACATTGAATCGAGAGCAGATAACCAAAAATGTTCTTTGCCCTGACATAATTGCATAACATACAGTTATGACTATAACTACTGTTCCCTGAAGGAGGGAAACGAGGTACCACACAGCTTTTAGGAGTTTGCTCGCTAGATACCTCTACTGAAGAACATTAGAATCACGCCTGACAAGGCCAAGCAACGCCATGCCTCACCGGAAGCCCCGCCTTCCACAGGGGATAAACTCGAGGCACGGATTCATTCCTTCAATTAAGTACTGCTCTTCACCGAGCTCAGAACTGGGCCGAACAGGTGTTGTACCTCGTTTCTTCTTCAGGGAACAGTAGGTACAGTCAGAACTCTACGTTCCCTTTCAGTCGGTCAACTCGGTACAACACATATTATATAACTACTGTTCCCTGAAGGAGGGAAACGAGGTACCACACAGCTACGGGGATATGAAATCAAGCCCCAAGCCGAACCCCCAGTGGACACCAAATGAAATGGCCCCACCACAGACCACCCAGAGTTCCAACCCGACAGGAAAACCTCCGGTACCTGGGTATTGCGCAATCTACCCATACACTGGGAGGAGTGTCATCCAAGCGATAAAACCTCACAAAAAGTGTGTGGTGATGCTCAACTAGCCGCAACACAAATATCTCCTACAGGCAACCCTTTAAACAACGTCCAAGAGGCCGCCAGACCCCTGGTAGAGTGGGCGTGTACACCGTTATGTAATTCCTGTCGTTTGCCGGAGAGATATCCTCCACAATCCAGTTGGAGAGACGCTGCTTAGAAAGCGCTCTACCACGAACCGGATTATCAAAACAGACAAAAAGTTAGTCACACAAACTGACACCCCTGGTCTGCTCAATGTACATGGTAATGCTCGTACTGGACACAGGGCATGCAACCTGAAAAGCTCAAAAGCTAAAGACCTGTATAGGACATAGTCATGACCTTAGGGTCAAAGGTCACATTAGGACGCAGTGTCAACTTAGAGTCGTCAAGGGCGAACTTCAAACAGACTGGATAGTAGCAATGACGTTTAGAGGTAAACATCTTGCCATCAGATTGGACCTTTCAGGGGCCAAGCCCACAGATTCCAAATCTCCGGCCGCGGGTTCCAGACCTGTCCGTGCACCTGGAACAACAGGTCCCTGCGCAATCCCGCCTAAAAGGATGATCCCCATGAACCAAGGTCGTTTGGGCCAATGGGGAGCCACAAGGATCAAGGACAAGCCCTCCCAACGTACCGTCTAGTGAGTGCTGAATCAGATCCACAGCGGGAAAAGGGTAACGGAGGGTCAAAGGCCCCTGGTGCGTGAGAGCATCCATTTCTAACGGAGCACCCAGGTGCCTTATCTAGAAAAACTGCTGATAAGTCGCATTTTCTCACGATGCGTAAAGATCTATGTCAGCACTGCCTAAAATGTTCCATATCTAGGAGACCACCCATGGGTACCTGGAGTGAGGGAAAGTGCGCACTGCTCCACAACACTAGAGAGCGAGCAAAGAATAAGAGAGCTTGAGACCGCACCCCTCCCTGCGCCACCACCGTCCTGTTTTCGGTCCTCACCAGCACATGCTGAACTGTCAACAATGGGAAAAAACACCTGAGCGCTATGTACACCTCCAACAGTTCCAGGTAATTGATGTGCAGGCCGCTCTGCAACACTGTCCACAACCCCCGATTTGTGTTGCCCTCGCACAGCGCACCCTCGTTGCGTCTGTCGAGATCACCTTGCGGGATATAACTCGACCCATGGGATTACTCAGCAACAACAGCCACGGGTCCCTCCACCAAGCCCGTAGGCATGACGGGGATACCAGGAGAGGCCGGTTTAGATGTCGTGCTGCGTCCAAGCGAGTGTCTATCACTCACCAACATTACATCACATCAGCAACAGCCCGAGTGGTCATCATAGAAGCCATCATCCCCAATAGGCGCAGGTACTGACGAAAACGCACTGTGACCCAGCCAAAAGTGGGCCAAGCACAACTAGAAACCGGTCTCCCTCTGCGGGGACAAGAATGCACGATTCTCGACAAGTCAAACTCGAGACCCAGAAACGAAATGCACTGAGATGGATTAAAACGTCTCTTCTCTTGATTCACTATGAAACCCAGAGAATGAACATTGGAAACCAGCACCTCGACTCCCGACTCAAGATTTTTGGTTCCAACCGCTGTGTCTTTGTGAGACGCAGAGTAGGTGAACGGATGATCTCTGCATGTGTGGTTCCCACCGTGAAACGCAGACGAGGTGTGATGGTGCTGGGCTGGTGACACTGTCAGTGATTTATTTAGAATTCAAGGCACACTTAACCAGCATGGCTACCGCATCATTCTGCAGCGATACGCCATCCCATCTGGTTTGAGTTTAGTGGGATTATCATTTGTTTTTCAACAGGACAATGACCCAACACACCTCCAGGCTGTGTAAGGGCTATTTGACCAAGAAGGAGAGTGATGGATTGTTGAATCAGATGACCTGGCCTCCATAATCACCCAACCTCAACCGAATTGAGATGGTTTTGGATGACTTGGACTGCAGAGTGAAGGAAAAGCAGCCAACAAGTGCTCAGCATATGTGGGAACTCCTTCAAGAGTGTTGGAAAATCATTCCAGGTGAAGCTGGTTGAGAGAATGCCAAGAGTGTGCAAAGCTGTCATCAAGGCAAAGGGTGGCTATTTTGATTTGTTTAACACTTTTTTGGTTACTACATGATTCCATATGTGCTATTTCATAGTTTTGATGTCTTCACATTATTCTACAATGTAGAACATAGTAAAAATAAAGAAAAACCCTTGAATGAGAAGGTGTGTCCAAACTGTTGATTGGTACTGTAGATGGGGTACACCGTCCAACAGGATACACGTGGGGTACACCGTCCAACGGGATACACGTGGGGTACACCGTCCAACGGGATACACGTGGGGTACACCATCCACAGAATACACGTGGGGTACACCGTCCAACGGGATACACGTGGGGTACACCGTCCAACGGGATACACGTGGTGTACACCGTTCAACGGGATACACGTGGGGTACACCGTCCAACGGGATACACGTGGTGTACACCGTTCAACGGGATACACGTGGGGTACACCGTCCAAGGGATACACGTGGGGTACACCGTCCAACGGGATACACGTGGTGTACACCGTTCAACTAAATGCTTAATTGCAGGTTCCTGTGTGTGTGTGCGCGTGTGTGTGTGTATGTGTTCTAAGGTGTGGAGTTCAAGTGTTCAGCAGTCTGATGGCTTGTAGATAGAAACTGTGTCTCTGAGACGGTTCTTATCAGGCCTCATGCTCTGTTACCGTCGACCTGATGGGGTCCATGACGATGTGTGTGTGATTGTGTGTGTGTGTGTGTGTGTGTTACCTGCATGTCAGTGAAATTGGGCGCTGACTGGGTCCTCTGTAGGCCCTCCAGGCTCTGCAGTAACTTGCTCAGCTCAATCAGGCTGGACTGGCAGCGGGCGAGCTCTGGAAAGAAGCAACACAAAGACATGGGTCACACTGGAAGGCCACCTCAGACCCAATGAAGTGACACCCTGCTGTGCTTAACAAATGAGAGAACAATTACGGAAAAACAAATGTCCTTATTAGTTTAAGTAACAAAGTGGAATAATATCATAGACAGGCGCTACAATCAGGATATATTGTAAATCCGTAACACCAGGGCATGGGGAACATATACCATAATACCAGGGCATGGGGAACATACCATAATACCAGGGCATGGGGAACATACCATAATACCAGGGCATGGGGAACATACCATAATACCAGGGCATGGGGAACATATACCATCATCCTCCACAAGACATGCCACCAGAGGTCTCTTCACAACTATGGGAGGCGCACAGTACTACATAGAGCCATGACTACATGGAACTCATGTAAGTAGTAAAATTAGATTTAAAAAACAGATAAAAATACACCTTATGGAACAGCGGGGACTACGAAGCAACACAAACATAGGCACAGACACATGCATACACACTAGAGGTCGGCCGATTAATTAGGGCCGATTTCAAGCTTTCATAACAATCGGTAATCTGCATTTGTGGACGCCAATTACATTACATTCCACGAGGAAACTGCGTGGCAGGCTGTCTACCTGTTACGCGAGTGCAGCAAGGAGCCAAGGTAAGTTTCTAGCTAGCATTAAACTTATTAAAACAATCAATCTTCACATAATCACTAGTTAACTACACATGGTTGATGATATTACAACGTTAACTAGCTTGTCCTGCGTTGCAAATAATCAATGAGGTGCCTGTTAATTTATCATCGAAACACAGCCTACTTTGCCAAACGGGGGATGATTTAACAAAAGCACATTCGCGAAAAAAGCCCAATCGTTGCACGAATGTACCTAACCATAAACATCAATGCCTTTCTTAAAATCAATACACAGAAGTATATATTTTTAAACCTGCATATTTAGTTCAAATAAATTCATGTTAGCAGGCAATATTAACTAGGGAAATTGTGTCACTTCTCTTGCGTTCATTGCACGCAGAGTCAGGGTATATGCAACAGTTTGGGCCACCTGGCTCGTTGCGAACCAATTTTCCATAATTTTCCATAATTATGACTTAACATTGAAGGTTGTACAATGTAACAGCAATATTTAGACTTATGGATGCCATCAGTTCGATAAAATACAGAACGGTTCCTTATTTCACTGAAAGAATAAACGTTTTGTTTTCTAAATGATAGTTTCCGGATTTGACCATATTAATGACCAAAGGCTCGTATTTCTGTGTTTATTATATTATAATTAACTCTATGATTTGATATTTGATAGAGCAGTCTGACTGAGCGGTAGTAGGCAGCAGCAGGCTCGTAAGCATTCATTCAAGCTTTACTGCGTTTGACAGCCGCTCTTAGCAATGCTCACAGCGCTGTTTATGACTTCAAGCCTATCAACTCCTGAGATTAGGATGGCAATACTAAAGTGCCTATTAGAACATCCAATAGTCAAAGGTATATGAAATACAAATGGTATAGAGAGAAATAGTCGACACGTCATAATTCCTATAATAACTACAACCAAAAACATAATAACTGGGAATATTGAAGAACTGGAAATACTGAACCACCAGCTTTCATATGTTCTCATGTTCTGAGCAAGGAACTTAAACGTTAGCTTTTTTACATGGCACATATTCCACTTTTACTTTCTTCTCCAACACTGTGTTTTTTAAATGATTTAAACCAAATTGATCTTGTTTCATTATTTATTTGAGACTAAATAGATTTTATGTATTATATTAAGTTAAAATAAAAGTGTTCATTGTTCATTCAGTATTGATATTTAAAAATGGTCTGATTAATTATATATATATATATAAAAATTGTCCGATTAATCGGTATCGGCTTTTTTTGGTCGTCCAATAATTGCTATTGGAGTTGAAAAATCCTAATCGGTCAACCTCTGATACACACACGCACACGTGGATTCTGTGTTGTAGATATGTGGAAGTGGAGTCAGGGCCTGAGGGCACACACTTAATGTTTTGTGAAATCTGTTGTGAGTGTATTGTAATGTTTTTAAAATTGTATAACTGCCTTAATTTTGCTGGATCCCAGGAAGAATAGCTGCTGCCTTGGCAGGAACTAACTGGGATCCATAATAAATACAAATATGAATCATGTGAACACAGTTCCATCATAGGAACACAGTTCCATCATAGGAACACAGTTCCATCATAGGAACACAGTTCCATCATACGAACACAGTTCCATCATGTGAACAAAATTCCATCATATGAACAAAAGTCCATCATACGAACACAGTTCCATCATACGAACACAGTTCCATCATGTGAACACAGTTCCATGATGTGAACACATGAGAGGAAGAGAGGAAGAGAGGAAGGAAGGAAGGAAGGAAGGAAGGAAGGAAGGAAGGAAGGAAGAGAGGAAGAGAGGGAGGAAGAGAGGAAGAGAATAAGGGAGAGGAAGAGAGGGAGGAAGAGAGGAAGAGAATAAGAGAGAGGAAGAGAGGGAGGAAGAGAGTAAGGAAAAGAGGAAGAGAGTAAGAGAGGGAGGAAGAGAGTAAGAGAGGGAGGAAGAGAGGAAGGAAGAGAGGGAGGAAGAAAGGAAAGAAGAGAGGAAGGAAGAGAGGAGGGAGGAAGAAAGAGAGGAGGGAGGATGAGAGGAAGAGAGGGAGAAAGAGAGGGAGGAAGGGAGGAAGAGAGGGAGGGAGGAAGAGAGGAAGAGAATAAGAGGGAGGAAGAGAGGGAGGAAGAGAGTAAGAGAGGAAGAGAGTAAGAGAGGGGGACGAGAGGGAGGAAGAGAGTAAGAGAGGAAGAGAGTAAGAGAGGGGGACGAGAGGGAGGAAGAGAGGGAGGAAGAGAGGAAGAGAATAAGAGAGGGAGGAAGAGAGGGAGGAAGAGAGTAAGAGAGGGAGGAAGAGTGGGAGGAAGAACTTACCCTCTGTACACTTGTCCATCTCCTCTGACTCCTGGAGCCATGCGGCCACCTTGCTCTGCCCGTTACTGTAGGAGGCAGGCAAGCTGCTCTTGGTACTGGGGGCTGCGGGGGACTGCCATGGTGGAAGACTGGTGCTGCTACTGGGGGCTGCGGGGGACTGCCATGGTGGGAGGATGGTGCTGCTACTGGGGGCAGGGGGATGCCATGTTGGGGGACTGGTTCTGCTCCTGGGGGCCGGGGGGGACTGCCATGGTGGAAGGCTGGTGGGCTTGGTCTGCTTGGAGGACATGGAGAGAGACAAAGGGGTTGGTTAGTTAACACACCTCAGTCTACAACACCTGAATAACACACACCAGATGTGAAAGAAACATTATGTTTCAGGCTTTCAAGTCTAAGATAATTCCATACCTTCTAAGAGAAATCTGTATAATAGCTGAAGAAATGGAAAAGACATAGTATGTGGCCTACAACTCTAAATGTCAAACCACCAAAGATATCCCTTCTGTTTCAACATCACTTCAAAGCAGCAGATGTTTACTGACTCGGTCTCAAGCCCTGTGAGAGTGCGAATCAGTAGGGGGCCATGCAGGCCCAGACCCAACCCGGGCCCAGACCAGGCCCAGACCCATGCAGGCCCAGACCCAGACCAGGCCCAGACCAGGCCAAGACCCAGATCCATTCAGACCCAGACCCAGACCAGTCCAAGACCCAGATCCATGCAGGCCCAGACCCAGACCAGGCCAATATCCAGACCAGGCCCAGACCCAGAAAAGCCCCAGACCCAGACCAGGCCCAGACCCAGACCAGAGACCCAGATCCATGCAGGCCCATATCTAGACCAGGCCCATATCCAGACCAGGCCCATATCCAGACCAGGCCCAGACCCAGAAAAGGCCCAGACCCAGCTGCTCTGAATACAGGCCTGTTTGATGTCCTAATGGCTTCAGTCTGCCAGACTGTTCTCTCCCTGGGGACACAGTGTGTTTGCCTTAACACATTCACAGACAAATATAAGTGATACTGCATTACCCACTATAATTCCCCACATCATTACCCTCTGTAATTACCCAGAGCATTACTCACATCATTGCCCACATCATTCCCACTGCAATTACACACTGTAATTACTCACATCATTACCAACTATAATTACTCACAGCATTACCCACTGTAATTACTCACATCATTACCCACTGTAATTACTCACAACATTACCCACTGTAATTACACACAACATTACCCACTGTAATTACACACAACATTACCCACTGTAATTACACACAACATTACCCACTGTAATTACACACTGTAATTACTCACATCATTATCCACTTTAATTACCCACTATATTTACACACTGTAATTACTCACATTACCCACTGTAATTACCCACAGCATTATGGCATTAAGACCATATCTGATTCAGACTCTTATAATTAGCTCAGTAACTGAACAGGGCTGTTAGTAGTAATAGAACCAGTCACAAATGAAATGTTGCGTGTCTGTATACTGAAACATTAATAGCTTTTTATGTGGGTCAGACAGAAAAGAGCTCAGCTTACCACAACAGAGAACAACTGTGCCGAGCTAACTGACAAGGAAGAGGAGCTAACTGACAGGAAAGTGAAGCTAACTGACAGTGAATAGGTGCCAACTGCCAGAGAAGTGGCGCTAACTGCCAGGAAAGTTAGCTTTTCTGTCAGTTAGCTTCACTTTCCTGTCAGTTAGCTCCTCTTCCCTGTCAGTTAGCTCCTCTTCCCTGTCAGTTAGCTCGGCACAGTTGTTCTCTGTTGTGGTAAGCTGAGCTCTTTTCTGTCTGACCCACAGGGAAGTAGCGCTAACCGCCAGGGAAGAGGAGCTAACCGCCAGGGAAGAGGAGCTAACCGCCAGGGAAGAGGAGCTAACCGCCAGGGAAGTCGCGCTAACCGCCAGGGAAGAGCTAACCGAGGGAAGTGGAGCTAACTGCCAGGGAAGAGGAGCTAACTACCAGGGAAGAGGAGCTAACCGACAGGGAAGTGGAGCTAACCGCCAGGGAAGAGGAGCGCCAGGGAAGAGGAGCTAACTGCCAGGGAAGAGGAGCTAACAGGGAAGTGGAGGAGCTAACCGCCAGGGAAGAGGAGCTAACCGCCAGGGAAGAGGAGCTAACCCACCAGGGAAGAGGAGCTAACCGACAGGGAAGAGGAGCTAACCCACCAGGAAAGAGGAGCTAACCCACCAGGGAAGAGGAGCTAACCAGACAGGGAAGAGGAGCTAACCGCCAGGGAAGAGGAGCTAACCGCCAGGGAAGAGGAGCTAACCGCCAGGGAAGAGGAGCTAACCCACCAGGGAAGAGGAGCTAACCCACCAGGGAAGAGGAGCTAACCGAGAGGGAAGAGGAGCTAACCCACCAGGGAAGAGGAGCTAACCCACCAGGGAAGAGGAGCTAACCCACCAGGGAAGAGGAGCTAACCCACCAGGGAAGAGGAGCTAACCCACCAGGGAAGAGGAGCTAACCAGACAGGGAAGAGGAGCTAACCCACCAGGGAAGAGGAGCTAACCCACAGGGAAGAGGAGCTAACCAGACAGGGAAGAGGAGCTAACCGCCAGGGAAGAGGAGCTAACCGACAGGGAAGAGGAGCTAACCGCCAGGGAAGAGGAGCTAACCCACCAGGGAAGAGGAGCTAACCCACCAGGGAAGAGGAGCTAACCGAGAGGGAAGAGGAGCTAACCCACCAGGGAAGAGGAGCTAACCCACCAGGAAGAGGAGCTAACCCACCAGGGAAGAGGAGCTAACCCACCAGGGAAGAGGAGCCCACCTTTACTTCATGTTGTCCTGCAGCGGGGGAGGGGGCTGGGTGGGGGTGAGGGATGGGGGACTCGGTGCTGGCAGGGGGAGGAAACGTCCTTATGGTGGCGTCTCGGGGGGAGCGGACAATCTCATTCTGCCGGTAGAGACGGTGGTGGCGCAGCTTGACCACCCAGGAGTCAAAGATGTCTGGAGACTTGATCTGTAAAAAGGAGAGGAAAGGGGAGAGGAAAGAAGAGGAGAGAGATGCCACAGTAGGCTATTGTTCATAGAAATTGTAATCGTCCAAGCCCTCAGACAAGGGCTAGACTATCATCCATCCCGTGAATCTCTGTCACTCTTTCAAGCTAACCTTGAGGTGGTAGATATGTTTCTCTGTGTCCAACTCAATGCTAACCTTGAGGTGGTAGAGATGCTCCTCTGTGTCCAAGTCAATGCGGCGGGCTCTCTTCTTGATGGACATGACAGAGAGACCCACATCAATGCAGCCATGCAGCTTGCCTTTCTGAATCTTAGAGAAAAGAGAGTTAACATAAGTCATGTATGGCATCTCATTGTTGCTGTATAAAGGTGAAGGTCAAGGTGAAGAAAGAAAGATATCGGATCATGATCGAAAGGACTAATTGACTCTGTTAGGAATACTTTGCTCTTATAGGCCTACATGACCCTTGCGGGCCTACGTAACACTTACAGGACTACTTGAAGTCTTACAGGACTACTTGAAGTCTTACAGGTCTACTTGAAGTCTTACAGGACTACTTGAAGTCGTATAGGTCTACTTTAAGTCTTACAGGTCTACTTGAAGTCTTACAGGACTACTTGAAGTCGTATAGGTCTACTTTAAGTCTTACAGGTCTACTTGAAGTCTTATAGGTCTACTTGAAGTCTTATAGGTCTACTTGAAGTCTTACAGGTCTACTTGAAGTCTTATAGGTCTACTTGAAGTCTTATAGGTCTACTTGAAGTCTTACAGGTCTACTTGAAGTCTTACAGGACTACTTGAAGTCGTATAGGTCTACTTTAAGTCTTACAGGTCTACTTGAAGTCTTATAGGTCTACTTGAAGTCTTATAGGTCTACTTGAAGTCTTATAGGTCTACTTGAAGTCTTATAGGTCTACTTGAAGTCTTACAGGTCTACTTGAAGTCTTACAGGTCTACTTGAAGTCGTATAGGTCTACTTGAAGTCTTACAGGTCTACTTGAAGTCTTATAGGACTACTTGAAGTCGTATAGGTCTACTTGAAGTCGTATAGGTCTACTTGAAGTCTTAGTAAGTAACCACCATGAATCATCATTCTGCACTATTACGCAATATCATGCAGTGAGGCTAGTTTGTCAGTTTGGTTCAAAGAGATCAAGGCTGACAAGAACATGGCTGCTTCCGGGAGACACTGTGGAAGGACGGACCCTTTGGAAACATCAGATAAGTGTGGACGCAGCAGTTTTGCCAGTCATTTGAAGATTTCCTACAGAATGACACGGGCAGCAGAACCACTATAGGCATAGTGACCCTGGAGGTGTTTCTGCTAAGTTACCATTGTGCCATAGGGATGCCAACTGAGGCTGCCCTCCATCCCTGCTCTGTCTCTGCTCCATTGGCTACTAGTCAGGGTTACTCACATCAATTGGTGACTTGGAGTACTTCAGCATCCCATTGTCCAGGACAAAAAAACGCTGTAGGAAAAACAAGAACAAACATTGAGTAGGAGAATAACAGCACTTGTCTCTGGAAATGAATGTACTCTTTCTGAAAGAGGGTGTGGTTGATGGCTTTTCTGAAGGGTTTAAACAACAAGGAAATCGATGAAAACAAGTACAAGTGTTGTTTCTCTCGGTCGGCCATCAAGCCCTACCTTGTGCCAGCCTTTCAGTGGCCATTTTCGCTTCTTCAGCATGAAGCCCTCGTGTTTATCTGGCCTCTGGACGTTGCTCTGACCGATTTTCAGCCCCTCAATGATTTCCCAGCTGTCTGCCTCCTAGGGATGGAGAGAAAAACAGAGCCGTGTCGGAACTCATCTGTTCACTTCTCTGGGTCCGGTGGTAACAGCAGAGAAAACAGCAACAGTACAGAAAGGCTCCCGGCCCGGACCGCAGTGGTTTCCTCAAGTACATGGAGTAGCCAGCCAGGGCGTTGGCAGAACGAGCTCTATTTTGGTTGCCTCTGGTACATTCTAATGCTTTGATTCCATCTGAAATACACAGCTAAATTAAGGAATACTTTAATGACTTTACCTCCCAGATTGGTAAAATGAGTTGTGGTATTGAGTGGAAAGACATGACTTGACTACAATTAAAATGACAGAAAATGTATGAATTCAGTGTGTTGTTAGTTGTTTTGATTATCATCTCGGCCTTTGTGACCAACACTATTTTCTAAATATGTCACGCCCTGGTCTTAGTATTTTGTGTTTTCTTTATTATTTTGGTCAGGCCAGGGTGTGACATGGGTTTATTATGTGGTGTGTTTAGTCTTGGGTTTTTTGTAGGTATTGGGATTGTGAATTAGTAGGGTTATCTAGAAAGGTCTATGGTTGCCTGAAGTGGTTCTCAATCAGAGGCAGGTGTTTATCGTTGTCTCTGATTGGGAACCATATTTAGGCAGCCATATTCTATGAGTGTTTCGTGGGTGATTGTTCCTGTCTCTGTGTTTGTTTGCACCAGATAGGCTGTTTAGGTTTTCTCACGTTTAATATTTTGTATTTATGTTGATGTTTGAGTTTTTCCTTTATTAAAGAACATGAACACCAACTACGCCGCATTTTGGTCCGATCCTTGCTTACACCTCTTCTTCAGAAGAGGAGATAGAAGAAAACCGTGACAAAATAAGAGAACCTTTAATATGAAAACATCTCTACTCTTGAGATTCATGTCACATTTACAGTTTTTACTACAAGCCACAATGATGTTTCTTCTTCAAATTATGCTGCTACTGGGGGCAGGATGTTTGTGACTCAAGAAATTGGTAGTGTTTACGACTTATCAATCAATCACTGTGGATGGGAGATTGAGGGACGGTGGTAGATGAGTAATCTAGTCATAAAAACGAGTCTACAATTTCAATGTAGTTTATTGTGGCAAAAACCAAAGAAAAAAATATTGCAAACATGAATTCCCTGTTGAGAAACAAAGTCAGGAATAGATCTACCAGTATTTTTTATTTATTTAACCGAGTCAGGTAAGAACAAATTCTTGTTTACAATGACGGCCTACGCCGGCCAAACCCGGACGACGCTGGGCCAATTGTGCGCCTCCCTATGGGACTCCCAATCACGGCCGGTTGTGATACAGCCTGGATGACGGAATGATGGAAGACTGACGCAGCTGTTAAACCAGCAGTTGACTGCTCCATTGTCGACAGTGATTAAATCAGTAGATCTTCATCAATATCTTTAATAATACCATATAAGTATCCTTAGCTTTTAAAACCTTTAATCTGTTTAATTTTATAATATTTTGGACCAGAATGAGGCTCTCTCTCCACTAGCCTACCTATTGTTCCTGCAGTGAGGGTTCAGCATCTTCATCGAATATAATTCATCTGTGTTTTCCATAAACACTGGTCGTCTATTAAATAGCCGATAACAGACCCATTTTTAAACTACGAGGCTTCTTTTTACATAAACGTTTCAATCCGCGAGTCAGAAAAGTCTGTATAGACTACTACTACGTTTGGAGATTTATCTGCAGATTAATTATATTAATAATGAATCAAGAGGCGTCACTACAGTCCCTAGTTCATATCCAGGCTGAATCACATCCGGCCGTGATTGGGAGTCCCACAGGGCGGCGCTCAATTGGCCCAACGTCGCCAGGGTAGGCCGTCATTGTACATAAGAATTTGTTCTTAACTGACTTGCCTAGTTAAAAAAAAGAAGATTTTACTAGGCAAGTCAGTTAAGAACAAATTCTTATTTACAATGACGGCCTACCCTGGCCAGACTCGGACGACGCTGACTCCCAATCACAGCCGGATGTGATAGTGCCTGGATTCAAACCAGGGACTGTAGTAATGCGTCTTGCACTGAGATGCAGTGTCTTAGACCGCTGCGCCACTTGGGAGCCCAATGCATCAAAATCATTAAAGCAGTGCAATAACCAGTCATTGGTTGGATTCAGTGTATGGCTAGTAAATCACAAACCCAGGTAGTAAAACGATCTAGACTGTTAATGCAAATGCCTTAATAAAACTTCAAAAGAGAGCCATGATTAGGCCGAAGCAATGCAGCCCGACCAAGCAAAAAGGCAGTAACTGCTCACTTGAGTTCATGTAATTTTTGCTACATTAAATACATCCTTAATCACGTGGACAAGTATCCTGCCTCTATTGTATTGTGTTCAGGAGAAAATGGGGGTCTTGTTATCAGTAACTGCATAAAGTCACTTTGAAACCAAGGTAATTAAAAGCATTTTTTTCTCAGTTCCACGCTATGAGCAGTTACTGCCTTTTTGCTTGGTAAGGCAGAAGCATGTTGCGTTTATATTTTAGTTCAGTATACATTGAAACACACTGGTGTTTTAGGCTACATTAACCTCTAATACTGCAATGAATCAAACCTTTACTACAGGTAAGGTCTTTAGGAGCAGGGAATATAACAAACAATCCTTGGGAACACCTTAGGGTGAATCTGGGTTAATCTGGGCAATAAATATCTAGACCTACACGGCAGCAGCACTGTGAGGTAGATAGCCAGAGGGACACCTTAGGATAAATCTGGGCTACCCAGACTAGAGGTCGACCGATTATGATTTTTCAGCGCCGATACCGATACCGATTATTGGTGGACCAAAAAAGGCGATACCGATTAATCGGACGATTAAAACATTTTTTTTTTTAATAATGACAATTACTGAACACTTATTTTAACTTAAAATAATACACCAATACAATCAATTTAGCCTCAAGTAAATAATGAAACATGTTCAATTTGGTTTAATTAGATAATGCAAAAACAAAGTGTTGGAGAAGAAAGTAAAAGTGTGCTATATGTGCTATGTAAGAAAGCTAACGTTTCAGTTCCTTGCTCAGAACATGAGAACATATGAGAGCTGGTGGTTCCTTTTAACATGAGTCTTCAGTATTCCCAGTTAGGAAGTTTTAGGTTGTAGTTATTATAGGAATTATAGGACTATTTCCCTCTATACCATTTGTATTTCATTAACCTTTGACTATTGGATGTTCTTATAGGCACTTTAGTATTGCCAGTGTAACAGTATATCTTCCGTCCCTCTAGTTAGTGCGCGCTAACTAGCTAGCCATTTCACTTCGGTTACACCAGCCTCATCTCGGGAGTTGATAGGCTTGAAGTCATAAACAGTGCAATGCTTGACGCACAATGAAGAGCTGCTGGCAAAACGCACGAAAATGCTGTTTGAATGAATGTTTACGCGCCTGTTTATGCCTACCACCGCTCAGTCAGATACTTGTATGCTCAGTCAGATTATATGCAATGCACGACACGCTAGATAATATCTAGTAATATCATCAACCATGTGTAGTTAACTAGTGATTATGATTGATTGTTTTTTATAAGATAAGTTTAATGCTAGCTAGCAACTTACCTTGGCTTACTGCATTCGCGTAACAGGCAGTCTCATTGTGGAGTGCAACGAGAGAGGCAGGTCGTTATTGCGTTGGACTAGTTCACTGTAAGGTTGCAAGATTGGATCCCCCGATCCAATGACAAGGTGAAAATCTGTTGATCTGCCCCAGAACAAGGCAGTTAACCCACCGTTCCTAGGCCGGCATTGAAAATAAGAATGTGTTCTTAACTGACTTGCCTAGTTAAATAAAGGTATAAAAAAATTAAATCGGCAAATCGGCGCCCAAAAATACAGAATTCTGATTGTTATGAAAACTTGAAATCGGCCCTAATTAATCGGCCATTCCGATTAATCGGTCGACCTCTAACCCAGACCCCTTCTTTTACATTGCTGCTTCTCTCTGTTTATTATCTATGCAAAGCCACTAACTCTACCTACATCTACAGTTGAAGTCGGACGTTTACATACACTTAGGTGTCATTAAAAGTCATTAAAACTAGTTTTTCAACCACTCCACAAATTTGTTGTTAACAAACTATAGTTTTGGCAAGTCTGTTAGGACATCTACTTTGTGCATTTTTCCAACAATTGTTTAGAGACAGATTATTTCACTTATAATTCACTGTATCACAATTCCATAGGGTCAGAAGTTTACATACATTAAGTTGACTGTGCCTTTAAACAGCTTGGAAAATTCCAGAAAATGATGTCATGGCTTTAGAAGCTTCTGATAGGCTAATTGACATCATTTGGGTCAACTGGAGGTGTACCAAACTCGGTGCCTCTTTGCTTGACATCATGCAAAAATCAAAATAAATCAGCCAAGACCTCAGAAAAATAATTGTAGACCTCAGCAAGTCTGGTTCATCCTTAAGAGCAATTTCCAAATGCCTGAAGGTACCACGTTCATCTGTACAAACAATAGTACGCAAGTATAAACACCATGGGTCACGCAGCCGTCATACCGCTCAGGAAGGAGACGCATTCTGTCTCCTAGAGATGAACGTACTTTGGTGCGAAAAGTGAAAATCAATCCCAGACAAACAGCAAAGGACCTTGTGAAGATGCTGGAGGAAACAGGTACAAAAGTATCTATATCCACAGTAAAACGAGTCCTATATCAAGATAACCTGAAAGGCCGCTCAACTGCACATGGAAACAAAGATTGTACTTTTTGGAGAAATATCCTCTGGTCTGATGAAACAAAAATAGAACTGTTTGGCCATAATGACCATCGTTAATGTTTGGAGGAAAAAGGGGGAGGCTTGCAAACCGAAGACCAACACCATCCCAACCATGAAGCACGGGGGTGACAGCATCATGTTGTGGGGGTGCTTTGCTGCAGGGAGGACTGATGCACTTCACAAAATAGATGGCATCATGAGGCAGGACAATTATGTGGATATATTGAAGCAACATTTCAAGACATCAGTTAATGTTAAAGCATGTTAAAGCTTGGTCGCAAATGGGTCCTCCAAATGGACAATGACCCCAAGCATACTTCCAAAGTTGTGGCAAAATGGCTTAACGACAACAAAGTTAAGGTATTGGAGTGGCCATCACAAAGCCCTGACATCAATCCTATAGAACATTTGTGGGCAGAACTGAAAAAGCGTGTGCGAGCAAGGAGGTTGACAAACCTGACTCAGTTACACCAGCTCTGTCAGTAGGAATGGGACAAAATTCACCCAACTTATTGTGGGAAGCTTGTGGAAGGCTATCCGAATTGTTAGACCCCAGTTAAACAATTTAAAGGCAATGCTACCAAATACAAATTGAGTGTATGTAAACTTCTGACCCACTGGGAATGCGATGAAAGAAATAAAAGCTGAAATAAATCATTCTCTCTACTATTATTCTGACATTTCACATTCTTATTATAAAGTGGTGATCCTAACTGACCTAAGACAGGGAATTTGTACTAGGATTAAATGTCAGGAATTGTGAAAAATTGAGTTTAAATGTTTTTGGCTAAGGTGTATGTAAACTTCCGACTTCAACTGTACATGTTACCTCAATTACCTCGACTAACCTGTGCCCCCCCACACATTGACTCTGTACCGGTACCCCCTGTATATAGCCTCGCTATTGTTATTTTACTGCTGATCTTTAATTATTTGCTACTTTTATTTATTTGTTTTTTTTTCATTAAAACTTATTAAAGCATTGTTGGTTAAGGGCTTGTACGTAAGCATTTCACTGTAACCTGTTGTATTCGGCGCATGTGACAAATAACATTTGATTTGATTTGATTTCTAGACCTACACGGCAGCCGCACTGTGGGGTAGAGAGCCAGGGGGACACCTGACACACAACAGGACATTGAGGGCACAGCAGCACACTGCCGCAGCATTAGGGAATTACCGACATGCTCGCTGTGTATTGAAACACACCTAATAAACTCCACCAGGTAATGCACTGGAGACAGTGCTGATTTTGTGTCGAGGAGCTCTCTTGTTTTCGACAAGATAAGGGCAGCAGATGGACTGTTCGTCAAGAGGGGGATCTAGGAGCCAATCCTTGGACAGACCTTTCAGTGGATGGGATCTCTCTCAAGGCTCTCCGACATCTTAGAGCCTTTACATTGAACCATGCCCCTTGACATCTTACATGCTGACCAGACCGGAAACTACGCGTGCGCGAGCGTCGCAAAATAAATGTAGAAATTCATGTTATTCAATTATTGCACCCACACTGCTCGCGCGCGCCAATGAGCTTCTGCGATGCGAAGGGCTAAAATAGAACTCCTATTTCTTAAAAATTGGTTATACCCACGTGTGTGATTGAAAGACAAACTGTTTTGCCGGTTGTCGTGGTAATACTATGAAGGTTTAGATGCCGATCACCATATAAGTTCAAAGATGAAAAAGCCTGGAAGGAGAAGAGATGACTAGAAACAATTCGGTTGGCCATTTTATGTGTTAACAATACCTGTGTACTAGCAACTGCAAGTTAGCTAAATAGGACAAATTAGCTAGCATGTGCAAGCTAGCTAGCTAAATTGCCATACATGTTTAATGCTTTTTGACCTGTCCCCAAATTAATGTCATTGGTTCAGAGTTTGTTTTGATATTTTAACCTGCGTGTCGTGATCGCGTTTGGTGTAGGGGGACAAAATAAATGTATGCAGGATAGCGCACGATGACGCGGCCGGTTTGGGTTCCGTGTTAGAGCCTTTACATTGGCCAAGTGTCCCTTCACATTTTAGAGTCTTTTACATTGGCCAAGTGTCCTCAATGAAATTGCCTGGTACAAAAAATAGGTTGAATAAAACATTGGACTTGGTGGTTGGACAGAGGGGACAGACAACGACAAAACAAGTGCTTTGTTGGATTTACTTTGTCACAGTGAAAAAGGCAGAGATTTATTCCATTGTCAGCGCAGGTGGTTCATCACACCATCTGCCATCAATGTGTTCTGACCATTACCGTGAACACAGCCTCTTTCTGTGGCTATCTCTATGATTCCACTCCTGCTAGTCATAATCAGCCATTAATACACTAGTCATCTGCTATCAAAATACTTTTCCAAGTCACCCACAGAAATATACAGGGAACCAACTGTTTCAGATTAATCTTCCAAACAGGGAATCTAGTGTTTCAGAGGAATCTTCCATACAGGGAATCTAATGTTTCAGTTGAATCTTCCATACAGGGAATCTACTGTTTCAGATGAATCTTCCTCACTATATCTAATATGTCTGAAAACTAAGAGATGACAGGTGGTTGTGAAAGCATAAAGAAAAGGTTAGTGTGATTATCTGGATACACAGAGGGATGACTGTGTATGATGAGTTGTGTGTGGGTTGAATCTCTATCTCTCTCTCTGTGTGTGTGTGTGTGTGTGTGTGTGTGTGTGTGTGTGTGTGTGTGTGTGTGTGTGTGTGTGTGTGTGTGTGTGTGTGTGTGTGTGTGTGTGTGTGTGTGTGAAATAGACTGCAGGTGGTGTCTAGTTGCACTCATGAGGGTCTCCAGAGCATTTAATGGTGGATAGTAGCATAAGGGGAAGTGATATGTATTGATCCCAGAGGGGCTGGATATCATTAAAGCTTCCCCCACAAATAGCCACTTCACTCACTTTCCCCTCGCACACTGACACGCACTGCAGCCCAGCCTTTCATGGCCTTTACCCTGGGTCTGTAGTCTGCACCGCTTCCTCAGGAGTCCCTAGAGAGGATGTAACCCTTATATGGCACGGCACCGCACACTAACACACTAACCAGCATAGACAATGAGGCAACATAGAGTTATCAAGAAGGGTCTTGTGGCTTGAGTTAATGCATCACTATGGTGATGGCGACACTGAGCTGGGCTGTAGCTAGCTGTGACATTCACCTGGGAGCCAACAGGGACACAGGATAAGCCTGAATTAATTAATCACACCACATGGCCCCGCCTCCAGCCTCAACACAACAAGACAATCCACTTGGACTTTCCTGCCCGGTAAATGACTACAGTCACCAAATTCAACAACAGTCACTTTGGTCCAATAACATTCTCTAGGTATCGCAGCCTCACAAAGAACAGACTAAAGTGATTCAATTGGACCCAAGTCCCTAATTTTTTGAGCACCTCTTACCTCCCTCAATCTCTACTTTAATTAAACTTGTGAAATTAGAGGAGTAGGAATGGGACGTCAATATGTTATTGAGATCAGAGTGAGTTCAGACAATAGGCTAGAAGACTGCAGAGCTCAGAAGGCATCTTTTGTACACCGTGTACAGTATTTGATGACACGGACCAGAGTAGGACACGGACCAGAGTAGGACACGGACCAGAGTAGGACACGGACCAGAGTAGGACACGGACCCAGAGTAGGACACGGACCAGAGTTGGACACGGACCAGAGTAGGACACGGACCAGAGTAGGACAGGGCCCAAGAGTAGGACACGGACCAGAGAAGGACAGGGCCCAAGAGAAGGACAGGGGACCCAGAGAAGGACAGGGACCCAGAGAAGGACAGGGACCCAGAGAAGGACAGGGACCCAGAGAAGGACAGGGACCCAGAGTAGGACAGGGTCCCAGAGTAGGACAGGGACCCAGAGTAGGACAGGGACCAGAGTAGGACAGGGACCAGAGTAGGACACGGACCAGAGTAGGACACGGACCAGAGTAGGACGGGGCCCAAGAGTAGGACAGGGACCCAGAGAAGGACAGGGACCCAGAGAAGGACAGGGACCCAGAGAAGGACAGGGACCCAGAGTAGGACAGGGACCCAGAGTAGGACAGGGACCCAGAGTAGGACAGGGACCCAGAGTAGGACAGGGACCAGAATAGGGACCAGGGACAGGGACCCAGAATAGGACAGGGGACCAGAGTAGGACAGGGACCCAGAGTAGGACAGGGACCCAGAGTAGGACAGGGACCCAGAGTAGGACAGGGAACCAGAGTAGGACAGGGCCCAGAGTAGGACAGGGCCCAGAGAAGGACGGAGACCCAGGGTTAGGACGGGGAACAAGTGTAGGACAGGGACCAGTGTAGGACAGGAACCAGAGATCCATAGGAAGGGTACATCTCTCATTTAGCAGCAAGCCTGACTGCCACAGCAAGTGTTCTGTCTAGTCTGCAAATCCCCCAAAAACTCCCCCAAAAGCACTCCTCTTCAGAAAACAATCTCCCAAGGTTACAGGTATGTAGCAGTAATTCCCACACAGCACAGCATACCAGGGCGTGCCACATGTTTCCTGAACCAATAGAGCCTTGGCTTTCTCACTCTGCCTCAAGAATAATTAATGATTCATCTTCGGAAAAGCTGTGATGTCAGAGACTCCAGTGCAATGTCCTGTTTCTTGGTTGCTATGGTGATACAGCAGTTCAGTTCATAGCTTCACACCACGACTAAAGGCTTCAGCTTCACACCACGACTAAATGGCCTAACATTTAAGCCCCCATAAGCTGACACTAAATAAGAATTCTAATTCACTGTTTACAATAACGTCGCAAAAACCATCAAGCGCTATGATGAAACTGGCTCTCATGAGGACCGCCACAGGAATGGAAGACCCAGAGTTCATTAGAGTTACCAGCCTCAGAAATTGCAACCCAAATAAATGCTTCAGAGTTCAAGTAACAGACACATCTCAACATCAACTGTTCAGAGGAGACTGTGTGAATCAGGCCTTCATGGTCGAATTGCTGCAAAGAAACCACTACTAAAGGACACCAATAAGCAGAAGAGACTTGCTTGGGCCAAGAAACACGAGCAATGGTCATTAGACCGGTGGGAATCTGTCCTTTGGTCTGGAGTCCAAATTGGAGATTTTTGGTTCCAACTGCCATGTCTTTGTGAGATGCAGTCTTGGTGAACGGATGATCTCCGCATGTGTGGTTCCCGCTGTAAAGCTTGGACATTAGACCTGTGGAAATTTTAGATTTTTCATTCCAACCACTCTGTCTTTGTAAGATGTGTATTCCCCACTGTGAAGCAAGGAGGAGGAGGTGTTATGGTGTGGGGGTGCTTTGCTGGTGACACTGTCTGTGATTTATTTAGAATTCAAGGCACACTTAACCAGCATGGCTACCGCATCATTCTGCAGCGATATGCCATCCCATCTGGTTTGAGCTTAGTGGGAATATCATTTGTTTTTCAACAGGACAATAACCCCAAAACACACCTTCAGGCTGTGTATGGGCTGTTTTACCAAGAAAGAGAGTGATGGAGTGCTGCATCAGATGACCTGGCCTCCAAAATCCCCCGACCTCAACCAAATTGAGATGGTTTGGGATGAGTCGGACTGCAGAGTGAAGGAAAAGCAGCCAACAAGTTAAGTATCTGGGAACTCCTTCAAGACTGTTGGAAAAGCATTCCAGGTGAAGCTGGATGAGAGAATGTCAAGAGTATGCAAAGCTGTCATCAAGGCAAAGGGTGGCTACTTTGAAGAATCTCAAACATAAAATATATTTTGATTTATTGAAAACTATTTTGGTTACTACATGATTCCATATGTGTTGTTTCATAGTTTCATAGTCTCCTCAATTGGTAGTAGTTACAGTCTTGTCTCATCACTGCAACTCCCGTACGGACTCGGGAGAGGCGAAGGTCGAGAGCCATGCGTCCTCTGAAACACAACCCAACCAAGCCGCACTGCTTCTTGACACAATGCCCATCCAACCCGGAAGTCAGCCGCACCAATGTGTCAGAGGAAACACCGTACACCCGTGTCAGCGTGCACTGTGCCCGGCCCGCCACAGGAGTCGCTCGTGCCCGATGAGACAAGGATATCCCTGCCGGCCAAACCCTCCCTAACCCGGACGACGCTGCGCCGCCCCATGGGCCTCCCGTGAGCCTGGACCCGAACCCAGAATCTCTAGTGGCATAGCTAGCACATGCAATGCAGTGCCTTAGACCACTGCGCCACTCGGGAGGCCCTGTTGTTTCATAGTTTTGATGTCTTCACGATTATTGAACAATGTAGAAAATAGTAAAAATAAAGAAAAACCCTTGAATGAGTAGGTTTTCTAAGATGGTAGTGTTTGTGTATATATATATATATATAGGGGGTTTGGGGGCATCCCGGCTTCACGGGGTCTGAGGGGTACGTGCAAAGTCACTGCTTATAACTAACAATAAGTTAAGTGTAAATATAAAAAACTATATAAGATGTGTCAAATAAATGATATCCAGCCCAGGGCTCCAGCTATGCTTTTCGTTTGCTAACTTGCTAGCTAAGTGGCTAGATGTCAAGGTCAAGCTTCATGGTTACAACAGAGATATTCAATACCTTCCTGGATGAAGATCCCTGTTGTCAAAATAGTTTTGTGCTCCCAATTATTCTATCTATTTTTTTAAATAGTGCCCATTGTGTATATTCGGTAATACCGTAAACCCCAATATGGTACAGAAACGGTATGATGGTATGAAAATCCAGATACCATCCAATCCTAGACAGATCACCTGCAGGCTCTGCTGATGGAGCTGCTACTACCAAACAGTCAGTCCCGCTCTTTCTCAAGGAACCAGAGACAGAATCAGTCCACTAGTCACTGTTCCCAGAGCAGCTGACTGTGTCTAACGGTGGGCAGCTGACTGACTGACTGTGTCTAACGGTGGGCAGGTCTGTCGCTACTTACCTGCCGGCCGTCGCGCTGGGATGAGGAGGATGACGAGGCGCTCTTGTGTGTAGGTGTCTTGTGGTGGCGGATGGGAGTGGAGCTCCTCTCCTCGGCGCTCATTGTGCGGTGGCTGCCCTGGCTGGGGTTCCTGTGGTGGTGGTGGGACATGGTCCCTCTCTGCGAGTAGCTCCCTGACTGTACAGTACTGTCTGTTCCTCCCTCAGCAGCAGCTCCAGGCTGCGCGTGTCAACAGCATTATCTCAGGCAGTTATGCAGCACACTTCCCACCGGCTCACGCTCCTCTCATCTTGCAGCACAGACAAAGAGACAGAGAGACTTACAGACAGGAAACAGACGTTAGACTATGTTATGTTAACCCCTCCTCCCTTCACTGTTCGCGTCAACATAGCCAGTAACACTTGTCAAAATAGTCCATCTAAGATACATTTTAAAAAATCAGTTTTTGCCAACGAGGTCTAAGTCGCACAATGTCACATTTACTAAGATGTTTGGTGCAGTACTTTTCAAGTGAAAAATGTGCATGAAAACTAGTCGTCTCATTGAATGAACAGGTAGTTAACCCACTGTTCCTAGGCCGTCATTGAAAATAAGAATTTGTTCTTAAGTGACTTGCCTAGTAAAATAAAGGTAAAATTAAAATAAAAAATGACCACAGAAACACTTAATTGAAGAATCCCGTCAATAGTTTCCCACTCCTACTAGAGGCAGTACTGTTGACCAATCACTGATGAAAAGGGCGTAGACTTCAACTATCGAAATTTGACTTCCCTCAAGAAAACCTGCAGAACACCAAAGCTAACAAAAACGTCACAAAAGGTTGTCATAATCTATGTCAACTGGGAAGCATACGATAAGATTAAGCGTTTGGGCCCTTGACAACTTTTTGAACCAATCCACCAATCTAAATTCGCTACCCGAGCCAGCAGCAGGACTCGATTAAATGGGTATTTTTAGAAACATGGATGTTCAACCCTATTCTTCTCTAGTTACAGTTTGTTACCTTTAGCCTTTAATGATGTTTGTTATGGTGAGAAATGTGACTCATAATCCACCTTGGACTGCAGTGGTGTCTGGCCTCCTATCACTACTCTGCATGTCTCCGTCTCCTACCCAGTATAACTTGCTCATCGCCCTTGTCTCAGACAGAGATGAGACACAGGACACCCACTCGGCCTTGTAAATTATCCAGTTCTGTTGTGTGGCAGAACGCCATGTGTTCACTTAATTCATGAGCATAATCAGCGTCTCGATTGCAGTGGGAAAACTAGCCATCTCAGATCCCACAGGCAACATCAATCCCTCTGCATCTAATTACCATTATGATAATGAGTTAATGACGCCAATCGGGTGAGGATACCAAATCAATACAAAGACAGAGGCGGTGTCTATGCAGTACCAGGAACACCAACAAGACACAGTGTCTATGCAGTACCAGGAACACCAACAAGACACAGTGTCTATGCAGTACCAGGAACACCAACAAGACACAGTGTCTATGCAGTACCAGGAACACCAACAAGACACAGTGTCTATGCAGTACCAGGAACACCAACAAGACACAGTGTCTATGCAGTACCAGGAACACCAACAAGACACAGTGTCTATGCAGTACCAGGAACACCAACAAGACACAGTGTATATGCAGTACCAGGAACACCAACAAGACACAGTGTCTATGCAGTACCAGGAACACCAACAAGACACAGTGTCTATGCAGTACCAGGAACACCAACAAGACACAGTGTCTATACAGTACCAGGAACACCAACAAGACACAGTGTCTATGCAGTACCAGGAACACCAACAAGACACAGTGTCTATGCAGTACCAGGAACACCAACAAGTTTAGGCTGTATGCCAGGCTTGCCTCTAATGTAGCCCAGGGGGTGGCAGATAGCCTAGCATTTAGAAAGTTGGGCCAGTAACCAAAAGGTCGCTAGTTCGATCCCCGAGCCGAGAAGTTGAAAAATCTGTCAAAGTGTCCTTGAGCAAGGCACTAAACCCTAATTGCGCCAATGGCTGACCTTGGCTGTGACCCCACTCTCCGAGGGTGTCTCAGGAGGAGATGGGATAAGCAATTCCAATTCCCACATGCATATAATACACATTTATACATGTGTAATACAGGATACAATTATAAGCACCCACCTAATTAATTGATATTATTATTCAATTGTTTGGAGTTAGGAGAAAGATATGTTTTGAATGGATATGGAATGAATAGTCACTATAGTCATCTGAGTCAATGGTTGCATTATATAGCCATCATACTGTATTAGAGAAACATCGCTATAGTCATCTGAGTAAACAGATCACCGACCATTTCGAATCCCACCCGTACTATGCAATCTGGTTTCCGAGTTGGTCATGGGTGCACCTCAGCCACGCTCAAGGTCCTAAACGATATCATAACCGGCATCGATAAAAGACAGTACTGTGCAGCAGTCTTCATCGACCTGGCCAAGGCTTTCGACTCTGTCAATCACCGCATTCTTATCGGCAGACTCAATAGCCTTGGCTTCTCAAATGACTGCCTCGCCTGGTTCACCAACTACTTCTCAGATAGAGTTCAGTGTGTCAAATCGGAGGGCCTGTTGTCCGGACCTCTGGCAGTCTCTATGGGGGTGCCACAGGGTTCAATTCTCGGGCTGACTCTTTTCTCTGTATATATCAATGATGTCGCTCTTGCTGCTGGTGATTCTCTGATCCACCTCTACACAGACGACACCATTCTGTATACTTCTGGCCCTTCTTTGGACACTGTGTTAACAAACCTCCAAACAAGCTTCAATTCCATACAACACTCCTTTCGTGGCCTACAACTGCTTTTAAATGCTAGTAAAACTAAGTGCATGCTCTTCAACCGATTGCTTATCGCACCCGCCCGCCCGACTAGCATCACTACTGTGGATGGTTCTGACATAGAAAATGTGTATAACAACAAATACCTAGGTGTCTGGTTAGACTGTAAACTCTCCTTCCAGACTCACATGAAACATCTCCAATCCAAAATTACATCTAGAATCGGCTTCCTATTTCGCAGCAAAGTCTCCTTCACTCATGCTGCCAAACATACCTTTGTAAAACTGACTATCCAACCAATCCTTGACTTTGGCGATGTCATTTACAAAATAGCCTCCAACACTCTACTAAGCAAACTCGATGTAGTCTATTACACTGCCATCCGTTTTGTCACCAAAGCCCCATATACTACCCACCACTGCGACCTGTATGCTCCCGTTGTCACGCCCTGACCGTAGAGATCTTTTTATTCTCTATGTTTGGTTGGTCAGGGTGTGACTCGGGTGGGAAACTCTATGTTTCTTTATTTCTATGTTTTGGCTGGGTATGGTTCTCAATCAGGGACAGCTGTCTATCATTGTCTCTGATAGGGACTCATACATAGGCAGCCTGTTTTGTCACCTTAGTTTTGTGGGGTGTTGTTTTTGTACAGCTCTGTGTAGCCTACCGAACGTTACGTTCGTTTTCCTTTTATTGTTTTTAGGTGTTCATTTTTAATAAAGATGAAATGTACGCCTACCACTCTGCACCTTGGTCCGATCATAACACTCGTTGGTTATCAAGTTTGTTTAAGAATTATTAAGGGATTAAAACTCATAATTCTGTTACCAAATCGGTAACGGAATTAGGCCTAATGCAAATCAATTGGCCAGAACGGGAAATAATAGTAGTTACAAACCACAGTTGGGTCACCTGCTACTGTCCTCCCTTCCACTGGCATACTGTTATACTCAGCTCATATTAAGACCGGTATGATGCCAATATCACGATACTCTTTAGTACCCTTGAAAGGAAACTAAACACGAAGCAGATTTAACTTGGGGAAATCAGCCCTAAATTTGGAAAAATATATATTTTGTCGTCCGGATTCACATTTATTTATTTCCAAAACTAAAACACACTATATTTTATATACAGCAGGTTTTAAAAGGACCTAGGAGTTTGGTCTGCTTTGTGTTTTCCTCTTTTCAATGGAAAAAAAGATCAAGATACTGGTATCGTCCCGGCCGTAGCTCATAACTGTTTTTTTCTCTTTTTGTCATCTGGTGGTCAAAGCAAGACTGTGAAAACAGTCTGGACAAGCTCTCCCTCTCCCTTCCGCTCTCTCTTTTCTCTGTCTCTCTCTCCAGTTAATGTCACCTCTCCCGGCTCTTACTGACACCTACCACCTACCCTCTTTCCATTTGCTGCAACAAACATCCTCGCCCATAAATAACCGACCCACATCGGACGTCCACAGATGCTGATTTGGTCAGCCCAGGCCGGACCAAATCTGGACCAATCATAGATGTCTATGTTTCGCAAATTTGGACAACACAGAACAGTAAAGAAAAGTACAGTACAGCACACTAGATTAGAGTACAGTAAAATATACTGTATTGTACTGTACTCTACTGAACATAACTACTGTGCTCTACTGTTCTGTGCTCTACTGTGATGTTCCAAACTTGAATCGTCTGCTAAATGACTAAAATGTAAATGTACTCATACATACTCTACTGAACTCTACTGAACTGAGCTCTACTCTACTGAACTGAGCTCTACTCTACTGAACTCTACTCTACTGTACTGTGCTCTAACCACGTTTCTCTTCTTCCTAGACAGAGGAAGAGGAAGTGACCTATAGGCCTATATCTCCATGCCTACTTCCTAGACAGAGGAAGAGGAAGTGACCTACTAGAAAGCTAGAATTATCAGAATGGGCTAAGGGTTTGTCTCAGCTTAGTTCCTAGTTGGTTAAAGACAGGGGCTGGTGACATGCTAAATGGATCTGAATTATAGATGGAACTCTCTGTGTGTGTGTGTGTGTGTGGGGGGGGACTGGCACACTCAGGGGTGTGTCATTAAGACTATACCGATGTATCCTGTTATTGAAATAAGGAGTCCTTCTGAATCAGCTCTTTCCTGTAAGAACTAGCCCTACTGTAACTATGGAGGAAGGTTACACGGAAAGAGCGTGGTGATCACACGACTAATCCTACCCTGTGGAAGGGAGCAGCTTGGAAACAAGGCCCCTGATTCTACCCTATCAACATGTCTTTTTACACAGTCCGTTATTCACTCTACCAGACGTAGGCCTGGCATCAGTCAGTCGTCTGTTCCTGTCTTTGGTTTCAGCCACACCGGTGGAATAGACTGCTGTTATGTGTTACGTTGCCTACTGTGAAATTCAGCTCTGGTCCTCAGGGTCCAATGAACCTGCAGTGTCTCCCTCTCCCTGTACACAGTAGCAGCCTACACTACATTTTATCAATACACTGAGTTTGTTTGTAGCGCTTCATGTTAGCAATGAGCGTGTGTCTGGTTTCTCTGTCCTCTTAATGTTGACGGAGAGTGAGTGCCTGAGCAGGCGTACAAAGTAGGCTAACTCGCCTGCTGCGCGCCAATGTAGGACATTTGGGGATGTCTGATTTCTGATTGTCTTTACTCACCACCACTATTTGGCTGAACTTCTTAGTGATCTTTTCTTCACCTCAAAACAGTAAGTCAAAGAAGTGCTACATTGACCAAGTCTTTCCCACGGTGAATCAGTGTGTCCACATGGCTGGTGCTGTCGCACAAGTGCAATTTAAACTTTTAGATTTGAACATTTTCATTCTAATTTGTATTATTAAATCACGTGATGATGTTTTTGAGAAAACAAAAGCGTTATTATTTAAATTAAACTGTTCCACGAAAATGTGCACGTGAAAATCATAACTGGCACTCAGATCGGTAGAAATTGTTGGATAAATTCTAGGCTAAGCTTGAAACTTGTAAACTTGAAACTCACATTCTGCCTAGGAATGATGTCTTCTACATTGTAGAAGACATCAAAACTATGAAATAACACATATGGAATCATGTAGTAACTAAAAAAGTGTTAAACAAATCTAAATATATTTTATATTTGATTCTTCAAAGTAGCCACCTTTTGCCTTGATGACAGCTTTGCACACGCTTGGCATTCTCTGAACCAGCTTCACCTTAAATCCTTTTCCAACAGCCTTGAAGGAGTTCCCACGTATGCTGAGCACTTCTTGGCTGCTTTTCCTTCACTCTGCGGTCCAACTCATCCCAAACCATCTCAATTGGGTTGAGGTTGGGTGATTGTGGAAGCCAGGTCATCTGATCACTCTCCTTCTTGGTCAAATCAAGGAGAGTGGCTGCTGCCAACATACTGTCTCACATCTCTAGCCACTTTAATAATAAAAATGTGGATGTAATAAATGTATCACTAGTCACTTTAAACAATGCCATTTTATATAATGTTTACATATCCTACATTACTCATCTCATATGTATTTTCTGTACTCTATACCATCTATTGCATCTTGCCATCTACACCATCTCTATACCATCTATCTTGCCTATGCAGCACAACCATCGCTCATCCATATATTTATATGTACATATTATTATTCATTCCTTTACACTTGTGTGTATAAGGTAGTTGTTGTGAAATTGTTAGATTACTTGTTAGATATTACTGAACGGTCAGAACTAGAAGCACAAGCATTTCGCTACACTCGCTAGCATTAACAGCTGTTAACCATGTGTATGTGACCAATATAATTTGATTTGATATAGCCCAAACACAGCCTGAAGGTTTGTTGAGTCGATGTCCTGTTAGAAAACAAATTATAGCCCCACTAAGCGCACACCAGATGGGATGACGTATCACTGCAGAATGCTGTGGTAGCCATGCTGGTTAAGTGTGCCTTGAATTCTAAATAAATCACTGACAGGCTCACCAGCAAAGCACCCCAACACCTCCTCCATGCTTCACGGTGGGAACCACACATGCAGAGATCATCCGTTCACCTACTCTGCGTCTCACAAAGACACGGCGGTTGGAAACAAAAATCTCAAATTTGGACTCATCAGACCAAAGGAAACATTTCCACTGTTGAGATGTGACTGTTATTTGAACTCTGAAGCATTTATTTGGGATGCAATTTCGGAGGCTGGTAACTCTAATGAACTTATCCTCTGCAGCAGAGGTAACTCTGGGTCTTCCTTTCCTGTGGCGGTCCTCATGAGAGCCAGTTTCATTATAGTGCTTGATGGTTTTTGCGACTGCACTTGAAGAAACTTTCAAAGTTCTTGACATTTTCCAGATTGACTGACCTTCACGTCTTAAGGTAATGATGGACTGTTGTTTCTCTCTGCTTATTTGAGCTGTTCTTGACATAATATGGACTTGGTCCTTTACCAAATAGGGCTATCTTCTGTATACCACCCCACCCCTGCCTTGTCACAACACAACTGTTTGGCTCAGACTCATTAAGGAAAGAAATTCACACCTGTTAATTGACATGCATTCCAGGTGACCACCTCATGAAGCTGGTTGAGAGAATGCCAAGAGTGTGCAAAGCTGTCATCAAGGCGAAGGGTGGCTACTTTGAAGAATATAAAATATATTTTTATTTGTTTTACAATGTAGAAAATAGTTTAAAAAATAATACTTAAAAAAAAAACCCTAGAATGAATAGGTGTGTCCAAACTTTTGACTGGCAAATTATACATTTGCATCTGTTGGCCATCAAATAGGCAATTCATTTATATGCCATTGTAGGCTACCATTTGATACAATAAATATGTTGAAATGACAATATCACTGGAGTCACTTGTGTAGCCTACCTGGAGCTGGCAAACAGATGTAATACATAGCCCATAACTTCAGTTTATTGTTGCTGCCTTGTGTTATTATGCTGTTATTAATGGCCATGTGTAGTTCATTCATTTGGAAGTTATCAATTGTGATCATGGTCACAGATCTACTGCTCCACCTTTAATGTCAGTTTCATTGTTGACTTTTCCCTGAAATGAGATGTCAGGGGCTATAGGCTACTAGCTCAGCAAACCATGGCAATTATGTAGTGGTGTCTCTCTTGTCGTGATGTGTGTTTTGTCCTATATTTTTTATTTAATTCATTTTTATTTTTAATCCCAGCCCGAGTCCCAGCAGAAGGCCTTTTGCCTTTTGGGAGGCCGTTATTGTAAATAAGAATTTGTTCTTAACTGACTTAAAAAAAAAAAAAAAAAATTAAAGTTGAAATGCAATTATAAACCCAGATTTTAGTCAGTAGTCTATGTATATTGAATTAACAAGTCAATCTCGCAAATAGGCCATTTATAATAGTCTGTAATCTTGACATCTGGCAGATCATAACTGCACAATTGCCAGAAAATAGCCTAAAAATAATTTTTAGAAATTAGTCCGTGTTTTTTTAGATTTTTATTATTATACATTTTTTAGGTGGTTAAAAAAAAGTTTGTCCAAGTGTTTCTTGCACAGAGATCCTCTGCCCAACTTTCATCACTCAAACTCTACTATCGGATTTATCTATAGTTATGCACACGCCCAATCTGGATTTATTCACAATTATAAACTGGGTGGTTTGAGCCATTAATGCTGATTGGTTGAAAGCCACGGTATATCAGACCGTATACCACGGGTTGGTAACCAGTTTATAATAGCAATAAGGCACCTCGGGGGTTTGTGTCCTAAGAACAGGCCTTAGCCATGCTATATTGGCCATATAGCCCACCACACCTCCTCGGGCCTTATTGCTTAATCATTGCAGAAAAACAAGTCAAATCGACATCCATTGATGGAAAAATCTGGCAAGTTTAAAAAGGGTGTATTATCTTTTCTCTTGGGACATATTCTTAAGGTTGCAATAATTATTATTTTGATGGAAAAACACATTTAGTTTCTTAGTCTACGTTCTAACAAATCAAGTCGATATTTCTTAATTCGCTCGATAATGTTATGAAAAAAGGGTTTATTGGATAAATGTGGCAAGGCATCTCTTGCTGCAAAATAATAATAAATAGGGCTAGTTTTCCTTGTGGGCAGGTTTCACGAGGTCATGGGCTATACATTTTAGCTAGACCTGGCAACCCTGTTTATGCCTGTGAGATTGAGAGTCTGACTAGTATCCCCATTGCTTCTCTTCCCTAGCAGTTGAAACTCAAACATTGAAAAACAACCTAGCTTGTGAACAAAACAATGTAAATAGCCAAGAAACACAACAACAAAGTTTCACTTCAGTAAACTTATGTTTCAAGTAAAAATTAGAACAACTTTTATGCCTCTGCTCAGCGCTTCTAAAAATGAATCTGTCACTCAGCTCTTCAGGTGCGCACAGTCCCCAGCCATGCAGTGTTGCAGCGTCAGGCAGAAATACTTTGAAAACAGCTACTGCAGTGTTTGCCATGATCGTACTTCACTTTTTTACTGGAGCCCTGAATCCCCCTCCCCGCATTTGGCGGGTGTTAATTTGAGGTCCTGGGGGAGAGGGACAGAGACAGGGGGGAGAGCGAGAAGGACAGAGAGGCCTGACTTAACACAAACTAAACTGTCTATCGTACAGCAGAGTGCGTGTCCGAATTCAAACCCCCACAACTGAATATATATATAAGAACATATCACAGAGCTGTGAGCTCTACGTGCACAATGGGACCCATATATAAATATCCCATGTTTTGTTTCTCTCCCTGTGACACAGCTGGCCGTACCCCGTACAAATCAAGAGATAAAACAAGAATAACTGGATTGACAATTGTCAGAATTAAATAAATATTTTAGGCTATAAAACAGATGGTTTTAAAGAGGTTTAAACATACCATAAAAGGTTATTAAAACAAAAACACTTTTCCCGCAGAGCATATAGCATGTCTACCTCTTCCAAGCATTCCTCTCCCACTATTCAAAACAGACCACCTTTCAAGACATAAACCAATTACTAACACACCTGAACACAGTCAAAATGACAAGACAAACGGCTGACTGTTGTGTATACATATATGGAATGGTTTTGAGCCCAATTAACACAAAAGTAACGAAATCACACATTTAAATGGTATAAGTGAAGGTGTAATGAAATGCCATTTTCACTCTCCCCAATCTCATTATTATTCACAATAATAATTTAACAGAGAAATTATGTATTCATTGTTTAAAAATTGCAACACAGATGCTTGCAGTTTTGCCACCTCGCCTCCAGGGGGTGCTGCAACACCTTCAGCACTTCCCACAGCTATGATCAAGGGTGCCAACAATTACGGACCTGACTGTATATTAGGCCACTCACTATAGAATAGTCTGGAGACAGAAGTTGTGATCTGATTAGGCTAATGTTGATGAAACAACAGAAGTCAACACTTCCTCTGTACTGAGAACTGCTGTAATCATCAAGCGCTAAGCTAATGTATACAGAAAGCGAGCTATGTTATGTTCAGCTTGAAAGGGAAGTTGAATTCTTCCCATCTAATCCTTGTAGCTCAACTTCTCACAAAATTCTAGGTATTAGCGTCATTCAGAGAAAAATATGAAATTAGGACATTTCAAATAGCTGGTTCCTGTTTAAGGTTGAATCTGAATATTGACTGTGTTTGATTCACATTGACTGAACAGTAGCACATTGTCACTTTTTACAGTTTGAGCCACTGGTATAAAGAATAGGCTAGCTTTGTAGCTGGTTAACAATTAATAGAGAACGTTTTTGGGAAAGCCGTTCCATCTACCATCTACCATTAGCATCGCTATATTTTTCCTGTTCCTTAATTGTTTTGAAACCTGGACGTTCATATGATGAGGCATCTTACCTTGCTTCAAAGTAGAAGCCATAGCAACGTGGAGGCAATTATTTTATAACGATGTGTTCTTCTGGTTCTGTGAACTTTATTTTTTATTTGTATTTTTATTTAACCTTTATTTAACTAGGCAAGTCAGTTACGAACTAATTCTTATTTACAATGACGTCCTAGGAACGGTAAGTTAACTGCCTTGTTCAGGGGCAGAGCGACAGTTGTTTTTACCTTGCCAGCTCCGGGATTCGATCTTGCAACCTTTCGGTTACATGTCCAACGCTCTAACCACTAGGCTACCCTGCCGCCCCCTTTCATTGTCTAGCAGCCAAAGGCATTATCCAAGTCATATTAACATCCCATAACAGTTGTTTCATCTTTAGATCTCTCCTCTTTATAACAGACATTTCTATCTCTGTCCATGAAACCACGGTGCACATTTCAGAACAGTGTTTCTCGGCAAATTGCATTTTGAAACATTCACACATAGGCCTCCTGCCGTGTGCACATTCAAACAATAGTTTATCAACATTTTAAGCTTAATAACATTCCAAATCTGTTCCATCAGCTCTATTAATTGATAAGGTGTATACCCTCCACTACACTACTTTGACACGTATCAGTGGCGATTAAGTGGGTATTAAGCATATACCCTCCACTTTCAACACTGAATAACACCCTTCAGTAAAATTAGATTATAGTCAAATCATCATGTCTTTCCTGTGTCAAGGATTGATAGAGGACAGTAATAAATCAGTGTAAATACCCTCTCTCACTCTCTTCTCTCCAGCTGTTAAAAAGATGTTGATGCTGCCTGCTCCAAGGCTGTCAAATCCAATAGGTCCATTATAAAATGTGATGGTTAAATCCCCTTAAATGGGACAGACTTAATTAGCCAAGACAAGACAACCCAAGGACAAAATAAACACAAATAAAAAAGTGATTGATGCAGTGCTTTACCATTAATGTTAGTCACGTTTTCATTTTCCTTCATTAGAGCTGCACAAAGGAAGAGTACACGATTCCAAACAATATTGAGACTTTCAGATTGATCAGCTCTTTCTTCAACAATTATTACGTTTTATAACATGGGGAGATATACTAGTAGGGCTGGGAATTGCCAGGGACCTCACGCCAGGGACCTCACGATACTTAGGTGCCGATACGATACGTGTTGCGATTCTATAGGTATCACGATTCTATATGTATGCTATTGAGATTAGATACTGCAATTCAATAGCGATTCGGAGTTCCAAACATATTGCTCACCACATGTCTGCTGCAGAGGGACAAGAGAGAATACATGTTGAATTCAGGCTGTAGCACAACAAAATGTGGAATAAGATAAGTCAAGGGGTATGAATACTTTCCCAATGCACCAGCGCTTAGATTTACCATTAGGTGTGTTAAAATAGAGGCCCAAGTCTCAAAAAAGTCTTGTCAGTCAATCATATTTCATGGCTCACAGAGTTTGTCCCCCCAGTGTTAGTTATGGAGATGAGATGTTAATGATGCATTACAGACCAAATTGAAGTGTCTTGAGTTTTGTTTGCATCTTCTACAGTCTTGTAAAGACAGGGGGTAACTGGAACAGGCGATGTAACATCAACCTTACATTGGATCATCTTGAAACTTTCTCTGTAAAGGTTTTATATGGTCTATAATTGGTTTCTCTTTTTCAAATGTTAGTATCCATTTTCAGCGTTATGATATAAAATCAAATCAACTAACATTTTATTCGTCACATGCACTGAATAAAACAGGAGTAGAACTTACAGTGAAATGCTTTACTAACAAGCCCTTAAACCACCATGCAGGTTTAAGAAAAATAAGGGTTAAGTAAAAATTTAAAGAATATCCGTAACATCCCATAACGGTTGATGATGTGATTAATATTAATGATGTCGGTAACATCCCATAACGGTTGATGATGTGATTAATATTAATGATGTCGGTAACATCCCATAACGGTTGATGATGTGATTAATATTAATGATATCCGTAACATCCCATAACGGTTGATGATGTGATTAATATTAATGATGTCAGTAACATCCCATAACGGTTGATGATGTGATTAATATTAATGATGTCAGTAACATCCCATAACGGTTGATGATGTGATTAATATTAATGATATCCGTAACATCCCATAACGGTTGATGATGTGATTAATATTAATGATGTCAGTAACATCCCATAACGGTTGATGATGTGATTAATATTAATGATGTCAGTAACATCCCATAACGGTTGATGATGTGATTAATATTAATGATGTCGGTAACATCCCATAACGGTTGATGATGTGATTAATATTAATGATGTCGGTAACATCCCATAACGGTTGATGATGTGATTAATATTAATGATATCCGTAACATCCCATAACGGTTGATGATGTGATTAATATTAATGATATCCGTAACATCCCATAACGGTTGATGATGTGATTAATATTAATGATGTCGGTAACATCCCATAACGGTTGATGATGTGATTAATATTAATGATATCCGTAACATCCCATAACGGTTGATGATGTGATGGATATTAATGACGTCCGTAACATCCCATAACGGTTGATGATGTGATTAATATTAATGATGTCCGTAACATCCCATAACGGTTGATGATGTGATTAATATTAATGATATCAGTAACATCCCATAACGGTTGATGATGTGATTAATATTAATGATATCAGTAACATCCCATAACGGTTGATGATGTGATTAATATTAATGATGTCAGTAACATCCCATAACGGTTGATGATGTGATTAATATTAATGATGTCGGTAACATCCCATAACGGTTGAGAATGTGATGGATATTAATGACGTCAGTAACATCCCATAACGGTTGATGATGTGATTAATATTAATGATGTCAGTAACATCCCATAACGGTTGATGATGTGATTAATATTAATGATGTCAGTAACATCCCAAAACGGTTGATGATGTGATTAATATTAATGATGTCGGTAACATCCCATAACGGTTGAGAATGTGATGGATATTAATGACGTCAGTAACATCCCATAACGGTTGATGATGTGATTAATATTAATGATGTCAGTAACATCCCATAACGGTTGATGATGTGATTAATATTAATGATGTCGGTAACATCCCATAACGGTTGAGAATGTGATGGATATTAATGACGCCAGTAACATCCCATAACGGTTGATGATGTGATTAATATTAATGATGTCGGTAACATCCCATAACGGTTGATGATGTGATTAATATTAATGACGTCAGTAACATCCCATAACGGTTGATGATGTGATTAATATTAATGATGTCGGTAACATCCCATAACGGTTGAGAATGTGATGGATATTAATGATGTCAGTAACATCCCATAACGGTTGATGATGTGATTAATATTAATGATGTCAGTAACATCCCATAACGGTTGATGATGTGATTAATATTAATGATGTCAGTAACATCCCAAAACGGTTGATGATGTGATTAATATTAATGATGTCGGTAACATCCCATAACGGTTGATGATGTGATTAATATTAATGATGTCAGTAACATCCCATAACGGTTGATGATGTGATGGATATTAATGTTATGAGTAACATCCCATAACGGTTGAGAATGTGACGGATATTAATGATGTCGGTAACATCCCATAACGGTTGAGAATGTGACGGATATTAATGATGTCGGTAACATCCCATAACGGTTGAGAATGTGACGGATATTAATGATGTCGGTAACATCCCATAACGGTTGAGAATGTGACGGATATTAATGATGTCAGTAACATCCCATAACGGTTGAGAATGTGATGGATATTAATGACGTCAGTAACATCCCATAACGGTTGAGAATGTGACGGATATTAATGATGTCAGTAACATCCCATAACGGTTGATGATGTGATTAATATTAATGATGTCAGTAACATCCCATAACGGTTGATGATGTGATTAATATTAATGATGTCAGTAACATCCCATAACGGTTGATGATGTGATTAATATTAATGATGTCGGTAACATCCCATAACGGTTGAGAATGTGATGGATATTAATGACGTCAGTAACATCCCAAAACGGTTGATGATGTGATTAATATTAATGATGTCAGTAACATCCCATAACGGTTGATGATGTGATTAATATTAATGATGTCAGTAACATCCCATAACGGTTGATGATGTGATGGATATTAATGATGTCGGTAACATCCCATAACGGTTGAGAATGTGATGGATATTAATGACGTCAGTAACATCCCAAAACGGTTGATGATGTGATTAATATTAATGATGTCAGTAACATCCCATAACGGTTGATGATGTGATTAATATTAATGATGTCGGTAACATCCCATAACGGTTGAGAATGTGATGGATATTAATGACGTCAGTAACATCCCATAACGGTTGATGATGTGATTAATATTAATGATGTCAGTAACATCCCATAACGGTTGATGATGTGATTAATATTAATGATGTCAGTAACATCCCAAAACGGTTGATGATGTGATTAATATTAATGATGTCAGTAACATCCCATAATGGTTGATGATGTGATTAATATTAATGATGTCAGTAACATCCCATAACGGTTGATGATGTGATTAATATTAATGATGTCAGTAACATCCCATAACGGTTGATGATGTGATTAATATTAATGATGTCAGTAACATCCCAAAACGGTTGATGATGTGATGGATATTAATGTTATGAGTAACATCCCATAACGGTTGAGAATGTGACGGATATTAATGATGTCGGTAACATCCCATAACGGTTGAGAATGTGACGGATATTAATGATGTCGGTAACATCCCATAACGGTTGAGAATGTGACGGATATTAATGATGTCGGTAACATCCCATAACGGTTGAGAATGTGACGGATATTAATGATGTCAGTAACATCCCATAACGGTTGAGAATGTGACGGATATTAATGATGTCAGTAACATCCCATAACGGTTGAGAATGTGATGGATATTAATGATGTCAGTAACATCCCATAACGGTTGAGAATGTGATGGATATTAATGTATCATATCTTAGCGTCAGAATCTTGTACATTCACCACATTCTGTGTTCTTATTCTGAGATGTATTATTCAGTCTTTTATAAAAGCAATTATTGATCATCTTAAAAATGTGTTCTAGGTAAGCTTATCTTGGAAAATATATGCTGAAATAGGGCTGGGCGATAAATTAATATCAATAATTATCGAGGTAATTACTTCCCTCAGTAACGATATAAAAACATTTAGATTAATTTTCGATAATGTCGATATAGAATAATTGTCCTATCAACTTCAACTCTGTCCTATCAACCTCTACCCTGTCCTATCAACTCCAACTCTGTCCTATCGACTTCAACTCTGTCCTATCAACTTCAACTCTGTCCTATCAACCTCTACCCTGTCCTATCAACTTCAACTCTGTCCTATCAA
This sequence comes from Oncorhynchus tshawytscha, assembly GCF_018296145.1. Taxonomy (NCBI): domain Eukaryota; kingdom Metazoa; phylum Chordata; class Actinopteri; order Salmoniformes; family Salmonidae; genus Oncorhynchus; species Oncorhynchus tshawytscha. The sequence continues at coordinate 46,444,169 of NC_056454.1, forward strand.
CCTCTACCCTGTCCTATCAACCTCTACCCTGTCCTATCAACCTCTACCCTGTCCTATCAACCTCTACCCTGTCATATCAACCTCTACCCTGTCATATCAACCTCTACCCTGTCATATCAACCTCTACCCTGTCCTATCAACTTCAACTCTGTCCTATCAACCTCTACCCTGTCCTATCAATCTCAACTCTGTCCTATCAAACTTGGTGAATAAGTAAACTATGAACAACATCTGCACAATCGTAGGTTTGCAGAAATGCAAGGTGGAGATGGATTACTAAATGACTAAATTCAACAATGGTGCGCCACGCAGCTTAGCGGTTAGAGAATTGAGCCAGTAACCGAAAGATCTCTGGTTTCGAATCCCAGAGCCGACACGGTGAAAAATCTGTAGATTTGAGCTAGGCACTTAACCCTTAATGCTACTGTAAGTCACTCTGGATAAGAGAGTCTGCAGCTAAATGACTAAAATGTAAATGTAATACAACGCAGTATATCATCTCTGATATTTTATTAACCATGTGACTGTGTAATAAATTTTAAAAACACTAACGCCACGGATTCTGTAAGGTATCCTTTTGCCTTGAGGACCTTCTGATAAACATAAAGGCATAATGGAGAACACTAAGCCAATGACCTCAACACTCTTCCTTATTCTATCCAAATAGGCTATACTACCAAATGTTCACTGTTGTAAAACTACCCCCACGAGCTCTTAAACACCATACATGGTGTCAACAACATATTGTTGAACGTCTATGAACACACAGTCATACATCTCTGCAATGAGCCATCACATTGATGAGAAGTGAGCCATGAAGTCCCACGTACTGAAAACGGAGTGCATGGAGGAGAGAGACAACAGAGAACGTGAAATGGCATTAATACCATAGTTTCAGAGTGGGTGGAGGACAGTAGTAACGTGAGTGTTGTCTGGTAGGTTGCCAGGACTGCAGTAGATTGAACTGCATTGCCACTTACGGGCATACGCAGGACCATATCTGAATTGTGAATCACGTAATTTTATGTTATTTTTAATGTTTGAGCAATAAAAAAAATGGTAGCATAAAAGTTAAGGAAAATGTTACATTTGTCACATCCCTACATGAAATCTCAACCCTGTCCTATCAACCTCAACTCTGTCCTATCAACCTCAACCCTTTCCTATCAACCTCAACTCTGTCCTAGCAACCTCAACCCTGTCCTATCAACCTCAACCCTGTCCTATCAACCACACACCACACACATGAAATCTCAACCCTGTCCTATCAACCTCAACTCTGTCCTAGCAACCTCAACCCTGTCCTATCAACCTCAACCCTGTCCTATCAACCACACACCACACACATGAATCCTCAACCCTGTCCTATCAACCTCAAACCTGTCCTATCAACCTCAACCCTGTCCTATCAAACTCAACTCTGTCCTATCAACCACGAATATGAATCCTCAACTCTGTCCTATCAACCTCAACTCTGTCCTATCAACCACACACATGAATCCTCAACTCTGTCCTATCAACCACACACATGAATCGTCAATTCTGTTCTATCAACCTCAACTCTGTCCTATCAACCACAAACAGTAATCCTCAACTCTGTCCTATCAACAACCTCAAGCCTGTCCTATCAACAACCTCAAGCCTGTCCTATCAACAACCTCAAGCCTGTCCTATCAACAACCTCAACCCTGTCTTATCAACCTCAACCCTGTCCTATCAACAACCTCAACCCTGTCCTATCAACAACCTCAACACTGTCCTATCAACAACCTCAACACTGTCCTATCAACAACCTCAACTCTGTCCTATCAACAACCTCAACTCTGTCCTATCAACCACACACCACACACATGAATCCTCAACTCTGTCCTATCAACCTCAACCTTGTCCTATCAACCTCAACCCTGTCCTATCAAACTCAACTCTGTCCTATCAACCACGCATATGAATCCTCAACTCTGTCCTATCAACCACACACATGAATCCTCAACTCTGTTCTATCAATCTCAACTCTGTCCTATCAACCACAAACATGAATCCTCAACTCTGTTCTATCAACCTCAACTTTGTCCTATCAACCTCAACCATGTCCTATCAACCTCAACCATGTCCTATCAACCTCAACTATGTCCTATCAACCACACACATGAATCCTCAACTCTGTTCTATCAACCTCAACTCTGTCCTATCAACCACACACATGAATCCTCAACTCTGTTCTATCAACCTCAACGTTGTCCTATCAACCTCAACTCTTTCCTATCAACCTCAACTCTGTCCTATCAACCTCAACTCTGTCCTATCAACCTCAACTCTGTCCTATCAACCTCAACTCTGTCCTATCAACCACGCACATGAATCCTCAACTCTGTTCTATCAACCTCAACGTTGTCCTATCAACCTCAACCATGTCCTATCAACCTCAACTCTGTCCTATCAACCTCAACTCTGTCCTATCAACCTCAACTCTGTCCTATCAACCACGCACATGAATCCTCAACTCTGTTCTATCAACCTCAACGTTGTCCTATCAACCTCAACCATGTCCTATCAACCTCAACTCTGTCCTATCAACCTCAACTCTGTCCTATCAACCTCAACTCTGTCCTATCAACCACGCATATGAATCCTCAACTCTGTCCTATCAACCACACACCACACACATGAATCCTCAACTCTGTCCTATCAACCTCAACCTTGTCCTATCAACCTCAACCCTGTCCTATCAAACTCAACTCTGTCCTATCAACCACACACATGAATCCTCAACTCTGTCCTATCAACCTCAACCCTGTCCTATCAAACTCAACTCTGTCCTATCAACCACACACATGAATCCTCAACTCTGTTCTATCAACCTCAACTCTGTCCTATCAACCGCAACTCTGTCCTATCAACCACAAACATGAATCCTCAACTCTGTTCTATCAACCTCAACTTTGTCCTATCAACCTCAACTCTTTCCTATCAACCTCAACTCTGTCCTATCAACCTCAACTATGTCCTATCAACCTCAACTCTGTCCTATGAACCACAACTCTGTCCTATCAACCTCAACTCTGTCCTATCAACCTGATAAAATAATGTATATGTTGAAAGATAATGATAAAATAATTCCACTCTGAAACCTTACAATTGTATGAAATTGATTAGAATCATAAAATTATAATCTGATGACGTGTGTAGTTTTAGTCAGAATTAGATTAAACAATGTATTTGTATAGTGGAAAAACAAAGACTGTCTGAGCAAGGCATAGCTTAGGATTTGAACTTGTATGTGTGTGCCAAGGTAAAAAAAAACAAGAACAATTCAACTGTGTTTGGACCGACCTAGCTAGGCCTCTGAGGAACCTATGAGAGCATAGGGAGTACTTCTCAAGGTTTCCCTAATCTCGGGGGAATGGAACTGTCGGCTGGGTAGTGATACACAGTGGTGAGGACTACGGAGAAGGATAAAACTCACCTACTGTTTGTGTGTATGTATGTGCGTAGGATACCTACTGTTTGTGTGGAAGTATGTGCACAGCTATAAAATGGATGTCTTTGTATAATGGACTTCAGAACATTCTGGTGAATAAACTGTACTATCTTTTTGCATAAACTGAGTGACTAATTATTATTAAACCCATGGTCTTACAGATCTCGGGGATTGGTCAGAGCTATTGATTGTGAGCTATTATCATTGGGATTGAAAATTCTCGTGACACAACCTCAACGCTGTCCTATCAACCTCAACGCTGTCCTATCAACCTCAACGCGGTCTTATCTTATCATGATTTCACCAGCCAGCAAAGCTCAAGAATGTCAGATGGTTTTTGTTTTCCTTCCAGAATCCAGTTTGGATTCAAACCATCCACTTGGAGACGTGTCAATAACGGTCTCTGTGAGTGGCTATGGCAGGGAATTCAGCAGGATACACTGTAGCATTGTTTTGTATGGAAGAGGATGACACAATATGGATTCAACAGTATGAGGTTTCACACCGCTATACACTATCAAGGGAGAGAATTTCATTGTATAATTAAAATAAATCTGAATTAGAGCCATCTGTGCAGACATCTGTTTCTTGACTTATCATGGTTCATTAAATTGAACTCTGGAGCCAGTCCAGCCCGCCTGCAGACAGTAAAACAGGAGCACTGAGTAAACAACACTTATCATTAGACAAGAGGGTGATAGAAAGACTAAACGTTGGTCACATGTCATTATTAGTGTTCAGCTCAGTGAAATACTAAATCTTAGTCCTTGCCACAAAGACTGGGACTGTTGAACAGCTTCTATCACCAGACCATCAGACTGTTGAACAGGTTCTATCACCATCAGACTGTTGAACAGCTTCTATTACCATCAGACTGTTGAACAGCTTCTACCACCATCAGACTGTCGAACAGCTTCTATTACCATCAGACTGTCGAACAGCTTCTACCACCATCAGACTGTCGAACAGCTTCTATTACCATCAGACTGTCGAACAGCTTCTATTACCATCAGACTGTCAAACAGCTTCTATTACCATCAGACTGTCGAACAGCTTCTATTACCATCAGACTGTTGGACAGCTTCTATAACCATCAGACTGTCGAACAGCTTCTATAACCATCAGACTGTCGAACAGCTTCTATTACCATCAGACTGTCGAACAGCTTCTATAATCAGGCCATCAGACTGTTGAACAGCTTCTATAATCAGGCCATCAGACTGTTGAACAGCTTCTACCACCATCAGACTGTCGAACAGCTTCTATTACCATCAGACTGTTGAACAGCTTCTACCAGGCCATCAGACTGTCGAACAGCTTCTATAACCATCAGACTGTCAAACAGCTTCTACCACCATCAGACTGTCGAACAGCTTCTATTACCATCAGACTGTCGAACAGCTTCTATAATCAGGCCATCAGACTGTCGAACAGCTTCTATAATCAGGCCATCAGACTGTCAAACAGCTTCTATTACCATCAGACTGTCGAACAGCTTCTATAATCACCATCAGACTGTTGGACAGCTTCTATAACCATCAGACTGTTGAACAGCTTCTATCACCATCAGACTGTTGAACAGCTTCTATAATCAGGCCATCAGACTGTCGAACAGCTTCTATAATCAGGCCATCAGACTGTTGAACAGCTTCTATAATCAGGCCATCAGACTGTTGAACAGCTTCTATCTCCATCACACTGTTGAACAGCTTCTATCACCATCAGACTGTTGAACAGCTTCTATAACCATCAGACTGTTGAACAGCTTCTATAACCATCAGACTGTTGAACAGCTTCTATCACCATCAGACTGTTGAATAGCTTCTATTATCAGGCCATCAGACTGTTGAACAGCTTCTATAACCATCAGACTGTTGAACAGCTTCTATTACCATCAGACTGTTGAACAGCTTCTATCACCGTCAGACTGTTGTTGAGTGGTCCAATGTTATTTGCACCATAATTTGCAAATAAATTCATTAAAAATCCTACAATGTGATTTTCTGGATTTTCTTTTCTCATTTTGTCTGTCATAGTTGAAGTGTACCTATGATGAAAATTACAGGCCTCTCTCATCTTTTTAAGTGGGAGAACTGGCACAATTGGTGGCTGACTAAATACTTTTTTGCCCCACTGAACAGAAATATTAAAACGCAACATGTAAAGTGTTGGTCCCATGTTTCACAAGCAGACAAGTACCATCATATTTACATATCACTTTATCTATGTGGGGTAAGGGGGTGCTATTGTTTATTTTGTTGAGATGAGGCATATGCCAGGTTCATGTACAATAACACCTAGTCAGTCATCATTATCACAGTGTTATTGACCAGACTGTCAGTCATCATTATCAGAGTGCTATTGCCCAGACTGTCAGTCATCATTATCACAGTGCTATTGACCAGACTGTCAGTCATCATTATCAGAGTGCTATTGCCCAGACTGTCAGTCATCATTATCACAGTGCTATTGACCAGACTGTCAGTCATCATTATCAGAGTGCTATTGCCCAGACTGTCAGTCATCATTATCACAGCCCAGACTGTCATCATTATCACAGTGTTATCACCAGACTGTCAGTCATCATTGACCAGACTGTCAGTCAGTCATCATTATCAGTGTTAGTGTCAGTCATCATTATCACAGTGTTATTGACCAGACTTTCAGTCATCATTATCACAGTGTTAGACCAGACTGTCATATTGACCAGACTGTCAGTCATCATTGTCACAGTGTTAGTGACCAGACTGTCAGTCATCATTATCACAGTGTTAGTGACCAGACTGTCAGTCATCATTATCACAGTGTTACTGACCAGACTGTCAGTCATCATTGTCACAGTGTTAGTGACCAGACTGTCAGTCATCATTATCACAGTGTTACTGACCAGACTGTCAGTCATCATTATCACAGTGTTATTGACCAGACTGTCAGTCATCATTATCACAGTGTTATTGACCAGACTTTCAGTCATCATTATCACAGTGTTATTGACCAGACTTTCAGTCATCATTATCAGAGTGCTATTGACCAGACTGTCAGTCATCATTGTCACAGTGTTATTGACCAGACTGTCAGTCATCATTGTCACAGACTGTTCATCATTGTCACAGTGACCCAGACTCAGTCATCATTATCAGTCAGACTCATCATCATTATCACAGTGTTACTGACCAGACTGTCAGTCATCATTATCACAGTGCTATTGACCAGACTGTCAGTCATCATTATCACAGTGTTATTGACCAGACTTTCAGTCATCATTATCAGAGTGCTATTGACCAGACTGTCAGTCATCATTGTCACAGTGTTAGTGACCAGACTGTCAGTCATCATTATCACAGTGTTATTGACCAGACTGTCAGTCATCATTATCACAGTGTTATTGACCAGACTGTCAGTCATCATTATCACAGTGTTATTGACCAGACTGTCAGTCATCATTGTCACAGTGTTATTGACCAGACTGTCAGTCATCATTATCACAGTGCTATTGACCAGACTGTCAGTCATCATTATCACAGTGTTATTGACCAGACTTTCAGTCATCATTATCACAGTGTTACTGACCAGACTGTCAGTCATCATTATCACAGTGTTACTGACCAGACTGTCAGTCATCATTATCACAGCAGATGGTCTGCTGCTCCAAGGGTGCTGCTGATCACCATTTCTTGTTCCATAATTAAGCAGGTGGAAAAAAGACCCATGTAGATCACATTACAGGAAGAGAACACAGGGGCTTCATTCCTATCAGGGAACAACTACTGCGTGATATTAACAGGTAATAAGCGCACAGTGATTGGTTGACTGGGAGGGGTGAAGAAGGTGAGATGAACTGAACTACTGGCAATTAGGTTAATTTAGATGAGACTCCATTTCATATGGTATCACTTTCATATGTGATGACAAAAGTATAGCATCCACTTCCACTGGCACATTGTAACACTGGCACATTGTAACACTGGCACATTGTAACACTGGCACATGAGCAAACAGTCTTACAACACTCACTCAGTTGGACAATAGAACTTAAATGGGAAGGCAATCATGTGATGTGGATGTGCATTGTAACTAGGCCTATACCATCAGTCTGATTTGACAGTGAAAGGCCTGTGGAGCTAAAGGTAGTTCATTGTGAAGGTGTACTACAATAAAACAATACAAAAAGATTACTATTGCACCCTGAATATTGTATTTACAATAGCAGAATGGACTGAACATTTCATTAACGCACAGTCTCATTAAACCTGATGTTAAAAGAGGATCCTTCAGAAGCACAGGCTCTCCGTAAACTACTATAATTGACTAATTAAAAACAGCTCAAGGGTTCCAATTGTGTCACATTTTTTTAATGAAACAAGTCATCAGAAAGATGAAAAGGTCTCTGTGTTTAATAAGAGAGCTGGTCTAGGATCAGTTTTGCCTTCTAAATCACATGAATGAGAAGGGGGATCTGACACTTGACCATCATGAAATTAAATGAGGACACCTTGAGCAGGTCTCCTCTCCTCAGTCCCCAAAAAATGACAATCAATGAATAGTGCTACCAAAGCTTAATCTGTTCAGGGATGTGAATGCCTACACAAAGTTCTGACACACACACTTATCCCATCAGACATGCCACCAGGGGTCTTTTCATAGTCCCCAAATCCAGAACAAATTCAAGAGAGCATACAGTATTATATAGAGCCCTTATTGCATGGAACTTCCTTCCATCTCATATTGCTCAAATAAACAGCAAACCTATTATTTTTATAAAGATAAAGCAACACCTCGCGGCACAGCACCTCTCTCCTATTTAACCTAGATAGTTTGTGTGTATGTATTGATATGTAGGCTACGTGTAGGTCTGTATTTGAGCTGTTCTTGTCTATTGATGTTCTGTATTATGTCATTCTGTATTATGTTCCATGTTCTGTGTGGACCCCAGGAAGAGTAGCTGCTGCTTTTGCAACAGCTAATGGGGATCCTAATAAAATATCAAATACCATGTAGTGACAGGCAGATAATTACAACATTGTGATTGTGAATCCCTCCCTCCAGGCAATGCCCTTTTGGTTAATTCAAGTCTGTGTTTAAACCTCACTGCAATGTCATATTCTGACCTTCATTGTATCTGGCTAAATTCCCTTATGGGATGGATTCTCATGCAGAATATGGTTGTAGGCTACTGCTCGGTGGGAAAAGGTATTGTACACAGTGCATGACAATCACATGTGAGAAGGTATCTAGTGACAGCGTCATGATGCAACTTGTGTACGTCACTCACCAACTCATTTCTTCCTCATATAGACTACTTCACTTAATCGAAAGATAGTTTGACATTGTACAACTAAGACAACCATTTGAAATGAAGACATGAAATCATTGTAGTCCATTAGGCACTAGCAAATGCAGCAGAATTACTGTCATCGGTTTCTCAGGTAGGCATTGGTCAGGTGGGGCATAAACAGAAGTAGCCTTCCCTAGTGTCTGAGGATGCCTTGTTAACACTTGACTGGAAAGGCTTTTCTAGAAACAATCTGACTTCAATTTCAAAGCGCAGGGCCGCAAATTCACATAAAGTACAGTTTGACCAAGTATGGAAAACATAGCTTACCGAGGTTTTATTGTACTGACCATGTCATTGCATTTTTTTGGCGCAGGAAATAAAAATGAGACGACTTCCCTACACAACTGAAAAACCCGCGCCCTTCTTGAGACAGATGACAGCTAGAAGGTTCCTCGTTGAAACCCCTTGTGCATATAATAGATGATATAAAAGGTTTTGAACATAAACAATGAAAAGTAAAAAATAAAAATAAAAAGTACTGTATATATCCGTTTTCTTGAATACAGTGAGACGGATGCTCAATGCTCCTCCCTGCAGCAAGGATGAGTTTTGGAGGGAAGAAATGGCCGGACTGGATCCCCACGCGAGATGGACCAATGGCGCTTTCGCAAACCCAGGCACTGGATTTCTGTCAGCGCAGTAAACAAGTCACGACAAGACTGCTAAAGACATTTCCAAAATGAGAATAATTGGGGTTAGAAAGCTTGTACTAAATTCAAGCCTACTTGAAACGCAGGGACTTCTTTTTTTTTCTTTTTTTTCGATTAGTCTCTTTATGGAAACAAACATAGTGAAACACAGTTTCGCGTCAAACGTTATATTTTAGTGATGCTGGCTTAGAACATCTGATGTTCGTTATTATAGGTGTCTGTATGTGACGGTACTATAAATTCTACTCTAGCCAATGAAGTCTAGCGCATATGTAGAGTGACCAATAACTGCAAATGGATGCAGCAATGGGATAACTGTCAGAAGCGTTCCCATGTTTGTACTGGGGTTTGTGACGGAGGCATTTTACGATTGGGGAAATAGTCTTGTATAATAGCATAGTACGGCCTCTGCCAAAAAGGTCTGGATCCTCATGACACAGGTGGTACCGTTTACACTATGGTTTCTGGTTTGAGCTAGAATCTGTGCTCCATTAAACAGTGGTGGGGGGGTTAAACTGAACTCACTATTGGTAAAAATGTAGAATTTCCATTTGTCCAGGATGAATGAGTCACCTCATTCCACCTCGCTCGTTGTGGAAGAGGATTAAGCAATGCAGCAGTCTCTCCCAATAATTAGACTGCCATCTTGTGGTTGTACTGTTAACCAAAGCCAACTAGGCAAATGCAATTCTGTGGAATTTGTGACAAGCAAGTTTTATAGCCTGAACATATAAAAGTTTGTTTAGTGCCTACTCAATCACTTTTTATAGCTACTGTTTACAGGCCTCCTGGGCCATATACAGCGTTCCTCATTGAGTTCCCTGAATTCCTAATGGACCTTGTAGTCATAGCAGATAATATTCAAATTTTTGGTGACTTTAATATTCACATGGAAAAGTCCACAGACCCACTCCAAAAGGCTTTCGGAGCAATCATCGACTAAGTGGGTTTTGTCCAACATGTCTCTGGACCTACTCACTGCCACAGTCATACTCTGGACCTAGTTTTGTCCCATGGAATAAATGTTGTGGATCTTAATGTTTTTCCTCATAATCCTGGACAATCGGACCACCATTTTATTATGTTTGCAATTGCAACAAATAATCTGCTCAGACCCCAACCAAGGAGCATCAAAAGTCGTGCTATAAATTCACAGACAACACAAAGATTCCTTGATGCCCTTCCAGACTCCCTTTGTCTACCCAAGGACATCACAGGACAAAAATCCGTTAACCACCTAACTGAGGAACTCAATTTAACCTTGCGCAATACCCTAGATGCAGTTGCACCCCTAAAAACAAAACAAAATTCTCATAAGAAACTAGCTCCCTGGTATACAGAAAATACCCGAGCTCTGAAGCAAGCTTCCAGAAAAATGGAACGCAAATGGCGCCACACCAAACGGGAAGTCTTCCGACTAGCTTGGAAAGACAGTACCGTGCAGTATCGAAGAGCCCTTACTGCTGCTCGATCATCCTATTTTTGCAACTTAATTGAGGAAAATAAGAACAATCCGAAATTTATTTTTGATACTGTCGCAAAGCTAACTAAAAAGCAGCCTTCCCCAAGAGAGGATGGCTTTCACTTCAGCGGTAATAAATTCATGAACTTCTTTGAGGAAAAGATCATGATTATTAGAAAGCAAATTACGGACTCCTCTTTAAATCTGCTTATTCCTTCAAAGCTCAGTTGTCCTGAAAATAATCATGGCCTCTAAACCTTCAAGCTGCATACTGGACCCTATTCCAACTAAACTACTGAAAGAGCTGCTTCCTGTGCTTGGTCCTCCTATGTTGAACATAATAAACGGCTCTCTATCCACCGGATGTGTACCAAACTCACTAAAAGTGGCAGTAATAAAGCCTCTCTAGAAAAAGCCCAACCTTGACCCAGAAAATATAAAAAACCATCGGCCTATATCGACCCCATCATAGCACTGAGACTGCACTTGTGAAGGTGGTAAATTACCTTTTAATGGCATCAGACCGAGGCTTTGCATCTGTCTTCGTGCTCCTAGACCTTAGTGCTGCTTTTGATACTATCGGTCACCACATTCTTTTGGAGAGATTGGAAACTCAAATTGGTCTTCACAGACAAGTTCTGGCCTGGTTTAGATCTTATCTGTTGGAAAGATATCAGTTTGTCTCTGTGAATGGTTTGTCCTCTGACAAATCAACTGTAAATTTCGGTGTTCCTCAAGGTTCCGTTTTAGGACCACTATTGTTTTCACTATATATTTTACCTCTTGGGGATGTCATTCGAAAACATAATGTTAACTTTCACTGCTATGCGGACAACACACAGCTGTACATTTCAATGAAACATGGTGAAGCCCCAAAATTGCCCTCGCTAGAAGCCTGTGTTTAAGACATTAGAAACTAACCTAACCTACCTACAACCTAACCTAACCATCAAAGCATTACATGGGTTTGCTTCTACTTATCTCTCTGATTTGGTCCTGCTGTACATTCCTACATGTACGCTACGGTCACAAGACGCAGGCCTCCTAATTGTCCCTAGAATTTCTAAGCAAACAACTGGAGGCAGGGCTTTCTCCTATAGAGCTCCATTTTTATGGAATGGTCTGCCTACCCATGTGAGAGATGCAAATTCGGTCTCAACCTTTAGGTCTTTACTGAAGACTCATCTCTTCAGTAGGTCATATGATTGAGTGTAGTCTGGCCCAGGAGTGTGAAGGTGAATGGAAAGGCTCTGGAGCAACGAACCGCCCTTGCTGTCTTTGCCTGGCCGGTTCCCCTCTTTCCTCCACTGGGATTCTCTGCCTCTAACCCTGTTACAGGGGCTGAGTCACTGGCTTACTGGGGCTCTTTCATGCCGTCCCTAGGAGGGGTGCGTCACTTGAGTGGGTTGAGTCACTGATGTGATCTTCCTGTCTGGGTTGGCGCCCCCCCTTGGGTTGTGCCGTGGCGAAGATCTTTGTGGGCTATACTCGGCCTTGTCTCAGGATGGTAAGTTGGTGGTTGAAGGTATCCCTCTCGTGGTGTGGGGGCTGTGCTTTGGCTGTTTGGCCCTGTCTGGGGGTATCATCGGGTGGGGCCACAGTGTCTCCTGACCCCTCCTGTCTCAGCCTCCAGTATTTATGCTGCAGTAGTTTGTGTCGGGGGGCTAGGGTCAGTTATATCTGGAGTACTTCTCCTGTCTTATCCGTTGTCCTGTATGCTCTCTCTAATTCTCTTTCTTTCTCTCTCAGAGGACCTGAGCCCTAGGATCATGCCTCGGGACTACCTGGCTTGATGACTCCTTCCTGTCCCCAGTCCACCTGGCCGTGCTGCTGCTCCAGTTTCAACTGTTCTGCCTGTGATTATTATTATTTGACCATGCTGGTAATTTATGAACATTTGAACATCTTGGCCATGTTCTGTTATACTCTCCACCCGGCACAGCCAGAAGAGGACTGGCCACCCCTTATAGCCTTGTTCCTCTAGGTTTCTTCCTAGGTTTTGGCCTTTCTAGGGAGTTTTTCCTAGCCACCGTGCTTCTACACCTGCATTGCTTGCTGTTTGGGGTTTTAGGCTGGGTTTCTGTCCAGCACTTTGAGATATCAGCTGATGTACGAAGGGCTATATAAACCAATTTGATTTGGTGACCATCCTAAATGTATCTACAACCAGCCACCACCATTACTACTGCAGACTAATACTATATAAACGTTTTTCAAAACCATACGTACTCTTAAAACTTTAACCACAAAAATACTTTTAAAGAGAAAGCAAGTACCATCAATTGTACTTCATGTACAATTACCATCTAGTTTATGTTCACGTCGCCAATATTCAACGCCGTCTCTATTACAGTAGGTGTCGCTGTTCAACAGCAAAGCACAGAGTATTTGCTAGTTGACACCATGGGGCATATATACTAGTTATCAGTGTAGTAACTCAGGTGATTTATCATTAATATATGACTCTGGCACAGTATATATATATATATATATACACACACACACAGATTTCACCCCTTACCGGTCAAACTAAAAGCATATCCATTTTATATCTGAAGTCTGACCGTTGCTTTCCTGGTTCTATTTTAGACCCCACCCAACCCTAGCTGGTCCTTAATGTATTCTTAACAGTCTTTCCAGCAACATTCTGAATTTGCGGCCCTGTTATGCCCTTCAGCCCACTGGAAAAAACAAGTAGGCTGCATTAAGAAAATATAAAACTTGGGCATAAATACAACAAATCTAGTCTGCTAATAACATTGAGGAAAAACTACAATATTTGACACTCATTAAAAACAAAAATAAATTCACACAAAATGCATTGGGTGTTTTTTTTTATTGAGAACATATTAGGACCAATGCAGATTCAAAATCTATTCCTTAACATCAAAATATCAATCTTGAGGAGAAAAGGACCACCACTGTCATCACCTTCAGCGTTAGTACAAAGAAACATCAAAGTAAGGTACAGAGATCACTGTCCGTAGTGTGGTCGTAATTTGGTCCTGTCATCATTTATGTCGGTTCAGTCATGTTGGAGGTCATGTCACTTAGGTCATCTCTGTAGGAACAAAAACATCAGCACTTTAAATATGCATTAAACTGTGTTGGTCTCTCCTAATGTGTTGCCCAGAGTCAGGTTAAGAAAAAAAATATATATATATTGTTTAGTCCTGCTATGTACTTACCTTATGTCTGCTGGTAACGCAACATACGGCTCTGGTAATTCAAGTATGTATAAAGAAAAAAACAGCTGGTGGACACTCGCTGTCATTGATCGCTACAGAATTTAGTCTTAACCCTTGGAGACACTTACCTTGTTCTGTGTCCCCCTAATAGGTGCGTTGACGTTTGTGAGACTCCTCTTTGGGCGGGTCAGCCCGCATCACCTTCATTTTAACGCCATTCACCATTTGACCATGTAGGGTCGCCATGGCATCATCAGCACTCTTTCTCTCTGCGTACTTCATGTAGCCCACATTCCGTCCAGGCACAAGGAAAACCTCAACCAGAGAGCCAAAACGGCTATAGAAACAGAGAGAGGGGAATAAGTGATCGGCAGGAATTTTGACCTCACCCAATCATCAATACTCACAAGATCGCAACTATCCCTCTAGCCCAAAGTTAAAAGGGGAATAGCACAGTACAGAAAACCTTATAAACAATTAAAAGTATTTTATAACCTGTTGTTAGTTTAAAGAGTTTATCAGTAATAAGTCTTAATAAACAGTGTATTAATGAAAATAATGGCAAGTATCTCATACCAGAACACATCTTCAAGCACATCCATGGGCAGAGGCAAAGGTTTGAAGACCACAAATAGGCGTTCTTTCACCCGGCTGTCTGAGGGGGCCAACTTCTGGAGAGGTGGGAGTGCAACATCTGTCTGTACCCGGGGGCTCTGAGGAACAGCGGGTGATGGGTAGCCCTGACAACGACATATCATAAAGTTTGTTAGGAAGTTCAATCATCATGTAGTAGTTTTTTTTTTTTTTTTTTTTTTTTTTAAATCTTGGTTAGCTCTAGAAAGTACTAGAAAAGGCCTCGTTCCCTCAAAGTTAACCAAGTCAGTAACTTACAGTACTCGTCTTCCTAAGTGGTGGTGGGCCAGTAGGAGCATTGCACACGATAGACATCATCTGGGCTGCTACCAGCTGCATGGCCATCCTTCCCACTGGACTGGAGACAACAAGAGGGTAAATAAGGACCAAACAATAACATCTGCTAAACATTTGTATGTGACAAATAAAATTAGATTTGATGTACAATACCATGAAGTTACATTTCATCCTACCTTCTTCTGTCCTGCCCATCATCAATGTGAGTGACTACTAGCCGGTTCCCAGGTGGGTACTCAAAGCCATCCAGTTTGTTTTTCGCATAGACAGCTGATCCAAGGTTGTTGTAGCGAATCATAGCTTGCCCTGAAAGGGTAAAAAACACACACAAAAAACACTACTAGACACCAATTCCTATGCAATACATCAGGTGTTGCATCTGAGGGAGTAACTGTGTGTTTTGTGGCTACCTGTGCTGAAACCATATGAATCCTGCTGCATCTCGCAATAATCCATCCCCGGGATCAGGTCAAAGAGGCTATAGACTTGATCTTGTGTGATGCTCGCCCTTGATGACACCATTAAGCACCTGGTGATGATGTCTGTGCCCCGCATGTCTCCCCTGGTATGAAAACCAGAGTCCACTTCAATGGGAGGAAATAGAATGGTTTAGAATTTGCGGAAAAACAATCATGGGTCTGAAGAAATTGTAGGTCTAGTCACACCAATGGCAGGTACATACCAAATGGATAGGAAGTCATTCCTGGGTCACCCTGGACATGCTCTGCTCTGGCAGGGCTGAAGTAGTCGTTGTCTGGGGCTGGCGTTTTGTTCCTCGGCTCTGCAAGAATGGCCCTATATGCTGTTGTAAACAAAAACGACACAAACATGGATTACTAGATTGATAGTTTGGGTTTTCACAGACATGTGATATGAATAAAAAGAGACAACTTACTCTTCTCACAGTTCTCTATAGCGGTGGCTGCCTGTGAGGGTTTGTGATATCTCACATACCCCAGGCCCTTACTTTCTCCTGTGGTTTTATTCTTTACGATGATGCAATACTCAATGTCACCATATTCCTGTGAGAACAAATGAGCGATAAGCAAAGGCAATTCCAATACGGTTTATCAACCAAATACAACATGATCGAGGGTGATGAAGTACCTTGAATGTTTCTTTCAAGTCGTCCTCCGTAAAGGTTTTGGGAATCATCACAAATATTCTGGTGAGCTCCTCATCCTCCACGTCTCGGTGGCTTCCGGAGGACCTCGCCTGGGCAATAAACACCTGGCAGAAGAGATAACTTAGCACGATTAATAAATATATAAAAAATACACACACACCAAACCTGACAGAAGAGAAAGAACCTATGCCGACAGGTGAGGTAAAACCCCAATAATCAGGAAAATGACTGAGATTACTCTGGCCCAGTGAGAGTATGATTCATGCCTTTTGTCCAATCCGTTTGCAGTATAAGACTGGTATCTAGAAGTGGACTTGTGTGTCTGTCCAGAGGGAGAGAGCACTAGGCATTACGAGCAGTCTCATGCTGTGATCTCCAGAGCAGAGTGCTGCTGAAAGGAGGAATCCCCGGTGTCTGTCATGCACACAATGTGGTGCAACGCAGACAAGGTTTCGAGCGGAGACCAAGTCGGTCCTTCTGGTTGCACTTGGTATTTTGTCTTTGAAAAAAACAAACATTATATTGGGAGTTGTGCCTGTTGTCAGAGGGCTGGACTCATGGATATAACCCGTTTTAACATATTTTAGTAAATACTTTTAACACCTATTTTTCTTCAAACTGCATTGTTGGTTAAGGACTTGTAAGTAAACATTTCACTCATGTCTACACCTTTTGTATTCGGCACGTGACACATACAATTATTTTATTTGACATTTTTTGACCATTTTAAAGTAGTCAACTGGGTGGGGATTCTTATGAGTTGGGAGCAATTCGCCAATGAAGAAGAAAATGGAGTACCTTAAAACAAATACTGCCACAATGGCGCTGCCCATACTGTCACAGATGCTATATAAACGGTACAGATACAAAAAGGAGTCCTCCATCTCCATGGCCTGCTCACACGCTTATCTGCCCTCATTGGCTAGAATGGTCCCAACTGACCCTCCCCCAACCCCCCATCTTAAAAGACATGCAGTTCCAATAGTGGTCAAATCGACTATCTTGTTAATATAATAGACCATCTGTAATCTGTCTAGGGATAATATGCTGGTGCAATTTCTTACCCCATCCAATGTCACTTTTTTGGTCAACAAAATGTGCAAGGCACTTTTCGATCTTAGAAAGGCAGCCATACGTAGGCCCAACTCCTTCACCCAGCATGATACTACACAAATCCGCCGGGAAACCAAATGAAGAAGCACTAGCTACAATAAGTGTTAATAACATGAGCAAAGTCACTGAAGCCAGAGTACATACCTTGATCGGTTTGGTTCCTTCGACCAAGCATTTTCCATGCATTTCTTCCATAGCCGTACATGCCTCTGACGATTTGGTAAATTTCACAAAGGACACTCCTTTTGACTCCTTTGTCTGTTTGTCTTTGACTACCCAAACATCCTGAATTTCTCCAAAAAGAGAAAACTGCTCCCGGATCATGTCCTCGGTGATGGACTTACTTGTAACTAGAAACAAGCGACTATTTGGGGGATCATCGAGATCCGTCGACGGCCTAAATGCATCCTCCATTTTACCACCCTGAAAACTATCTCGCTAAGCTAACGTTAGCTAACAAGAGACACACACACACTTGCGAAGTGGAGTCGACGATGATCCGTAAACAGTTATCGATAGTTTAAAGGTTTCACTTGTTCTGTCTAGCACCGTTTAAATTAAAATTTAAAAAACAATTGATAGTATATTTTCTGTAGCGAGTGATGTTACGTTTGATACTGAAACTTGGAGAAATGCGTCGAAATTGCGGCAACGTACAAACCCCTGTCTCTCCTTTTCCGGAAGAAACACGTGATCAATGACGTCCAAAGATTCGTTTCGTCGAACAACCACCTGATTGGTTAGGTGTAGATAGATAAATAGTAATGGCGTCTTTTTGTAGGCACTAACTCCGCTATGAAATCGTTGGACAATGCCTATGGAGAAAATGAATTGCATTCTGGTAGTTTTTTGTTTGTTTGTTGCATAAACACAGATTTAGGAGATCTTATGCGTAGCCTAGTGGTTAGAGCGTTGGACTAGGAACCGGAAGGTTGCGAGTTCAAACCCCCGAGCTGCCAAAGTACAAATCTGTCGTTCTGCCCCTGAACAGGCAGTTAACCCACTGTTCCCAGGCCGTCATTGAAAATAAGAATGTGTTCTTAACTAACTTGCCTGGTTAAGTAAAAAGGTTATCTGTTCTATGAGATACTCTTAATCAGCTAACTTCACATTTTGTGAATGTTGAAGAATTTATGTTATTAAAAAAGCACATAAACCACAAAGGCTTCATAATTCATAAAGGTCATGTTAACTGACTGCTATTATCTTATAGAACAAAACGTAAGATCTCCTAAACCTTAATTCCAAAAGCCTATTTAGACATACTTTTTTTTCACATAGGGGTGGCTGAACGAACGAGAGATTCAGGCTTTAGGGCGACAAGCAAGCGCTTCCTTCTTCTTTTGAGTTTAATGGAGTTTGGCATCCGATATGTTGCAATACAGCCCCCAACTGGACTATACTATAAATGTATTACACTTTCAAATCAAATTTTATTGGTCACATACACATGTTTAGCAGATGTTAATTGCGGGTGTTGCGAAATGCTTTGTGGTCCATAAAGTAAAATATTAAAATACATTTAAAAAAACCTTCCAACTAACCCTACAGTCGTTAAAAACCAACTACCCCAATCCATTAATATGACCCTATCTGGTCCCGCACCATGCCAATGGCCTGGGAGGAAGGGATACCACCACACAACACACCCTATAACTCTTCTGAAGTCAAATCTCGTACGCCCAAATACTTCTCTGCAGCTGCCACCACAACATCTATTTCTGTGATTTACATTTACATTTCTGCGGTACAGTTGATAACCATTGCACATAAACGCTAAGAAGCCAACCTTACTGACGCATATATCACTCGTTGGCCTATCCCTCTGTGCTGGCACATTGTCCTGGTCACCATCGTCCTGGTCACCTCAGATAACTTCTCAGAGCGCCAATATTTGGAGAGCATGAGCAGTGGCCACACACAGGAGAAAAAACAAACTCAACTCTGTTCGACTGTTCTTGATGATTTTCTTGGCCTTTCTGTGACACTGGGTAATGTAGATGTCCTGGAGGGCAGGCGTTGGGCAGACCCCACCACCCTCTCAAGAGCATTGCGGTTGTGGACGTTGCAATTGCTGTACCAGGTGGTGATACAGCCCGACAGGATGCTCTCAATGGTGCATCTGTAGAAGTTTGTAAGGGTTTTAGGGGCCAAACTGAATTTCTTCAACCTCCTGCCTTGTAGGGTTGTCACGATACCAATATTTGCAATGCTACGATAACAGATTTTCCATGGCAAAAAATAAAACACGAATTAGACTAAACTATGGTCCTATAAAACCTACTTATGTAAAATGTTGGGTGTTATAGCTTCTAAAATAAACAAATGTGACAACATAATGCTGTTTGTTTTAAAAAAAATGTTCCTCAAGATATTAAATGTTTTGTTTCCTTGCCACGATACTTCCTGCGATACTGGTATTGTGGCAAACCCAAAACTTTTTCACCACACCCTTTGTGTGAAGGGACCGTTTCAGGTCGTCAGTGATGTGCACGCCGAGGATCTTGAAACTTTTGACACTCTCCACTACAGGCCCTTCGATGTGGATGGGTGCGTACCAGTGGAGGCTCCTCAGAGGAGGAAAATTGTAAAACATTTTAAAAAGTTATCCCTTTTAGATAAAACTATACTAAATATAATCACGTCATCAAATAACTGAAAACACATTTCACAATGAAAGTCTACAGTAGCCTCACCAGCACTTTGTAGGGTAGCACCATGGTGTTGCCGGAGTACAGCTAGTTTCTGTCCTCCTCTGGCAACATTGACTTCAATACAAAACCTAGGAGGCTCATGGTTCTCACTCCTTTCCATAGACATACACGGTAATTATGACAACTTCCAGAGGACGTCCTCCCGTCTATCAGAGCCCTTGCAGCATGAACTGACATGCTGTCCACCCAATCAAAGGATCAGATAATTAATCTAGTACTGAAAGCATAAGCTACAGCTAGCTAGGACTGCAGTGTATAAAATGTGGTGAGTAGTTGACTCAAAAAAAATAAACCTGAGAGGGTGGTACGGCTTGTGACAATATTCCATGTAACCGCTCTGCCGCGTCCACAATGATTTCTATCTTCCTGGACCTTCTCTCCACCTTGGCGGTGCCATTAATCCCCATAGCGATAAAGCCCACAAAGTCCACCTTCTTAACCTTTAAAATGTCAGGATTCCGCTGGTGAAAGGCAACCCCTGCAGCCTGCAGTGAAGGTCTATCCACCACCATGGACTCTTCAGGTGCACCATTCAAACCCTCAAACCTTTTAACAGCCGCTGTATATGATGAAATGCTCTGTACAACCCTGACTTTGGCCACCTCATTCTCTTTCACCCTTGTGGGGCATTTGAAAGAAGTGGCTTCATGGTTCCCACCACAATTGCAACATGTCATTATTTTCATCACTTTTATACTTGATATCATTGGCCACTTTAATAAATGGAACACTAGTTACTTTAATAATGACACAATAAGAATGTTTACATATCTCGCATTACTCATCTCATATGTATATACCGTTCTGTCACTGCTTATCAATATATGTTATACTTATATAGTCTCATCCCAGTCCTTTACTAGATTGTGTGTATTAGGTTTTGTTGTGGAATTTGTTAGATATTAAATTTAGTTGTGAAATTGTTAAATATTACCTGTTAGATACTGCTGCACTGTCAGATCTAGAAGCATAAGCATTTCACTACACTCGCAATAACATCTGCTAACCATGTGTATGTGACCAAAAAATTTGATTTGATTTGGATTTCTTTCTACTTCTACGGATCAGAAGAAACGTGTGTTGTGTCTCACACGATTTTATAAGTTTGAAGTGTCGTGTGTGTCTCTTAGGAACAGGGCACCGCTCAAGGGGCTTATATCTGAAGTCTTGTGGGAAGTGGATGTTGAAGAGATTTAAAAATATTCCTGGAGTGATTGATGCATGTCAGATGAATCACGTGGTTAAAGAAGAAAAATTGAAGAGTCTATCTGTTCTTTAGTCAGAGTCAGAGCATTTATCCCTAGACCAATGCAGTGTGATCATTGTAAAGCTTGTTTCAAGTGTTTGCAGAAGAGAGAAGCCGAGATGTCCAAGTAGTGGAAAAGATCACATTATATGTTGTCTGTAGGTAGGCAGTCACCTCTGTGGTGGGTGTTTAACAATCTGATGGATTGTTAAAGCTGTCCCAGCTTTGATGCACCTGTACTGACCTCGCCTTCTGGATAGAAGCAGGGTGAACAGGCAGTGGCTCGGGTGGTTTTTGTCCTTGATGATCTTTTATGCCTTCCTGTGACATTGGGTGTTGTATGTGTCCTGGAGGGCATGTAGTTTGCCCCCAGTGATGCGTTGTGCAGACAGCAAAACCCTCTGGAGAGCTCTGCGATTGTGGGCAGTGCAGCTGCCGTACCAGGCGGTGATACGGCCTAACACAGAACCCAAACCGGCTGCGCGCGTACGCCATCGTGCATACATTGATTTTGTCCCCCTTCACCAAACGCGATCACGACACACAGTTTAAAATATCAATACAAACTCTGAACCAATGACATTAATTTGGGGACAGGTCGAAAAGCATTAAACATGTATGGCAATTTAGCTAGTTAGCTTGCACTTGCTAGCTAATTTGTCCTATTTAGCTAACTTGCAGTTGCTAGCTAATTTGTCCTGGAATATAAACATTAAGTTGTTATTTTACCTGAAATGCACAAGGTCCTCTACTCTGACAATTAATCCACACATAAAACGGTCAACCGAATAATTTCTAGTCATCTCTCCTCCTTCCAGGCGTTTGAATTTATATGGTGATTGGCATCTACACGTTCATAGTATTACCACGACAACCGGCAAAATAGTTTGTCTTTCAATCACCCACGTGGGTATAACCAATGAGGAGATGGCACGGTGGGTACCTGCTTCTGTCAACCAATGAGGAGATGGGAGAGGCAGGACTTGCAGCCGATCTGCGTCAGAAATAGAAAGGAGTTCTATTTTAGCCATTGGCAACGCAGACGCTCGTTGGCACGCGCAAGCAGTGTGGGTGCAATAATTGAATAACACGACGCAAGCGGTGTAGTCAGGGTATTACAGGATGCTGTCAATTGTGCACCTGTAAAAGTTAGTGAGGGTTTTCAGTGACAAGCCACATTTTTTCAGCCTCCTGAAGTTGAAGAGGCGCTGTTGCACATTCTTCACCACACTGTCTGTGTGCATGGACCATTTCAGTTTTGTAGGTGATATGTACACCGAGGAACGTAAAACTTTCCACCTTCTCCACTGCTGTATTTGCCCACTGCTCCATTTGCCCGCCTCTCGTGATCCTCACAGCCTTCACTCTACCCAGAACTCTCTCCACCAGTTTGGATATCTCAAATGGATTCCTCAAGATTGGTAATTCGATCAGCTACTTCTCATTAATAAACTGTACTCCAACAATATACAAAGTGACATTCTCATCAATGTACACTACTTTGGTCCGTTTACCATTCTTTTGGACAATACTTCAATTCTCCTTGATAATACTGCCATTAGATTCAGAATCCACTTCGCCATCTTTTTCTCCATATATGCTTCGCCTCTTCCTCTCTGGTATAGTATGTACTTTGGTTAGCTTTGTGTAGCTATATCTTCTTCTCAAAATAACTACCTGGTGTTAGGTCTATGTATGGTTACAGGGATGCAACAGACTCTCTTCACAATAAAAGACAGTGAAATGCCCCACAACAATCTTAAACATTCCAACTGTTGTCTGATCTTTCCAATGATGATTGGTTAAAAAAAAAAAAAGTAGTCCAAGAGGAATACAGACATATTTGTTGTGGTGTTCGTGTGAATACAAACAACAACAACAACGCATTTTCACTGAAATGTTGTGTATGCTATTACCATTCGTGTAGTAGGCCTACATCAATTGTTCTCAACTCCATCTAGGGCTTGAATGCAAAACAGCTGTGTTCGTCAGAGTGATGATAGAGCATGTGACTGGCCAGTCTGGATGACATAAAAAAAATATTCTGGAGGGAAGAAAAAGGAACTTGGTCGCAATACTATTAGATCCAGTGAGTCGGCTACCGGCAAGGGGGAAAGCGGATCGGATTGGAACTAAAGCACACACAAAAAAAAGCTCTGAAGTTGGAACAACTGTAAGGAATATAGTTAATTTGAACAGGTAACATTGATTAAATACGTTTTAGTAGTTGAATTTGTAGTCAGTTTCTTGAATTGTGAACATTGCGTTCGTTTTTTATTTTTATTTGTTTTATCTAAAGGAACCTTTTGCCTGATTCTGTATCCGCTGTTGAAACGTGGTAACTTTACGAGCCCGCTAAACATCTCAACTCAAACCGATAACTGAAAAGCCACACCAGGAGACAGTTGTAGTGATTTGAGTTAATAGCTAACGTTAGATAGACTGCTTAAATCAGCCGTTTTGTAATGTCGTGATTACTATGGTCTTGCCTTTTAACGCGTTAGCTAACCTTGGCCACGGCGAGTTAGCTAACCTTGGCCACGGCGAGTTAGCTAACCTTGGCCACGGCGAGTTAGCTAACCTTGGCCACGGCGAGTTAGCTAACCTTGGCCACGGCGAGTTAGCTAACCTTGGCCACGGCGAGTTAGCTAACCTTGGCCACGGCGAGTTAGCTAACCTTGGCCACGGCGAGTTAGCTAACCTTGGCCACGGAGAGCTAGCTAGCTAACCTTGGCCACGGAGAGCTAGCTAGCTAACCGTGGCAACGGAGAGCTAGCTTGCTAACCTTGGCAACGGAGAGCTAGCTAGCTAACCTTGGCAACGGAGAGCTAGCTAGCTAACCTTGGCAACGGAGAGCTAGCTAGCTAACCTTGGCAACGGAGAGCTAGCTAGCTAACCTTGGCAACGGAGAGCTAGCTAGCTAACCTTGGCAACGGAGAGCTAGCTAGCTAACCTTGGCAACGGAGAGCTAGCTAGCTAACCTTGGCAACGGAGAGCTAGCTAGCTAACCTTGGCAACGGAGAGCTAGCTAGCTAACCTTGGCAACGGAGAGCTAGCTAGCTAACCTTGGCAACGGAGAGCTAGCTAGCTAAAACTGACGCCCTCTTATTTGAAAGACGTTTTAACGTTACAGTTTTGTTAAACTTGGTTATCATATCACTATACTACCCAAGCTTAGTTTTACGTTGCCTACACCCAAAATGCCGGTACGTTCAGTCATTCGACTCTCACTCGAAGTTTCATGAGGAATTATGAACCCCAAGGTGACCACCACTTAACACCTGCCTTCCTTCCAGTGATTTTTATTTCCGCTACATACTGTACAGGTGTCGCTAGCGACTGCTACGAACTACTGCAGAGATATACTGGCACGATATACTATTGTTTCTAAAAATCATTTGAGATGGAGAACTTGTTGGTGGTACTTTGTATTTTTTTGGGGGGGGGGTTTCTAACTGCACATGACCATTTAAAAAAAAAAAAAAAATTGAATGTTAAAATGTCCTACACTGAATTGTTCAGAATTCAAATATTAATGTTAAGTTGCAGGTGGCAACATGGATAAAATAACAGTTCAACCAGTTTTGTAAAGATGACATTCTCCATTTGAAAGGGTGAGTTTTTATTTTAGCGCAACTATAACTTTGGACATTTTAAATTCATTAAGAAATAATAACATCACAATAATGGAAATTGCAAAGCCAACAATTGTTTACTTTCAATTGCCAAAACATTGAAAATATTCCTGTCAGGTCCACATTTGGTAGACATCAATAGGAAATTATTATGAAATAATATAATATTTCAGGTGTGTATATATTTTTAATTTTCATTCGTTACATGTTGACCAGACCACCCACATTACGTGTGTGAGTGGTGCAAAAATGAATACTTATGCGTGTTCAATCCTTTCATCCAAACTTCTTGCATGCGTCTGTGTAGCCAGATGCTAAAAAATAACTTGGTTCTGTATTTAATGCACTGCAAGTCCCGCCTCTCCCATCTCCTCTGGTTTTAGGAGCATATACCCACTTGGGTGATTTGAAAGATGATCTGAGGTCCAAACTCCAGTCCAGTTGGTGGTGGTAATGCACCTTAAAGTTGGTTGCTGACTGCCATATGAAGTCCACAGAAGAAGAGATCACTAGAAACTAGTTTATATACACCGCTCAAAAAAATAAAGGGAGCCCTTAAACAACACAATGTTACTCCAAGTCACTCACACTTCTGTGAAATCAAACCGTCCACTTATGAAGCAACACTGATTGACAATAAATTTCACATGCTGTTGTGCAAATGGAATAGACAACAGATAGAAATTATAGGCAATTAGCAAGACACCCCCAATAAAGGAGTGGTTCTGCAGGTGGTGACCACAGACCACTTCTCAGTTCCTATGCTTCCTGGCTGATGTTTTGGTCACTTTTGAATGCTGGCGGTGCTTTCACTCTAGTGGTAGTATGAGACTGAGTCTACAACCCACACAAGTGGCTCAGGTAGTGCAGCTCATCCAGGATGACACATCAATGCGAGCTGTGGCAAGAAGGTTTGCTGTGTCTGTCAGCGTAGTGTCCAGAGCATGGAGGCGCTACCAGGAGACGTGGAGGAGGCCGTAGGAGGTTAACAACCCAGCAGCAGGACCGCTACCTCTGCCTTTGTGCAAGGAGGAGCAGGAGGAGCACTGCCAGAGCCCTGCAAAATGACCTCCAGCAGGCCACAAATGTGCATGTGTCTGTTTCTGACCGTTTGAGCAGACACCATGGGGGTGGTATGACGGCCTGACGTCCACAGGTGGGGGCTGTGCTTACAGCCCAACACCGTGCTGGACGTTTGGCATTTGCCAGAGAACACCAAGATTGGCAAATTCGCCACTGGCGCCCTGTGCTCTTCACAGATGAAAGCAGGTTCACACTGAGCACGTGACAGAGTCTGGAGACGCCGTGGAGAATGTTCTGCTGCCTGCAGCATCCTCCAGCATGACCGGTTTGGCGGTGGGTCAGTCATGGTGTGGGGTGGCATTTCTTTGGGGGGCCAGAGGTAGCCTGACTGCCATTAGGCACCGAGATGAGTTCCTCAGACCCCTTGTGAGACCATATGCTGGTGCGGTTGGCCCTGGGTTCCTCCTAATGCAAGACAATGCTAGACCTCATGTGGCTGGAGTGTCTGCAGTTCCTGCAAGAGGAAGGCATTGATGCTATGGACTGGCCCGCCCGTTCCCCAGACCTGAATCCAATTGAGCACATCTGGGACATCATGTCTCGCTCCATCCACCAACGCCACGTTGTACCACAGACTGTCCAGGAGTTGGCAGATGCTTTAGTCCAGGTCTGGGAGGAGACCATCAGACCATCTGCCACCTCATCAGGAGCATGCCCAGGCGTTGTAGGGAGGTCATACAGGCACGTGGAGGCCACACACACTACTGGGCCTCATTTGGACTTGTTTTAAGGACATTACATCAAAGTTGGATCAGCCTGTAGTGTGGTTTTTCCACTAATTTTGAGTGTGACTCCAAATCCAGACCTCCATGGGTTGATAAATTTGATTTCCATTGATACTTTAGTGATTTTGTTGTCAGCACATTCAACTATGTAAAGAAACCTATTTAAGAATATTTCATTCCGATCTAGGATGTTATTTTAGTGTTCCCTTTATTTTTTTTGAGCAGTGTAGTTCGTCTCAAATCAGATGTATTTATATAGCCCTTTGTACATCAGCCGATATCTCCAAGTGCTGTACAGAAACCCAGCCTAAAACCCCAACGAGCAAGCAATGCAGGTGTAGAAGCACGGTGGCTAGGAAAAACTCCCTAGAAAGGCCGAAGCCTGGTTCCGCTCTAGGTTATGTGGGGTGGCCAGTCCTCTTCTGGCTGTGCCGGGTGGAGATTATAACAGAACATGGCCAAGATGTTCAAATGTTCATAAATGACCAGCATGGTCCAATAATAATAAGGCAGAACAGTTGAAACTGGAGCAGCAGCACGGCCAGGTGGACTGGGGACAGCAAGGAGTCATCATGTCAGGTAGTCCTGAGGCATGTTCCTATGGCTCTGGTCCTCCGAGAGAAAGAAAGAGAGAATTAGAGAGAGCACACTTAAATTCACACAGGACACCGAATAGGACAGGAGAAGTACTCCAGATATAACAAAACGGACCCTAACCCCCCGACACAAACTACTGCAGCATAATTACTGGAGGCTGAGACAGGAGGGGTCAGGAGACACTGTGGCCCCATCCGAGGACACCCCCGGACAGGGCCAAACAGGAAGGATATAACCCCACCCACTTTGCCAAAGCACAGCCCCCACACCACGAGAGGGATATCTTCAACCACCAACTTACCATCCTGAGACAAGGCTGAGTGTAGCCCACAAAGATCTCTGCCACGGCACAACCCAAGGGGGGGCGCCAACCCAGACAGGATGACCACATCAGTGACTCAACCCACTCAGGTGACTCACCCCTCCCAGGGACGGTATGAAAGAGCCCCAGTAAGCCAGTGACTCAGCCCCTGTAATAGGGTTAGAGGCAGAGAATCCCAGTGGAAAGAGGGGAACCGGACAGGCAGAGACAGCAGGGCGGTTCGTTGCTCCAGAGCCTTTCCGTTCACCTTCACTCCTGGGCCAGGCTACACTCAATCATATGACCCACTGAAGAGATGAGTCTTCAGTAAAGACTTAAAGGTTGAGACCGAGTTTGCGTCTCTTACATGGAGTCTGTTTTAGAAAAGAGTAGGTTAACTTTTCTACCATGGTGTTGGCTGAGGAAAAGTTCATGTGGACAGGTATTCTAACATTATATCTGAAGTGTGCATCAGAATTTGGTATGAAGGACTGCATATTGTTGCATCCTTGGCTTGCATGTTCTGTTAATACGAATTACCATAATCTCAAAATGGGATTTCTGTCATTCTGAGCACCATATGGGGGGGGCCTTATTCGGTTACACACCCAATGCATATAGGTCCTGTAAATTTCTCAAGTGTTACCGGTTTAATGAATCCTGCTCTGTACTCCTGTACTGTTCTGTCTTTTAGTCATGCAAATGTCATGCAGCTGCTGAGATGTCTGACAATGTATTCACTAGTTCTTCTAAGATGAGGCATACTGGGCTCACAACCTGAACTAAATGGAATTCCAGTTAATGAACTGTTGTTTATTCAGGGGTATTAAACAATGTTGGTTAATCGCTCAGCATTACCATTAATGCAGATCTATTTAAATATATATTAGGTACTGTAGCTGACCTCTTCTGACTTTTATTGTCCAATAGGAAACATGGGTGACATTGAAAAGGGGAAAAAGGCTTTTGTCCAGAAGTGTGCCCAGTGCCATACTGTTGAAAATGGAGGAAAGCACAAGGTCGGGCCAAACCTCTGGGGTCTGTTTGGACGCAAGACCGGACAGGCTGAAGGCTTTTCCTACACGGATGCCAACAAAGCCAAAGGTACGTCCTGAGATTGTCCACATTCTACAGGAAATAAATGCAGTCTGACAATGTAACACATTTCATTGTCATCCTGACCTGTCCCTTCACATGTGATTTCAGGCATCGTCTGGGATACTGATACCCTCATGACTTACTTGGAGAACCCCAAGAAATACATTCCAGGAACAAAAATGATCTTTGCTGGCATCAAGAAGAAGGGAGAGCGTGCAGATCTCATAGCATATTTGAAGTCTGCAACTTCCTAGACTAATGTCTACATTTTGTTCAATATTATTATTATTATTATTTTTTTTTTGTCTTCCGAGAAATATCAACTGTTCAGAGAAGGAGGGGGGGATCTTTTCAAGAAGCTTAGACTTGTAATTCTTTATCAGTTATGCCTTATGTCTGGTGATTGTTGTGGCTTTCAATAACCTGCATGACATAACTGCTGGGACTCTGAATGGCGTTTGCATGATCACTTGCCATATTGATCACAGCTGTGTCTTTGTCTTTGTTTCTCCATCTTGATGGTGTATATTATATCCCCTGGTTTAACAGGTGCTAATATACGTCAATTATTGAGCCATAGACTAAGGGTTCCAGAATGTATTGAGTCAAAGCTGTGTGACTATGCTTTGAAACGACAACAAAAAATGGTCTAAATTACATTATGGCTACTGGTTTTAATACTTGCATGGCTAATGCAAACGGTCAATCAGATTTGGAAGAGTTTGTACATTTCAACGGGTTACCTTGAAAGTGATCCCTGGCAATATCTTCATGTTGCTACTACTTCATGTATTTTATGTAGGTTTGTTAATTTAATAAATTACATGCTAAACAAGTATCCCAATTGTTTTTGTGGTCAAGGATCAGGAAGGCAACACGACTACTTCTTCGCTAATCAAGGTGCAGGAATTAAGCAAAAACCCAGAAGGCTCGTAATATGTATTGAGTACTAGATGTATGTTTTATTATGACTAAAGGCAAGAGCTGGCAACCTAAAGCTTTCCTGGTTACCCAAACTCCTTCAGGCCAAACGCCATGTCCGCGGACATTAGTTAGAATGTGTTTGCGTTCTAATCTGATTGGTGCCAGAAACGGGTTGGGTCAGCCAGAACACGTGGTTAATGCAGAGTTTTGAACATTTGCTTTGATAATCTGGTTAGATATGATCCAATCGCTGATGACTTGACGTCGCCACAAAACTACTTCAACGATGGCAGTCTGAGGTACGCAGCGGAATTATTCAGTTTGAATCGTAAGGCCCCTGTGAATCTTTGTTAGTTCATACATCAAAATGGAAGTGTTTCAGAAGGTCACTTGAAGTACCTTGTCATGCCAATAGAATGACCTTGTTGAGAAACCAGATTGGCTAATGGCCAAGTTCTGTCAACCATAGACTGAAAGTACAGCAATCATGCTTCAAAAACGATATAGATTGCGTTTTATTGTATTTAACTGCCAAAAATGCTCTTATCGAGGTCATTTATTTAGGTGACGTCAGCATGTGGGAGTTGGTGCTCAGGGATGATATGCTGCATTCATGTACTAGTTGGAACTAGGGAACTCTGAAATGTTTAACTTGCTAACTGATTGAACGGCATATTGCGTGACACGTGTAAAACTACAACCCGTTAGGAAGTCTGAAATTTCAGTTTCCTAGTTCCAACTAGACCAGTTCCCAACTAGTAATTACCAGTTGAAAGGGTGTTCAAGTAAATTCCACCTTTACCCTGCGTTCGTAACCAAATGGGAAGTGCCCAACAGAGTTTCTCAATCCATGGGTTGTTACATGGGAGAAAGTCAAACAAACTTGAATGGAATGGCCAAACGATAGAGCTAGATAAAGGACACTAGTGTCCGAAAGCCCGTTTTAGCAGGGGTAGTGCCATTGAGGACTTTCACCAGTTTTGAAGTAGTCTACTGGGTGGGACATCTTGTGGGTTAAGGACGTACATAATTCCATCCGGGTCATCAGGAGCGATCTGCCAATGAATAGCCTCTACCAGGATTTCACCTTTGTCAGAAAGAGGCTAATAGAGTTGGAATTAGGCACGGTCAGAGGCGGAAACCGAAAGCCAACCATTTTCACTGGTGCCCACGCGGGGTAATGTCATTTCAACCAAATTATATGTAAACTAAAAACAATCCAAATGTAAAATATAGTATGCTAGTCCTGTAAATCAGCTTTGGATAATTTGCGCTTCTGAGAAGGGATGTTTTTTTATTTTATTTAAATCAACATCTACTCACAATCAGCCAGCAGCTGCTGGCAATCAGCATTCATACCTACTTTTCATTTTC
Source organism: Oncorhynchus tshawytscha (assembly GCF_018296145.1). Lineage (NCBI taxonomy): Eukaryota > Metazoa > Chordata > Actinopteri > Salmoniformes > Salmonidae > Oncorhynchus > Oncorhynchus tshawytscha. The sequence continues at coordinate 46,475,148 of NC_056454.1, forward strand.
AGTGGCGTTTTTAGCAATTAAATCTTGGTGGGGTAAACAAAACAAAGCATTGTGGGATGCATGTGAGCAAAGCCCCTACAGAACACAATACTAAACAACACATTAATTACACTGTAACTGTGACAAACGGTGCCCACAAACTGTTAGGGCCTACATAAAGCTGTCCCAACACCTTACCACTGCTACACCTGGCTATCAGCGGAGCGTTGTCTGGCAGTGAAACAGTTCATTCAGCCTCATTTACTGCCTTTTAAAAACACATAGCTGACTTGCTTAAACAAATGTGGTTTCTACTGACAATTGAGATGTACTAACTATGGCATAAGGGGGACGACAAGCAGATAAGAGGCAATCTGTAATTTTGATTAAGACATTAATGAGCAAGCTAGGACGGACATAGTTTTACTGACTATTTGTTCAGCACTTTTGAAATGTCCAGTGACATAATTCAGAACATGGGCTGTTCTTACAGTGTTCTCCTGTACACCAAGTCAGAACTGTAGGATAAATATAAGCAGACAATGTAAGCTTTTACAATATTCAATGATTACATTTCTCAAAAACAGGTTATAGGCTACCACCAAGTCAGAACAGTTGGCAAAATGATTAGGGTGAGGTATTTGGGCTACTAACAGCTTACTACACAACATAACTGTTATGGGTGTAAGATGGCACAGTGATGCCATCTGTTGGTAAATGTTCAGTACTGCAACTCTTGTGTTTTACCGGGGTGCTTGAGATACCTGGATGTGTTGTGATGTACTGAACAAGACTGGTTACTCGCATCAATGCCTCTGTCTCGTCATTTAACATTCAAACAATGACCTTAGTATTACTTTGTTAGCTACATTATGTATACATATATCTCCCTGGCATATTCCATAATTTATGCAGCAGCATACAAGAAATGTTTGGACTCGTTTGTTGTGCTCACTTGAACAGAAAGGTGGCGCGGCGGTCCTTCGTGGCCAAATTTTGTCATCAAAGTCTGCCATTCTCTGGATTTATGGTGTTTTCAAGACAACTGGGAACTCAAGAGAGAAAAAAAAGGTAGAATTATAATGATGTCAGTGATCTTCAGGTCGTAGCTCTAGAAAGAGGCCCGAGTTCCGGAATGAAAATTCAAAACGTATTTTCCCAGTCGTAGCTCGTTTGCCCAAGTTCTCAGTTGTTTCGAACTCACTAAAATCTGATTTTGCAGTTCCGAGTTAACAGTTGTTTTAAGCGCGGCATGCAGGTATCACAGTTACCCTCTATGAGTAACTCGGATGAAGTTCAAGTTCCTTGGGGAAAGGGAATCATTGGATATGTTGCTGAGCATTGAGAGAAAGTCAATATCCCAGATGCCTATCAGAGAGAGAGAGAGAGAGAGAGAGAGGGAGGGGTGGAGGTGTGTGAGAGAGAGAGCGAGAGAGCAAGAGCACGCCCACCTTTGAGTGTGTTTGTCTATGTGCTACAGAGGAGATCATAGAGGACACATCAACACAGCTTTGGATTTTTGATATTTGCATTCTTACCTCCATCACTGACTGATGATTTATCAACAGAAAATTGGTATCACCACACGAAGTAAAGAAAACCTACTGTAAAGAAATGTAAAAAGAAGTGCGTGTTTATACCTCAGTGGTGCTGTGCTGCTGCGCCACCCATCAGAGATAAAGTGGACTACTGCCAAGCTGACTCCCCAGCGCCCCCAGGACCTCACGCTGATTTGATTGACCAAGAAAGGTAGTCTTGATTTACAATCCAGTTTGCAGACACTGGATGCACAACTCGTCCAAATATAGTTAGTGTTTGAAACATGCGTTGTGTGCATTAGAGTGGCCCAGGCCATCAACAAGAGTCTAGAGGAAGGGAGGAGAAGGGAGGGGGGGTGATGACAAAGTAAATGTAATTTGACTGTTTGACAGGTAACTTTTATACCTGTTATATATCTGCAGTAACATTTATTACACTAGTATCAACACTCAACTATGAAATGACCATCAAACAACTCAAAATGTTCTGTTTCGAACAGGGTTGCTGGAGAATGACAATTGCGTGTGCTGAATGTTTCACTGTACGTCTGTCTGTTTCTCCCCTATCGTCTGTCACACATTCTAGCTTTCAATTGTCCGCCGATTCTGAGAGTCCACACGTTTAACCGTTTGGACAGATATAGACTTCTGTTCTGTTTCCATGTGTAAACAGGCATGCCTCCATCTCCCCTGGATCATCTTACATCCCTTTTTACATGACCCCAGAATCAACGAAGCCACTGAGGCAGAAAACAAAGGGATACGTTGACCGTGTTATTAAGACCACTTATAGAGGCCATAGATGGTTTCTCATCTGCGAATCACTTGAAATGAATAGAAATAAATACATTAAAAGCCATCTAGGCTATTGTTAACGAGGATACTCGCATTCCATTGATAAAGGCTAAATAACAGATGAGGCCAACATAGACCTTTTATGATGTTTTACATAATACTGAACTGTGTATTTCAAGCGGAGAGAAGAGTTTTGTAGTTCACACCGATGTTCACATTATTTAGGTAGCCTTATCATTTTCCCGCATTAAAGCAGAAGTGGGACATTTTTTCAGTGATGCGGTCGACAGCTGGGGTGTTTGCAAGGCTTGCAGAGGTGCCTGGGGGAGCAGTGGTGTCTTCCTTACGGCTGTCTGTCAAGGTTGTTTAGAAGTGGAGACAGATTTTGACGTGTATTTTATAATTACCTGAGCATTAATGTCTCTGAGCAAAAATACTAGTTAATTTTTGACCATAATTGATCTTTCTAACTGGGACTTGACCTGTCATGTTTTTATTAAAATGTAGAAAAAACAGGCTTTCATTATCTCGGACCATAAGACAAATAGATGGATGTTGTTTATGAACAGAAGGCTCCCAGTTTGCAGTATTTAGTGACTGTCACGCTGCAGTAATCCCAAATACCAATGACAGATGGCAACTTTTGCTCATTCGGTGTAGAATTTCCATCCACAGAGGCGCTTCCAACTACACTGTCTTCTAGTAATAGATTACATTTTTTTTTAAATCACTACTTACCACCTCATTAATAGCTACTTATTAGCCAAAGTGAATTATCACTGGGTTGTACTGTAGTTAGCTGTTTGTGGATACACACAAGGGTTAGAGAGTATGGCTGGTGTGTCTTCATATACTGAATTGGCTCAAACTGTAAGCAGATGATCTGAGTTGGCATTTGCACCCAAGACAAAAATGTTTCTAATGAGGCATACTATTCTGGTAGGCGGGGGCTGGCGCCTCTCATTGATCTTCCGGATGGGACATGCTGATTCCTAATGAGCAGTTATTTGGCACGGGTAATCATTTAGCTCACTAGCCAATCTCAGATAGAGACCTGCACTTGCGCTCTGTACTTACCCACTTCAAACCTTTCCATGGCCAGGCAGAGGCAGGCAGCTCTATCCCTTCCATGGCCAGGCAGAGGCAGGCAGCCCTAACCCTTCCATGGCCAGGCAGAGGCAGGCAGCCCGCCTTAACCCTTCCATGGGCAGGCAGAGGCAGGCAGCCTTAACCCTTCCATGGCCAGGTAGAGGCAGCCCTGTGATGTAGTCTGTCTTGTTTTTAAATGTATCTCTTAGCCGTGCTAGCTCCAGAAATAAACAACTGCATGCAGCTAAACACAGAGGAATCTTTGAAAATAAACATGAAACCCAACTTGAAAGATTTTTAGTAGATTTTGTCATTCAGAGGTGTTATTGTACGTAGAATGCACATTCCTTATGAAAGGTTTAGTGTTGTCCCACTGTGTATAATGGATGGAGTGACTAACACACTTTTCATGTGTTTTCAGAACGTTTCAAATTGCATTAGGATCACACTAAGTCAGAGATGGTTACAGCTGAATTTGTAATGAAATCCAATGTTGGCATGTGAGGACGACGGAAGCTACATGCTACGATGCAGTCGTAAGGTAAATGGTAAAGACCATTTAGAATTACATTTATCAAGTGAGCACTTCATTATATATATAGTATAACGACTTACACATTCTACATCTGTTGTTGTAAATAACTGCTGCTCACCATCATTGAATATATTGCTACAGCTCATCATATTGGCTTTGTTCTTAAATGCCACAGGATTATACTACTTTTGGGAGATTGGATAATGGCATTATTTTTTTCTCATTTTTATTAGACAAGTACACACATTGAATTTCTCATATGCAAATAACTTCAGGTTATGATGCAGTCTCTGGCGTTATTTAGTTTTGCATGATAATATACTGTAATGCTACTGATAATATACTGTAATACTACTGATAATATACTGTAATACTACCGATAATATAGTGTAATACTACTGACAATCTCAAGTCAAATCAAATTTTATTTGTCACATACACATGGTTAGCAGATGTTAATGCGAGTGTAGCGAAATGCTTGTGCTTCTAGTTCCAACAATGCAGTAATAACCAACAAGTAATCTAACTAACAATTCCAAAACTACTGTCTTATACACAGTGTAAGGGGATAAAGAATATGTACATAAGGATATATGAATGAGTGATGGTACAGAGCAGCATAGGCAAGATACAGTAGATGATATCGAGTACAGTATATACATATGAGATGAGTATGTAAACAAAGTGGCATAGTTAAAGTGGCTAGTGATACATGTATTACATAAGGATGCAGTCGATGATATAGAGTACAGTATATACGTATGCATATGAGATGAATAATGTAGGGTAAGTAACATTATATAAGGTAGCATTGTTTAAAGTGGCTAGTGATATATTTACATCATTTCCCATCAATTCCCATTATTAAAGTGGCTGGAGTTGAGTCAGTGTCAGTGTGTTGGCAGCAGCCACTCAATGTTAGTGGTGGCTGTTTAACAGTCTGATGGCCTTGAGATAGAAGCTGTTTTTCAGTCTCTCGGTCCCAGCTTTGATGCACCTGTACTGACCTCGCCTTCTGGATGATAGCGGGGTGAACAGGCAGTGGCTCGGGTGGTTGATGTCCTTGATGATCTTTATGGCCTTCCTGTAACATCGGGTGGTGTAGGTGCCCTGGAGGGCAGGTAGTTTGCCCCCGGTGATGCGTTGTGCAGACCTCACTACCCTCTGGAGAGCCTTACGGTTGTGGGCGGAGCAGTTGCCGTACCAGGCGGTGATACAGCCCGCCAGGATGCTCTCGATTGTGCATCTGTAGAAGTTTGTGAGTGCTTTTGGTGACAAGCCGAATTTCTTCAGCCTCCTGAGGTTGAAGAGGCGCTGCTGCGCCTTCTTCACGATGCTGTCTGTGTGAGTGGACCAATTCAGTTGGTCTGTGATGTGTATGCCGAGGAACTTAAAACTTGCTACCCTCTCCACTACTGTTCCATCGATGTGGATAGGGGGGTGTTCCCTCTGCTGTTTCCTGAAGTCCACAATCATCTCCTTAGTTTTGTTGACGTTGAGTGTGAGGTTATTTTCCTGACACCACACTCCGAGGGCCCTCACCTCCTCCCTGTAGGCCGTCTCGTCGTTGTTGGTAATCAAGCCTACCACTGTTGTGTCGTCCGCAAACTTGATGATTGAGTTGGAGGCGTGCGTGGCCACGCAGTCGTGGGTGAACAGGGAGTACAGGAGAGGGCTCAGAACGCACCCTTGTGGGGCCCCAGTGTTGAGGATCAGCGGGGAGGAGATGTTGTTGCCTACCCTCACCACCTGGGGGTGGCCCGTCAGGAAGTGCAGCACCCAGTTGCACAGGGTGGGGTCGAGACCCAGGGTCTCGAGCTTGATGACGAGCTTGGAGGGTACTATGGTGTTGAATGCCGAGCTGTAGTCGATGAACAGCATTCTCACATAGGTATTCCTCTTGTCCAGATGGGTTAGGGCAGTGTGCAGTGTGGTTGAGATTGCATCGTCTGTGGACCTATTTGGGCGGTAAGCAAATTGGAGTGGGTCTAGGGTGTCAGGTAGGGTGGAGGTGATATGGTCCTTGACTAGTCTCTCAAAGCACTTCATGATGACGGATGTGAGTGCTACGGGGCGGTAGTCGTTTAGCTCAGTTACCTTAGCTTTCTTGGGAACAGGAACAATGGTGGCCCTCTTGAAGCATGTGGGAACAGCAGACTGGTATAGGGATTGATTGAATATGTCCGTAAACACACCGGCCAGCTGGTCTGCGCATGCTCTGAGGGCGCGGCTGGGGATGCCGTCTGGGCCTGCAGCCTTGCGAGGGTTAACACGTTTAAATGTCTTACTCACCTCGGCTGCAGTGAAGGAGAGACCGCATGTTTTCATTGCAGGCCGTGTCAGTGGCACTGTATTGTCCTCAAAGCGGGCAAAAAGTTATTTAGTCTGCCTGGGAGCAAGACATCCTGGTCCGTGACTGGGCTGGATTTCTTCCTGTAGTCCGTGATTGACTGTAGACCCTGCCACATGCCTCTTGTGTCTGAGCCGTTGAATTGAGATTCTACTTTGTCTCTGTACTGGCGCTTAGCTTGTTTGATAGCCTTGCGGAGGGAATAGCTGCACTGTTTGTATTCGGTCATGTTACCAGACACCTTGCCCTGATTAAAAGCAGTGGTTCACGCTTTCAGTTTCACACGAATGCTGCCATCAATCCACGGTTTCTGGTTAGGGAATGTTTTAATCGTTGCTATGGGAACGACATCTTCAACGCACGTTCTAATGAACTCGCACACCGAATCAGCGTATTCGTCAATATTGTTATCTGACGCAATACGAAACATGTCCCAGTCCACGTGATGGAAGCAGTCTTGGAGTGTGGAGTCAGCTTGGTCGGACCAGCGTTGGACAGACCTCAGCGTGGGAGCCTCTTGTTTTAGTTTCTGTCTGTAGGCAGGGATCAACAAAATGGAGTCGTGGTCAGCTTTTCCGAAAGGGGGCGGGGCAGGGCCTTATATGCGTCGCGGAAGTTAGAGTAACAATGATCCAGGGTCTTTCCACCCCTGGTTGCGCAATCGATATGCTGATAAAATTTAGGGAGTCTTGTTTTCAGATTAGCCTTGTTAAAATCCCCAGCTACAATGAATGCAGCCTCCGGATAAATAGTTTCCAGTTTGCAGAGAGTTAAATAAAGTTCGTTCAGAGCCATCGATGTGTCTGCTTGGGGGGGATATATACGGCTGTGATTATAATCGAAGAGAATTCTCTTGGTAGATAATGCGGTCTACATTTGATTGTGAGGAATTCTAAATCAGGTGAACAGAAGGATTTGAGTTCCTGTATGTTTCTTTCATCACACCATGTCACGTTAGCCATAAGGCATATGCCCCCGCCCCTCTTCTTACCAGAAAGATGTTTGTTTCTGTCGGCGCGATGCGTGGAGAAACCCGTTGGCTGCACCGCCTCGGATAGAGTCTCTCCAGTGAGCCATGTTTCCGTGAAGCAAAGAACGTTACAGTCTCTGATGTCCCTCTGGAATGCTACCCTTGCTCGGATTTCATCAACATTGTTGTCAAGAGACTGGACATTGGCAAGAAGAATGCTAGGGAGTGGTACACGGTGTGCCCGTCTCCGGAGTCTGACCAGAAGACCGCCTCGTTTCCCTCTTTTTTTTTTCGTTTTTTGGGTCGCTGCATGGAATCCACTCCGTTGTACTGTTTGTAAGGCAGAACACAGGATCCGTGTCGTGAAAAACATATTCTTGGTCGTACTGATGGTGAGTTGACGCTGATCTTATATTCAGTAGTTCTTCTCGACTGTATGTAATGAAACCTAAGATGACCTGGGGTACTAATGTAAGAAATAACACGTAAAAAAAAAAAAAAACTGCATAGTTTCCTAGGAACGCGAAGCGAGGCGGCCATCTCTGTCGGCGCCGGAAGTCAGTCTACTGTAATACTACTGATAATATACTGTAATACTACCAATAATATGCTGTAATACTAGTGATAATATACTGTAATACTACTGATAATATATTGTAATACTACTGATAATATACTATAATACTACTGATGATAATATACTGTAATACCTCTGATAATATACTGTAATACTACTGATAATATACTGTAATACTACTGATAATATACTGTAATACTACTGATAATATACTGTAATACTACTGATAATATACTCTAATACTTCTGATAACCATAACATTTTATTGTGCAAAATTATCTCATTGAACACTGCTAGTTTACACCCCTTTTTTAACAGTGAAATACTGTAAGTGAAGTGTATGTCTACACGTTTCTTAATACCTGGAAATATACCTGAAATATACCTGTTAATATACCTGTAAATATGCCTGTCAATATACCTGGAAATATGCCTGTCAATATACCTGGAAATGAACCAAGAAATGAACCTGGAAATATACATGTCAGGTGATTGAGCTGAAACTTTTGCCATTCTCAAGATTTTCTCCAGTTCTGACTGCTACAGTTGATAGTTTTGACTGTTACAGTTGATAGTTCTGACTGCTACAGTTGATAGTTTTGACTGCTACAGTTGATAGTTCTGACTGTTACAGTTGATAGTTCTGACTGTTACAGTTGATAGTTCTGACTGCTACAGTTGATAGTTCTGACTGCTACAGTTGGTAGTTCTGACTGCTACAGTTGATAGTTCTGACTGCTACAGTTGATAGTTCTGACTGCTACAGTTGATAGTTCTGACTGCTACAGTTGATAGTTCTGACTGTTACAGTTGGTAGTTCTGACTGTTACAGTTGGTAGTTCTGACTGTTACAGTTGATAGTTCTGACTGCTACAGTTGATAGTTCTGACTGCTACAGTTGATAGTTCTGACTGCTACAGTTGATAGTTCTGACTGCTACAGTTGATAGTTCTGACTGCTACAGTTGATAGTTCTGACTGTTACAGTTGATAGTTCTGACTGCTACAGTTGATAGTTCTGACTGCTACAGTTGATAGTTCTGACTGTTACAGTTGATAGTTCTGACTGTTACAGTTGATAGTTCTGACTGTTACAGTTGATAGTTCTGACTGCTACAGTTGATAGTTCACCAGGGGTTCACTCCTGATGACTGATAACACTCATTCTGTCTATGTACCACAGTGGAGAGCTGCTAGATTGTGGTGGTCTGGCTGCATGTCTGTGCTGTCACCATACACCACCTCCTCCTCCCCTGTCACCATAGACCTCCTCCTCCCCCTGTCACCATAGACCTCCTCCTCCTCCCCCCTGTCACCATACACCACCTCCTCCTCCCCTGTCACCATACACCACCTCCTCCCCTGTCACCATACACCACCTCCTCCTCCTCCCCTCCCCTGTCACCATACACCACCTCCTCCTCCCCTGTCACCATACACCTCCTCCTCCCCTGTCACCATACACCACCTCCTCCTCCTCCCCTGTCACCATACACCACCTCCTCCTCCCCCCTGTCACCATACACCACCTCCTCCTCCCCTGTCACCATACACCACCTCGTCCTCCCCTGTCACCATACACCACCTCCTCCTCCCCCCTGTCACCATACACCTCCTCCTCCTCCCCTGTCACCATACACCTCCTCCTCCCCTGTCACCATACACCTCCTCCTCCCCTGTCACCATACCCCACCTCCTCCTCCTCCCCTGTCACCATACACCACCTCCTCCCCTGTCACCATACACCACCTCCTCCTCCCCTATCACCACCCCCCTCCTCCCCCTGTCACCATACACCTCCTCCTCCCCTGTCACCATACACCACCTCCTCCTCCACCATCACCACCCCCTCCCTCCCTGTCACCATACACCACCTCCTCCTCCCCTGTCACCATACACCACCTCCTCCTCCTCCCCTGTCACCATACACCACCACCTCCTCCTCCCCTGTCACCATACACCACCTCCTCCTCCCCTGTCACCATACACCACCTCCTCCTCCCCTGTCACCATACACCTCCTCCTTCTCCCCTGTCACCATACACCACCTCCTCCTCCCCTGTCACCATACCCCACCTCCTCCTCCTCCCCTGTCACCATACACCACCTCCACCTCCTCCTCCCCTGTCACCATACACCACCTCCTCCTCCCCTGTCACCACCCCCCTCCCTCCCTGTCACCATACACCACCTCCTCCTCCCCTGTCACCATACACCACCTCCTCCTCCCCCCTGTCACCATACACCACCTCCTCCTCCCCTGTCACCATACACCACCTCCTTCCCCCCTGTCACCATACACCACCTCCTCCTCCCCCCTGTCACCATACACCACCTCCTCCTCCCCTGTCACCATACACCTCCTCCTCCTCCCCTGTCACCATACACCTCCTCCTCCCCTGTCACCATACACCACCTCCTCCTCCCCCCTGTCACCATACACCTCCTCCTCCTCCCCCCCTGTCACCATACACCACCTCCTCCTCCTCCCACCTCCTCTCACCACACACCTCCTCCTCCTCCCATACACCACCCTGTCACCATACACACCTCCTCCTCCTCCCCTGTCACCATACACCTCCTCCTCCTCCCCTGTCACCATACACCACCTCCTCCTCCCCTGTCACCATACACCACCTCCTCCTCCCCCTGTCACCATACACCACCTCCTCCTCCTCCTGTCACCATACACCTCCTCCCTCCCCCTGTCATCATACACCACCTCCTCCTCCCCTGTCACCATACACCTCCTCCTCCCCTGTCACCATAGACCTCCTCCTCCCCTGTCACCATACACCACCTCCTCCTCCCCTGTCACCATACACCACCTCCTCCTCCCCTGTCACCATACACCACCTCCTCCTCCCCTGTCACCATACACCACCTCCTCCTCCCCTGTCACCATACACCACCTCCTCCTCCCCTGTCACTATACACCACCTCCTCCTCCCTGTCACCATACACCACCTCCTCCTCCCCTGTCACCATACACCTCCTCCTCTCCTGTCACCATACACCACCTCCTCCTCTCCTGTCACCATACACCTCCTCCCTCCCCTGTCATCATACACCACCTCATCCTCCCCCCTGTCACCATACACCTCCTCCTCCCCTGTCACCATACACCTCCTCCTCCCCTGTCACTATACACCACCTCCTCCCTCCCTGTCACCATACACCACCTCCTCCTCCCCTGTCACCATACACCTCCTCCTCTCCCTGTCACCATACACCACCTCCTCCTCTCCTGTCACCATACACCTCCTCCCTCCCTGTCATCATACACCACCTCCTCCTCCCCTGTCACTATACACCACCTCCTCCCTCCCTGTCACCATACACCACCTCCTCCTCCCCTGTCACCATACACCTCCTCCTCTCCTGTCACCATACACCACCTCCTCCTCTCCTGTCACCATACACCTCCTCCTCCCTGTCACCATACACCACCTCCTCCTCCCCTGTCACCATACACCACCTCCTCCTCCCCTGTCACCATACACCTCCTCCTCCCCTGTCACCATACACCTCCTCCTCCCCCCTGTCACCATACACCTCCTCCTCCCTCTGTCACCATACACCTCCTCCTCCCCTGTCACCATACACCACCTCCTCCTCCCCTGTCACCATACACCACCTCCTCCTCCCCTGTCACCATACACCACCTCCTCCTCCCCTGTCACCATACACCACCTCCTCCTCCCCTCCCCTGTCACCATACACCACCTCCTCCTCCCCTGTCACCATACACCACCTCCTCCTCCCCTGTCACCATACACCACCTCCTCCTCCCCTGTCACCATACACCACCTCCTCCTCCCCTGTCACCATACACCACCTCCTCCTCCCCTGTCACCATACACCACCTCCTCCTCCCCTGTCACCATACACCACCTCCTCCTCCCCTGTCACCATACACCACCTCCTCCTCCCCTGTCACCATACACCACCTCCTCCTCTCCTGTCACCATACACCTCCTCCCTCCCTGTCATCATACACCACCTCATCCTCTCCTGTCACCATACACCACCTCCTCCTCCCCTGTCACCATACACCACCTCCTCCCCTGTCACCATACACCACCTCCTCCTCCCCTGTCACCATACACCACCTCCTCCCCCTGTCACTATACACCACCTCCTCCCTCCCTGTCACCATACACCACCTCCTCCTCCCCTGTCACCATACACCACCTCCTCCTCTCCTGTCACCATACACCTCCTCCCTCCCTGTCATCATACACCACCTCATCCTCTCCTGTCACCATACACCTCCTACTCCCCTGTCACCATACACCACCTCCCTCCTCCCCTGTCACCATACACCACCTCCTCCTCCCCTGTTACCATACACCTCCTCCTCTCCTGTCACCATACACCTCCTCCTCCTCTCCTGTCACCATACACCTCCTCCTCCTCTCCTGTCACCATACACCTCCTCCTCCTCTCCTGTCACCATACACCTCCTCCTCCTCCCTGTCACCATACACCTCCTCCTCCTCTCCTGTCACCATACACCTCCTCCTCCTCTCCTGTCACCATACACCACCTCCTCCTCCCCTGTCACCATACACCACCTCCTCCTCCCCTGTCACCATACACCACCTCCTCCTCCCCTGTCACCATACACCACCTCCTCCCCCTGTCACCATACACCACCTCCTCCTCCCCTGTCACCATACACCTCCTCCTCCCCTGTCACCATACACCACCTCCTCCTCCCCTGTCACCATACACCACCTCCTCCTCCCCTGTCACCATACACCACCTCCTCCTCCCCTGTCACCATACACCTCCTCCCTCCCCTGTCACCATACACCTCCTACTCCCCTGTCACCATACACCTCCTCCTCCCCTGTCACCATACACCTCCTCCCTCCCTGTCATCATACACCACCTCATCCTCTCCTGTCACCATACACCACCTCCTCCTCCCCTGTCACCATACACCACCTCCTCCTCCCCTGTCACCATACACCACCTCCTCCTCCCCTGTCACCATACACCACCTCCTCCCCCCTGTCACTATACACCACCTCCTCCCTCCCTGTCACCATACACCACCTCCTCCTCCCCTGTCACCATACACCACCTCCTCCTCTCCTGTCACCATACACCTCCTCCCCCTCCCTGTCATCATACACCACCTCATCCTCTCCTGTCACCATACACCACCTCCTCCCCTGTCACCATACACCACCTCCTCCTCCCCTGTCACCATACACCACCTCCTCCTCCCCTGTCACCGTACCACCTACACCTCCTCCTCCCCTGTCACCATACACCTCCTCCTCCTCTCCTGTCACCATACACACCTCCTCCTCCTCTCCTGTCACCATACACCTCCTCCTCCTCTCCTGTCACCATACACCTCCTCCTCCTCTCCTGTCACCATACACCTCCTCCTCCTCTCCTGTCACCATACACCTCCTCCTCCCTGTCACCATACACCTCCTCCTCCTCTCCTGTCACCATACACCACCTCCTCCTCCCCTGTCACCATACACCACCTCCTCCTCCCCTGTCACCATACACCTCCTCCTCCCCTGTCACCATACACCACCTCCTCCTCCCCTGTCACCATACACCACCTCCTCCCCCCTGTCACCATACACCACCTCCTCCTCCCCTGTCACCATACACCACCTCCTCCTCCCCTGTCACCATACACCACCTCCTACTCCCCTGTCACCATACACCTCCTCCTCCCCTGTCACCATACACCTCCTCCTCCCCTGTCACCATACACCTCCTCCTCCCCCCTGTCACCATACACCTCCTCCTCCCCTGTCACCATACACCACCTCCTCCTCCCCTGTCACCATACACCTCCTCCTCCCCTGTCACCATACACCACCTCCTCCCCTGTCACCATACACCACCTCCCATCACTCCCCTGTCACCATACACCACCTCCTCCTCCCCCCTGTCACCATACACCACCTCCTCCTCCCCTGTCACCATACACCACCTCCTCCCTCCCTGTCACCATACACCACCTCCTCCTCCCCTGTCACCATACACCACCTCCTCCTCCCTGTCACCATACACCACCTCCCCTCCCTGTCATCATACACCACCTCATCCTCTCCTGTCACCATACACCTCCTACTCCCCTGTCACCATACACCACCTCCCCTGTCACCATACACCACCTCCCCCCTGTCACCATACACCTCCTACTCCCCCTGTTACCATACACCTCCTCCTCCCCTGTTACCATACACCTCCTCCTCCCCCTGTCACCATACACCTCCTCCTCCCCCTGTCACCATACACCTCCTCCTCCCCTGTCACCATACACCTCCTCCTCCCCTTCACCATACACCTCCTCCTCCCCTGTCACCATACACCTCCTCCTCCCTGTCACCATACACCTCCTCCTCCCCTGTCACCATACACCTCCTCCTCCCCTGTCACCATACACCTCCTCCTCCCCTGTCACCATACACCACCTCCTCCTCCCCTGTCACCATACACCACCTCCTCCTCCCCTGTCACCATACACCACCTCCTCCTCCCCTGTCACCATACACCACCTCCTCCTCCCCCTGTCACCATACACCACCTCCTCCTCCCCTGTCACCATACACCACCTCCTCCTCCCCTGTCACCATACACCACCTCCTCCTCCCCTGTCACCATACACCACCTCCTCCTCCCCTGTCACCATACACCACCTCCTCCTCCCCTGTCACGATACACCACCTCCTCCTCCCCTGTCACCATACACCTCCTCCTCCCCTGTCACGATACACCTCCTCCTCCCCTGTCACTATTGTGAATTGAATTGTTGGACATAATAGACTGTGGGTGCGTTCGTAAATGCACTCTGGCCATCTACTCCAATTTCAGAGTGCAGAATAACTGATGAATTTACAAACGCTCAACACCCGTTGAATACGACCGCTGTCAGTAAACGCCACCGAAAAAAATGTAGTTACGGTTATTACGTTGTTACCAGCAGCACAGTTACAGTCCCCAACGCTCTAGATAACATGAAAACAGCCTAACCAGCTCTGCTAGGATAAGGGGGACACCTAGTCAGTTGTACAACTGAATGCATTCAACTGAAATGTGTCTTCCGCATTTAACCCAACCCCTCTGAATCAGAGAGGTGCAGGGGGATGCTTTAATCGACATCATCAGCGCCCAGGGAACATTGGGGTTAACTGCCTCGTTCAGAATACAAGGGGTGGTCCGCCCAGGTCTTACCTAGTGTGCCTAGACAGCGAATATGCTACGGGTATATGTATGCCCGCGGGCCTCTTGCCTAAGCACTCCCTAGGTGCCTTCCCCTTTCCCCCTGGGAACAAATGAAACAGAATATTAAACAATTTCAAACAAACTAAGAAACAAAAGGATGTCAAATAAGCTCTATCTGAGCAACAAACTCACAGAACATACCACTTTCCAGCAAAATCAACCTCTATCACAATCAATCTCAGCAATCCCTACCTCCAGCAAAATCTCTACCTCCAAAAAGAAGAGATCTCCCCCTGAACAGAACACTGGCTTTTATATAGTGTCAGAAGGAATGGGTAATTGGAGACAGCTGCGTCTTGACGAGGGGGCGGGGTCAGCTCTCCAATTAGCCCTGGAGTCGACCAATCAGCTGCTTGAGGGATTTCAGGAAGCCATTTCCTGAAATAAACACATGTAAATACACAAACTACAACACATAATCTGGGGAACGTAACAGCGCTCTGAGCACACTCTGGCCCTCCAGAGTGAATTTACGAACACATTTAATGGGAACCAATGAACCGAGGATCTGGTCTTGCAGTAATACCTAGCAATACAAAAACAATACACACAAATCTTAAAAGTAAAATAATTAACACAAGACACATATCTATTCTAGGACATTCCTTGGTGTGCGATGTACGATGTGTAACTATTTGCCATTTTAAAGTGTTTTTCATGGTTGCAAAGTCAAGGGACATGTCATGGATCACTGTCTAATACAGCCTGGGTCCCAGCCTGTTTGTGCTATCAGATCTGGTCCCAGCCTGTTTGTGCTATCAGATCTGGTCCCAGCCTGTTTGTGCTATCAGATCTGGTCCTAGCCTGTTTGTGCTATCAGATCTGGTCCCAGCCTGTTTGTGCTATCAGATCTGGTCCCAGCCTGTTTGTGCTATCAGATCTGGTCCCAGCCTGTTTGTGCTATCAGATCTGGTCCCAGCCTGTTTGTGCTATCAGATCTGGTCCCAGCCTGTTTGTGCTATCAGATCTGGTACCAGCCTGTTTGTGCTATCAGATCTGGTACCAGCCTGTTTGTGCTAGCCTCAGATCTGGTCCCAGCCTGTTTGTGCTATCAGATCTGGTACCAGCCTGTTTGTGCTATCAGATCTGGTCCCAGCCTGTTTGTGCTATCAGATCTGGTACCAGCCTGTTTGTGCTATCAGATCTGGTCCCAGCCTGTTTGTGCTATCAGATCTGGTCCCAGCCTGTTTGTGCTATCAGATCTGGTCCCAGCCTGTTTGTGCTATCAGATCTGGTACCAGCCTGTTTGTGCTATCAGATCTGGTACCAGCCTGTTTGTGCTATCAGATCTGGTCCCAGCCTGTTTGTGCTATCAGATCTGGTCCCAGCCTGTTTGTGCTATCAGATCTGGTCCCAGCCTGTTTGTGCTATCAGATCTGGTCCCAGCCTGTTTGTGCTATCAGATCTGGTACCAGCCTGTTTGTGCTATCAGATCTGGTACCAGGCAGTCTACACCATGACATTTGTCAGTGCAATTCAAGAATGCCTCATGAAGTAGACTGCCCAGTACAAGATCTGTTTATGCTCTTGCCAACTCCAATGACAAACAGGTTTGGCATGACAATGACTGAGTTGGCAAGATAGCAGGCGGGATAGCAGGCGGGTACTCAGGCCGTATTAGACAGTGATCCATGACATGTTTTGTTACCCTCTTCCCTGTGTGATTCCTCAGGGACACAACATCTTCTCCAAGCTGTCATCCAGAGAATATAGTTTCCTTATTGCAGCTGTTGAAACAGTCCATCGTGGCCACAGACCTCATGCTCTACTTCTTGTATGTACTTTATTGTAAAAACACCAGATGGGATTTGATATAGACATATTTGAGGATATAGTCTCATACAACTCACTTCAAAAGCCTAGTGCAATCGTTTTAGTTGTTTTGCCCATATATATGATAACTGGCTTCATCTTTTTGACATACAAACTTGATGTACAAGTAAAGAATCTGTATTCTCATCACAGCTCTTGGAGAGCTACCAAATATTCTAGTCTGTACTGCCCCCTTGTGGATTTTAATATCACTTACACCCCAATGAACAAAATGGACTAGAATCTATGCACTCTCTCTTTTAGGAACAGGAACATGTTAGTTTTTTGCGCGAGTCGACTGGAATGTGAAAGGCCACAGAGACGTGTATAGCCAGACAACTGGATATTTTAGCTGAGATCATGACTGTCTGCCTGAACTCTCCCAGGTCCATGCTGATGACAGCGTGTAACTTGGGGTCCGGCGACAAAAACCCTGGGAAATATCACACAAGGTAAAACGGAAATGTTTTTTTAAATTTCTTTTTGACCCGGACAAGTTTATATTAGGTTATTGTGAACACTCACAGGCCTGTCATTTCACTGTATTCATGTAAAAAAAAATCTTTATTCTGTCTTGCTAATAATAGTTATTCTGATGTCCTTCTGCTAGGTGGCAGAGCTGGTCACCAGTGAGTTCTTTAAGCAGGGCGACAGAGTAATTCAGCTTCACCAGGTATTTAGTTTAAGAAATATGTTTCCCAGAGTATTCCCACAAATAAAAACAGAAATGTGAGGGAATAGGGCCATTCCCCACAGAAATGTCTGGGAACTTGCAGGTGACTTTGTGGAAGAGTGGGGTAACATCTCACAGCAAGAACTGGCAAATCTGGTGCGGTCCATGAGGAGGAGATGCACTGCAGTACTTAATGCAGCTGGTGGCCACACCAGATACTGACTGTTACTTTTGATTTTGACCCCCCCTTTGTTCAGGGACACATTATTCCAGTCTATACATATAGCCAGTATAATTTCTGTTAGTCACATGTCTGTGGAACTTGTTCAGTTCATGTCTCAGTTGTTGAATCTTATATTCATACAAATACACGTTAAATTTGCTTCAAATAAATGCAGTTGACAGTGCGAGGACATTTCTATATTTTGCTGAGTTTGTTACATTATAATTATTTCTATATGTCATGTTACATTAGAAGTCTTACTATGTCATGTTACATCAGAAGTCTTACTATGTCATGTTACATCAGAAGTCTTACTATGTCATGTTACATCAGAAGTCTTACTATGTCATGTTACATTAGAAGTCTTACTATGTCATGTTACATCAGAAGTCTTACTATGTCATGTTACATTAGAAGTCTTACTATGTCATGTTACATTAGAAGTCTTACTATGTCATGTTACATCAGAAGTCTTACTATGTCATGTTACATCAGAAGTCTTACTATGTCATGTTACATTAGAAGTCTTACTATGTCATGTTACATCAGAAGTCTTACTATGTCATGTTACATTAGAAGTCTTACTATGTCATGTTACATTAGAAGTCTTACTGACCCAGAAGAGTTGTTTAATACGCCACATGATTGAAATAGGGATCAATCACACAGAAATTTGCCTTTACAAAATAGTTATGATCATTTCACATTTGATGAATGATTTCAACGACGTGCTTGTTATTAGTCTGTTAGATCACCACTGCAATGTAAATGTTATACTATTGTGCATGTTGATTGAACAGAGACTGGTTATATGTTGAACTGCTGATGCTATTTCAGCTGAGGAAAAAAGTGTATCGGGAATGTCCCACAAAGTGTAAAGGCAGCTCTTTCCTCACTTGTGCACCTCAGAATACCATGTCACTACAAAACGACTCTTCCAGAGCCACAGATTGACGATTCAGAAAAACTAAAAACGTACAATTGTCCTATTGCTGATGAATTGAAGGGAAACTGTGAACACAGTTGGTTCCCTGTAGAACAGAAAGGACCATGGTGTAGCTGCATTATCCTAAATAAAAGTTAAAAATGGAAGCTATGAATTGTGTTGTAGATTTGTTCATTGGAGTAAAAAAGAAATAATAATAATTGCTGTGTGCATTGTGTGGTATGGATCTTTGACTACAGTATTGAAATCAACCAATTGCCATGGATGTAGCAACAAACAACTTGAACCAAGAAATACCTTGTATTTGGAATTTTATGTATATTACTTCACCTGTACCTGACGGAGAAGCAGAGACACTTCCTATCAACTGCATTTCTAGTCAACCGATTGGCGACATTCTACCGTTATCTGAAAAAAACTGCTAGTTTCATTTCAATGTATTTATTGCACAAACATCATTGATAAAATTTACTTAAAATGTTAACTTTTTAATAATTTAAAAAAAAAAAGTTTTTTTTTTTTTTTTACATGCATAACATTCAGATTTCAAGCTCTCATTAAGTTCTCTTTCAGGAACCATCACAGGAAGTAAAATCATGAAAACTGATTAGATAAACGCTGCCTCCAGATCCACCATTTCCTTTCACAACATTTTCATTGAAGGTGGAGAGGTGAGATACTTGGGCAGGAAGGTGACAATGCACTGTGGGAAAGCTGCGACGCCGAGAACAGGAGGAACGCAGTAGTGACAGGAAAAACAGTAGCAGTACATTTCATGTATCTTACTCTAGCACCGTACAGTACAATCCCATGTCTGAGTTTAGGATTGGGCACAACATCGACACATGCCTCGCAGAGGCCAAACTGATAAGCATAATCATCTGTAAATTGTGACGAAGGTACAATTATCTTTCACACAAATGTATCGTTTCCAACATTACCACAACGCTGGGACGCTCACCAGGGAACAGACAATTCAGTCGGATGTATTTCGTTGTTGTCTAAATACAACCTCTAACTACTAACTACAAGCAACTGTTTTAAGTAGTGACAAAATATTGTAATTGAATTTAAATAAATGGTTTTTCTTTGACATGAACACGTAACATTTAAAGTAACAAATATGAACACATCTTTTGATGTTTGTACATTTGCATATCTGAAAAAATATGTTTCATCAGGATATAGGTTCATGTATTAACTGTCTGAATGTCCCATACATGTAACTATACAGCATGTACAGACCTACACATCCAGGATGTTTGCATGGTCTATATAAAGTAGTGAAAGGGCTGTGCTGAAAGTCTTTGGTACAAACATGGGTATTGGGATTCAGTCGTCTGTAACACGTTCACTACTAAAACCACGTATGTCTCTGCCCACAAACTGAACTCTGTATGACAGGCAAAAACCATGCAAGGTCAAATCTAAAATAAAACTTTTTATTTTTATTTTTTATAAATACGTTGATACGCATCATATCCTAGTTTCTTCATAAACAGTTTAACGTTTGGGTTTGAGGGACATTTTAACCCTGAGGTACATTTTCAGAAGAGGCACGACTTCCAACGTAATATAAATCCTCCTAGGTAGGTAAAACAAAACACACATCTCTCGGTAATCATTAATAGTATAAGTAATACAAGGCTTGAGTGGAGAAGCAAAGACCAACTGGAAACAGGAAATCTAGAATGAAGGACACACACATATAAGGGAAAATACAGGACGCCATAAACAAACCAGTCAAGCTTCCAGTGTGTGTGTGTGTGTTGTGTAGGAAAGGATGAAGACAGACATCTTCAGAAAGGCACAGAGCTTTAGAAAAAGCATTCATCTAGAACTCCCTGCTAAAGTACTGTCAAAACACAGGTAAAATAAACATCTACCAAAAAAAACCAAAATCTAGTTCATGAAATTGGCAAGAATTATAGGAAACAATTAAATTGTAGGCAAATATGGGATCACAAAATGTTATCCTGTATCATGTACAATATGAAAAAGGCCATTCTTATGGCGTGGTTCTATAAACGTGACTGAAATGATCTACAGTACTATCGTTAGTATGATACACACGGCTTCATTCACCAGATCATCCTGGACGAGGACACTACTGAGGACCTGATGCAATGAGCTTCTAAATGAATCATAGACCATTAATGTTACAGCATTTATTTCTAATTTGACCTTTATTTTACTAGGCAAGTCAGTTAAGAACAAATTCTTATTTTCAATGACGGCCTAGGAACAGTGGGTTAACTGCCTGTTCAGGGGCAGAACGACAGATTTGTACCTTGTCAGCTCGGGGATTCGAACTTGCAACCTTTCGGTTACTAGTCCAACGCTGTTAAGTGCAGTAATGTAATGCAAGGCAAGTCATCTGACTGATGTTGACTGCACAACGAAGTCACCCCCGAAGGTGAAAGACATTGATACTGCTCGTCATATTTAGTAACCCTTATTCCAAGAGGTTGTTATAAAAATGTCATGTAAATAAATTAGAGGAGGTTTCGGTTGCCGAAAATGTTTTCCGGGTCCACATATTCCTTAACGGACTTGAGCATCCCGACGCCCACGTTAGAGATGCTGTCCTTCATCCACTCCTTACGAAGTTTCCCAACTGGAGAGATAGAGGGAAGAAAAAAAAAATATACCAAGGAGGCAAAATCAGCACGCCCAGGTGGCTGCTGGGAGACAATCCATCTTGTTAGAGTGAGTGAATAAACAGAAGGTGATAAATGCCTTTATTCAGAGAGGAGAAATATTTTGCATGGCATGATTTATGGAGCCCAACAGCCTATCAAACTCATTAGGCTCTGTGTGTTCCCCGGCTGGCTCTGCCTTTCCCTCTCTCATGTTCACCAAGCCCATTCTCCTCCCACAGATGTCACCGTGGGTGTGTTGTTCTCCTCAGGCTGAATAAAACAGCCCTAAAAGTCCCCCCACACACACACACCTCTCTTCTGGCCGTGGGCCAATGGAGGTGGAACAGCAAGGGTCAGGCCTGGCCAGGGTGCCCAGCAAGGTACCAAGACCAGCGCTCTGCTTTACCAGCTGTCCAAACAGACACATTCCAGAGCCCCCAGTCCTGCCAGGACATATGCAGGGAGTCTGGAGCCTCTGGGAGAGGGACAGGTTGTCACTGGTCCCTGAGAGGGACACCGTCAACACCAAGAACCCAACACTGACCACAGGATGTCTGGAGGCCAGGAGTTTAGGACTTACAAATGTGGCATTGAAAATGTTCAATCCACTGTCAGTTATAGAATGGCAATAGACTCCTGCATCTCCCCACATCGTGAATAAAAGGTCACAGCAACCTCACTCCTTTCATCAGATAACACACAATTCATTTAGTAAGTAAATAACGAGCAAACACAATGTTGATGAAACAAGATTCAATCTGAAAGCAAACATTGGATCCTTGAAGAGTAGGAAGCTAGCAGTGTGTTTGCTCAGTGTCTGGGTAAGGGTCAAACGTAAGGTTCTAAAAACTGCGTGACAACACACTATTCTATAAAACAGCCCTGAGAACGGAATGAACTTGAACAGGAGCCATGAACACATACTTTGGTAGTACACAGAGCATACAGTGCCTTCAGAAACTATTTGTACCCCTTATTCCACGTTTTGTTGTGTAACAGCTTGAATTCAAAATGGAGTCCAATCGTCCGTCCATCCGCCCCCCACCCACCCACCCATCCATCTACACATAATACCCTGTCAAGTTGGTTGTTGGTTGGTCATTACTAGACAGCCATTTTCAAGTCTTGCCATAGATTTTCAAAGCGATTTAAGTCAAAACTAACTCTGCCAATCAGGAACATTCACTGTCGTCTTGGTAACCATCTCCAGTGTAGAGCTCACCTTAGCTCTATTCTGTTTCATCCAACAACATAAAACTTGTCAGTCCTTGCCAATGACAAGCATAGCAGTAACTTAATGCAGCCACCGCCATGCTTGAGAATATGATAGTTTCCAGAGTGGCGCAGTGGTCTATAAGTCACTGCATCGCAGTTGCTAGCTGTGCCACTAGAGATCCTGGTTTGAGTTCAGGCTCTGTCGCAGCCGGCTGCGACTGGGAGACCCATGGGGCGGCTTACAATTGGCCCAGCGTCGTCCGGGTTAGGGGAGGGTTTGGCCCAGCGTCGTCCGGGTTAGGGGAGGGTTTGGCTGGCAGGGATGTCCTTGTCCCAACGCGCTCTAGCAACTCCTGTGGCGGGCCGGGTGCAATGCACGCTGACACGGTCGCCAGGTGTATGGCGTTTCCGACACATTGGCGTGGCTGGCTTCCTTAGAGGGCATTGTGTCAAGAAGCAGTACGGCTTGGTTGGGTCATGTGTCAGGAAGCATGGCTCTCGATCCTCGCCTCTCCCGAGTCCGTACGGGAGTTGCAGTGATGAGACAAGAGTAACTACCAATTGGATATCACAAAATTGGGGAGAAAAAGGGGTAAAAGTCATTTTAAAAAATGTTTTAAACCTTGACGAGTGGCACTCAGTGATGTGTTGTGTTTGTCCCAAACAAAAAATGAATTTCTTTGCCACATTTTTTGCAGTTTGCCTTATTGCAAACAGGAAGCACATTTTGGAATACTTTTATTCTGTTAAGGATTATCTTTTTTCACTCCATCAATTAGGTTAGTATTGTGGAGTAATTACAATGTTGTTGATCCATCCTCAGAGTTTTTAATGGCTGTGATAGGAGAACTAACTGTTTTAAAGTCACAATTGGCTTCATGGTGAAATCCCTGAGCAGTTTCCTTCCTCCCCGGCACCTGAGGAAGATGGAAGGAAGGAATGAAGGACACCTGTTACTTTGTAGTGACTGGGTGTATTGATAAACCATCCAAAAGTGTCATTAATAACTTCACAACGCTCAAAGAGATATTCAATGTCTGCTTTTTTTTTTTAGCTATACCTTTGAGCATGGTGAAGTTATTAATTACACTTTGGATGGTGTATCAATACACCCAGTCACTACAAATATTCCGGCATCTACGTTAGGAAGGAAGCCTGTAAAGGTAGGAAACCGCTTCACAATGACTCCAATGGTGATATTAAAACAGTTATTTTAATGGCTGTGATGAGAGAAAAGAGGAGGATGGATCAACAACATTGTAGTTACTCCACAATACTAACCTACATGACAAGAGTGAAACACTCAAACAGGCACCGAATTAAAACTGCAAAAAAATGTGGCAAAGAAATCAACTTTCTGTCCTGAATACAAAGCATTATGCTTGGGGCAAATCCAACACGTCACTGAGTATCACTTCATATTTCCAAGAATGGTGTTGGCTGCAGTTTATGGGTATGCTTGTCATCAGCAAGGACTAGGGAGTTTTTCCAGGATAAAAATCAAACGGAATAGAGCTAATCACAGGCAAAATCCTAGAGGATAACCTGGTTCAGTCTGCTTTCCAACAGACACTGGGAGACAAATTCACCTTTCAGCAGGACAATAACCTAAAACACAAGGCCAAATCTACACTGGAGTTGCTTAACAAGAGGACACATTTAATGTTCCTGAGTGACCTAGTTAGAGTTGACTTAAATATCTATGGCAAGACTGGAAAATGACTGTCTAGCAATGATCAACAACCAATTTGACAAGAGGTTGAACAATATAAAAAAGAATAATGTGTAAATATTGGTGTACAAAGCTTTTAGAGACTTACCCAGAAAGACTCACAGCTGTAATCGCTGCCAAAGGTGATTCTAACGTGGATTGAATCAGGGGGTGGAATACTATCTCTGCACACCCTGACCTCATGTAAACACAGGTTAGAATAATGTATATTTCCTGTGGTGGCCCCTCCCACCTTGCCTTCCCAGACTACATCGGTTTTCTTTGCTACACACCCCAGTGAGACGAGCTCCATTTGTCAGGTGTTGATTGTGGGCAGACAAACCGCCTGTCTGCGCCCAGATAGCAGGCTGTTATTAATCACAATTACAGAGCGGGCCTCGCACCCAGGAGCTGCATCAATATCCCCTCCTCCCGGCTGCACACCCTCCTACTCAGCCCTGGGTGGTTGGCTGGGTGGTGGCCCACTATTTGAAGGGCAGTAAATACTGGGTGATAACAGCAACATCATTTACCCTGGCCCACTGCCTTCTTATATTAGCAATCTGTTCATTTGTAACCTTCCCCACCTTCAGGAGAAATTGTGATTTAATATCGCAGCTGATTCACTGCTTGCTGTTTCTGACAGGCGTGATGAATAGCCTGAAGTGATGTATGAAAACAGACGAGGCGCCTGGCAATATAGATGAGGCAGCCATTAGGGTTTGCCCTGATAGTTGCTTCACACTCCCTCCCCTGCTCACGTTTCATTTGGCCCGTGTTGAGATGAACAAAGAGCCATTTCTCTGTACTGTGGGAAACTTTGGAGGTGTGAAGGAAGCGATGAAAGATCTCCAAGCCAAAACAGGAGGTTTAGAAAAAGACTGGCTCACTTCTATACAGCAGCACAGAGCCTGACAGACTGCCTTCACGAGACTTTAAACCACTGCTGTGCCGTCCATCTACGTAAGTGAATAGGCAAGTAAATTTTATGAATTTGTAGGTTTTGATATGAAGAAATTTGGAAAAAGATGAAATGGCTAGACGTAGGGGCGTGGCTAAATGAAGGGGCGTGGCTAGACGTAGGGATGTTCACTTGACTACCTCCATGGTGGTGCGAGAGGCTTCCTCCATTGGCTAGGATCTCCTCTCTGGCAGCATGCTGGGAAAGGACAATATCAATAAATACATCAATTAACACATTATGTAACTATGACTATCACCTTAAAACCATGGTTGTGTATGTTCCCTCCTCAGGGGTAACGTTTCAGGTTAGATATAATGCATGTCTCTGAGCGGTTAGGCACTACAGACGTGGAGTGCTCCGTAGATTTACCTCCACTTGTTCGTATGTATGTACTGGATCCGCCAGTCCTCTGTAGTTGAAGGCAAAGTAGAAGTATATACATGCGCCAGAGTCATAGGTCTGAGTCACTCTGCAAGACAGGAGAAAAGGGTTTTAACGTCACGATATACGCAACAGAAAATATAGGCTTGTTCACCATTTGTTGTTAACGCTTTTCCATCACTCGTCCCTCTGTAATTTATCTCTACGAGTTTAAAAAGAGGGAAATGTCAAAATTGTTGAACCAAAATTTACTCTAACAATTAATGCAATTTTTTTTTTCATCATTTGAATCAGAGGGCAGGCAGACTGAGCTGAGAGGTGGGGCTTTCCCTCTGAACCCAATTCTCCCTCATGGTTTCTGAGAAGCGGAGGAGAGGTGCATTGGATCTGCCACCTTGAATAACGCCCCATTATCAGGACATTGAAACGGCCATCAGTACACTCCGATTGGATCCTCTGAGCTACATTTACAATGGTTCAGAACACAACATGCTTCAACACTGGCTGTATTGACTTAAAGATGGTTCCTTTCACATGAATATGCAACAAGAAGCTATAATAAATTACCGTGACAATTTTTTGCACAGTTCAAAAGATGAAAACAATTAAGGGGCTATTTGTTTCTTTTTCCCAAGTGCAGGACTAATGTGACAAAATTAATGTTTGATTTCCTTTTCATTAACAAATCAATGGATATCATCCTTCTTAGTAGTCATGTGTATTATTTACTATTGCTCTCTCTAACCAGGGTCAAAATGTCTGCATTGAACATGAAACTAGACCCTTATAATGCAACACTGTGCCTCAGGGATGGAAACAGTGTACAAGTGATTTCCCTGTTTCTTTTCTGTGTCCCTTTTGTTGTAGGGAGAGCCGTTGTTCCAGTGACCTGGCCTATCACTCAGCGGGTGCGCTGGCTTCTAGAGGTTAAACGGACAAATCTATCTTGTTGACAGACTGCAGACAGGAAATGAATGGCTGAAGCATAATCAGGTTGGGCCCTAATTTGTCCCCAGTGAGCAAGAAGCAGGAAATGTTGTGTGTTGCCAGGTCACACAGGAAGGTCCCAGGATTCCTCTCCTGTCTGGTCACACACTACAGGCCCACTCATAGCAGAGAACACATCTTAGATGACAGTCATGGGATCAACCACAATGGTCCAATGCAGATGTTTTTTTTTTTGTTTTTTTTTTCAAACTACCTACAGTCCCCTGCACGCACGCACGTACGACCTACAGCCCCCCCGCACGCACGCACGACCTACAGTCCCCCACGCACGCACGACCTACAGTCCCCCCGCACGCACGCACGCACGACCTACAGCCCCCCCGCACGCACGCACGACCTACAGTCCCCCCCGCACGCACGCACGACCTACAGTCCCCCCCCGCACGCACGCACGACCTACAGTCCCCCCGCACGCCACACACGACCCTACAGTCCCCCCCGCACGCACGACCTACCCCCTACAGCCCCCGCCACAGTCCCACGACCTACAGTCCCCCGCACGCACACACGACTTACCTACAGCCCCCCCACGCACGCACGCACGACCTACAGCCCCCCGCACGCACGCACGACCTACAGCCCCCCGCACGCACGCACGACCTACAGTCCCCCCCGCACGCACGACCTACAGTCCCCCACGCACGCACGACCTACAGTCCCCCCCACACGCACGACCTACAGTCCCCCCACGCACGCACAACCTACAGTCCCCCCCCGCACAACCTACAGCCCCCCGCATGCATGCACCCACGCACGCACGCACGCACGCACGACCTACAGCCCCCCGCACGACCTACATTCGTTGAATCATCTAGCTGGAGACAGACATTACGTAGAGGTTATGCAGAGGTTGTTTAAGATGACCTCCACAATGCCAGCAAGTGTGTTTTAGCAAGGAACAGAGACAGGTGCTAAACGTACCTGCATGAGGTCAACGGTTGAAACTGGACTCCTCTTTCTTTACACTCTCTGATAATTCTCTCCTTGACATTCTGGCAAAGGTCCAATACCCTGAAGACAAGACAACACAGGAAAAATATCATGAAGACGTGATGAAAGCCATGTCTGCTTCACACATGACACCCTATTCCCTAGTCCTATTGGCCCTAGTCAAAAGTAGGGCACTAAATAGGGAATAGGCTCCGCAACACCATGATTTAACACAGTATAACAGGAGACGCTGAGCTGTCTGAGTTTGAGAAAAGGTGACCTCTGGCCATGAACAGTGGAGTACATTGACAGACAAGTGGAGACTGCAGCAGTGCTAGGTAGACTGCATTATGGAGACTGCAGCAGTGCTAGGTAGACTGCATTATGGAGACTGCAGCAGTGCTAGGTAGACTGCATTATGGAGACTGCAGCAGTGCTGGTAGACTGCATTATGGAGACTGCAGCAGTGCTAGGTAGACTGCATTATGGAGACTGCAGCAGTGCTAGGTAGACTGCATTATGGAGACTGCAGCAGTGCTAGGTAGCTGTGAGAGACTGGCTCACTCTCCTCTAGGTATGTGCAGCAGAGTGTGGAGAGATGGAGGAGGGGTAATGCTGGTCTGCACGCCTGATCCCTGGCTCCCCCCTCAGGCAGTCTACACAGTGGAACACTGAGCATGCCTGTGTTGGTGTCTGAGTGTGGAAGAGAGGGGGGGTGGGGGCGTCCTCATGTGTGGGAAGAGCTGTGGTTTTCTAACGAGAAGGGTTTTACACCGAATTAACAGGCTGACCCAATAATGTTGGAGATTCCTGTTCCTACTGGCTGTGTCACTCCATCCCTCTCTCCTCCAGCAGTGTCAGGCAGTCTTCCTTCCCACACACACAACCAGTTAATGGAGGGAGAAAGCAGGTGTGTAGGTGTGTGTGTGTGTGAGAGAGAGAGAGCCGAGCTCTTCAAAATGACTGTGTGAGAAGAGAGTGATGTAGAAGTGTCACACCATCAGAGTTACTTGTTCATTTACAAAAAAAGGTTCAACTTTACCTGTCCCAAGGCACCGATGTCTCAAAGGATTCTGCTACCACACAGTAGTCCATCCCCAAGTCCTGTTGATAAAAGACAACAACCAATAAACACAAGTATTTCTGTACTATTTGGATGATGATTATTATTATTATTATTTATATTTTTTAAAGGGGACAATATGTGAAAAAAATAAAAGTATCTAAATAGTGATTCACAAAAAAAAAAAAAAGTTTTTTTTAAAACTGCGATTTTCACTGAGGCAATTACTCGTGCCATGATAGCGAGGATGACAACATGACATAAACGGAGGTCAGATATCTCAGAGGTCACATTCTGCAGCCTTTGTTTATTTAACCTTCTATTTTAACTAGGCAAGTCAATTAAGAACAAATTCTTATTTACAATGATGGCCTAACCCGGCTAAACCCTAACGACGCTGAGCCAATTGTGCGTCGCCCTATGGGACTCCCAATCACGGCCAGATGTGATACAGTGTATGTGTTCCTTCTATCTCTGGACTCTGGGAGAAGAGGGGAGAACACGTGGGAACAGAGGGGGAGAAGGAGGAGAGGGGAGAACAAGTGGAAACAGAGGGGGAGAAGGAGGAGAGAACAAGTGGGAACAGAGGGGGAGAAGGAGGAGAGGGGAGAACACGTGGGAACAGAGGGGGAGAAGGAGGAGGGGAGAACACATGGGAACAGAGGGGGAGAAGGAGGAGAGGGGAGATTGATTTACATAAGCATTTTGCTACACTCGCAATAACATCTGCTAACCATGTGTATGTGTCCAATACAATTTGATTTGAGGAGGGGAAAAACAGAGGGGGAGATATGACCCACCCGGAGGTAAGCGATGACAAAGGTCAGTAGGTAGCCTCTCTGCCCATTGTCCTCTCCAGCTGCCAGGCCCCTGGAAACAGATAACAGGGTTCATATTTAAAAACAGATTCCTCTCTGGCCGGGTCAACTCCCTCGGACCACAGATGCCGGTGGTGTCTGTCACTTCCCCAATGCACAGGTCAATGATTGGATCTCCGTACATGCCTACAAGTCACCCACACATCCATCACCAGCCACGGGTAATCAAATGTTAATCCAATACTAAAATCAGGAAGTGCTCATTAGGAAATCACTGTATTGATTTAGCTGTTCTTTTTCCCTTGTTTCTTAAAAACAAAACAGAAATATCCCTTTCAAGACCCAGCCAATCTATCACAGGCGCTCGACAGGCGATGGTTGACTTGAAATAAATGGAGAAAATAAATAAAATGCACCGCCTGGTAGTTGAGGCCTTATCAATGATTAAACTCATGAATTGTTTAGGGATATTGCCTGAAGGGCACTAAGCCTGTGACCTGAGGAACGAACTGGAAGCTGTGCACTGGGCCAGGAACTTACAAAATCCATAGCCTCACCAACAATAGAATGGAATTTGTCATTAGGTGGCGTTTTAATGAAAGGTTTGTTTATGATGACTAGGTCCCCTCCAAATAGTACCACTGCACAATCCCCCCTTCTCCTGATACGTGGAAATATTGGACTGTAAATTGTGCCTTCCTGTATTATAGTGATGTTAATAATGTTTATTCTACTGAGACATTTACTTTATGTTCTGATATTTGATTATTTATTATTGTTGTTGTTGCATTGGACGGTGTACCCCACGTGTATCCCGTTGGACGGTGTACCCCACGTGTATCCCGTTGGACGGTGTACCCCACGTGTATCCCGTTGGACGGTGTACCCCACGTGTATCCCGTTGGACGGTGTACCCCACGTGTATCCCGTTGGACGGTGTACACCACGTGTGTATCCCGTTGGACGTGTACACCACGTATCCCGTTGGACGGTGTACACCACGTGTATCCCGTGGATGGTGTACACCACGTGTATCCCGTGGATGGTGTACACCACGTGTATCCTGTGGATGGTGTACACCACGTGTATTCTGTGGATGGTGTACACCACGTGTATCCTGTGGATGGTGTACACCACGTGTATCCCGTTGGACGGTGTACCCCACGTGTATCCCATTGGACGGTGTACCCCACGTGTATCCTGTACATACGACTAATAAAACTTGAAACTAGGATGGTGTGTCCAGGGAAGGAGGGAGTGAGTTGCTACAGTATGATCTGATTCTTCTGTAATGGTGTGGAACTGTGTGGCTCCTGGCGGGTTGGGGCCCAGCCCAGCAGCCCTCAGACAGGGGCTTCGCAGCACAGCTTCACTACCAAGTCCCTACTCACAGACTCCTTTGGGACCACACACACACACACACACACACACACACACACACACACACACGTTTTGCCTTTCAGTTGTCTACAGGGTTGTCACAAAGGGGAAAAGAGTTTCCTAAATTCCACGCGTGCAAGAGCATTGAACATGTCGGGAAAGTCAAAGAGGAACGCAGGTTTGTTGCTGTTGTAGCTTAAGTAGAAGATATATTGAATGGAGAATCCCTCTCTAGCTGATAGATCACCTATTTCCACCAACTTACCCAAATGTTGCTGCGATGTCATAAACTTGTTTTTCATGCTGCAGGACCCTCTCGCGGTCCCCTTCAAACAGAAGAGTGGCAACCACCAACTGGTGGGGGTCGAAACCTTTCAACTGGGGTAAACGGGGAAATAACCATTTCTTTAACACTTTCCAAAAAAAATAGATATTACATAAAGAGAAAGAGGAGGAGTTAGGATTCATGCCAAAGCATTAAGAACGCGTTACCTTGGTGATGTAGAACTTCTTTAACCCTTCAACAAAATGTGTGAAAATGGACGACACTTGAGGTTTCAGGGCATGACCTGTGGAAACAGAAAGAGAGAGAGAGAGAGAGAGAGAGGGTCAAGTCCCTCAACTCAAAGCCAAGTGGACCTCTGTCTTTTGGACAATACAGTTGAAAGAAACCACTGATGTCGGTTATTCACACATTCGGTCTCATCTTAGCCCACCCATCTCCTCCCCGTTTCCTCCAGGACTCCCAACAGGGCAGCAGTCATATTTATTTGGGTTTGGGATTAAAAAAAAAAAAAACAGAGGAAAATTAATGGTAACGTGAACAACTTGACAAGTAACCAGTAGGCTGGCTGCAACAGGGACAATACATCAGCAGCTTTCCATTGGGGGGGCATCAGCAGCTTTCCATTGACACATCAGCAGCTTTCCATTGGGGGGGCAGCTTTCCATTGGGGGGCTTGACATCAGCAGCTTTCCATTGGGGGGGGCTTGACATCAGCAGCTTTCCATTGGGGGCTTGACATCAGCAGCTTTCCAATGGGGGGGCTTGACATCAGCAGCTTTCCAATGGGGGGGGCTTGACATCAGCAGCTTTCCAATGGGGGGCTTGACATCAGCAGCTTTCCAATGGGGGGGCTTGACATCAGCAGCTTACCAATAGGGGGCTTGACATCAGCAGCTTTCCAATGGGGGGCTTTGACATCAGCAGCTTTCCAATGGGGGGGCTTTCAGAGCTTTCCAATGGGGGGGGGCTTGACATCAGCAGCTTTCAATCAGGGGGGCACATCAGCAGCTTTCTTGGGGGGCTTGTTTCTGATCGGACACATCAGAGCTTTCCAATGGGGGGTTTGACATCAGCAAAAATGAGGGTCTGGAGCTGATGGGATGGTTTGTTTCAATCACACAAGAAAACGGAGGACAAGCAAAAATGAGGGTCTGGAGCTGATCATGGTTACCAATCACAGCAGGGTAGAGTCCTGAGTCTCAACCCTTCACAGCAGGGTAGAGTCCTGAGTCTCAACCCTTCACAGCAGGGTAGAGTCCTGAGTCTCAACCCTTCACAGCAGGGTAGAGTCCTGAGTCTCAACCCTTCACAGCAGGGTAGAGTCTTTAGGTGTCCTGCAGTCATCACTCTTTAATGAAATACTCAGTGACCAGAAAGAGAGGGTGATTTATACATATAGTGGGTCAATTTTTCCCGCTCTCTTTAATGCGCATTTAATTGCCATTCTCATCTGACTAGCGTATTGAGATACGTGGCCCTGTATTTTATACTACTTGTCCCATTCTGAAATACAGCAGACCCCTTCACTCAGCAGACAGGGTGATTCAAAAAGGGAAGACAAGGCACTAATAAGCCCAAGAAGGTGTCCTATCATAGAGCCCTGACTGAGGTTAAGATATTAGTGAGAAACCTGAATAGCTTCCTCTTGCCTGCTTAAAGCTAAGAAGTGGGAATATAGGGAGCGTAATGAGATCCCAGGGGACTGAAGAACTTTAAAAAGATGTCTGGCACCAACGCCTGATTCCTTCCACCAGACCTCAAGAAACAATTTTGTAAAACTTCAATATAACAACTGCTTAAATTGTTCCCCCAGTCATTTTTCTATCGGGCTTCTATCCACAAGTCGTGCGTGCAGCTAGCTACTCCACTGGTGAAATAACAATCAATTGAACTCAATGCAATGCAGCAGAGGGCGGAGTAACGCAGCAGAGGGCAGAGTAACGCAGCAGAGGGCGGAGTAACGCAGCAGAGGGCGGAGTAACGCAGCAGAGGGCGGAGTAACGCAGCAGAGGGCGTAAAGAAAAAAGCATTGTGAAGAAACGCCACCAATGCAGTGGTCTTTAATGACATGGATTCCAGTTGGGTAAAGAGACGCACACAAAAGCAGGCCTTTTTTTTTTTTTTAAACATCAGAGTCAAGGAATCAGAAATGAAAATAAGGTCAGCCCCAAGCACAGGTTAGTGGGGAGAGCCAGAGAGCAGTCAGAGTATGGCTTCACTTCTGAGCTCCCATGTGATACAAAGATACTTTCTGAAGGCCCTGTGTATTCACACCCCTGGACTTTTTCCACATGTTGTTGTGTTACAGCCTAAATTTAAAATGGAGATTTGTCATCACTGGCCTACACACAATACCCCATAATGTCGAACCAGGGTATGTAGTGATGCCTCCAGCACTGCAATACAGTGCCTTAAAACCACAGCGCCACTCGGGAGCCTCGAAAGTCCAAATAAATTCAGGAGTAACAATGTGCTTAACAAGTCACTTAAGTTGCTTAAACTCACTGCGTGCAATAAGTGATTTTTGAATAACTCTCCCATCTCTGTACCTCACACATACAATTATCTGAAAGGTCCCTCAGTCGAACAATGACTTTCTAATACAGATTCAACCACAAAGACCAGGCAGGTTGTCCAAGGCCTTGCAAAGAAGGTAACCTATTAGTAGATGGTTAAAATTTATTTTTAAAAAGTAAACATTGAATTTCCCTTGAGCATGGTGAAGTTATTAATTACACTTTGACTGATGTATCAATACACCCAGTCACTACAAAAGATACAGTTGTCCTTCCTAATTAAGTTGCCGGAGAAGAAGGAAACCAAGGCGGCACTAAAGTAAAACTTCAAAATATGTGGCAAAGAAATCAACTTTATGTCCTCAATACAAAGCGTTATGTTTGGGGCAAATCCAACACGTCACTGAGTATCACTTAATATTTCCAAGAATGGTGTTGGCTGCAGTTTATGGGTATGCTTGTCATCAGCAACGACTAGGGAGTTTTTCAGGATAAAAATAAAATAGAGCTAAGCACAGGCAAAATCCTAGAGGAAAACCTGGTTCAGTCTGCTTTTCAACAGACACTGGGAGACAAATTCACCTTTCAGCAGGACATTAACCTAAAACACAAGGCCATATACACTGGAGTTGCTTAACAAGAGGACATTGAATGTTCCTGGGTGGCCTAGTTACAGTTGACTTAAATCCACTTGAATATCTATGGCAAGACTGGAAAATGGCTGTCTAGCAATGATCAACAACCAATTTGACAAGAGGTTGAACAATTAAAAAACATATATATATATATATATAATGTACAAATATTGTCCAATCAATGTGTGCAAAGCTCTTAGAGACTTACCCAGAAAGGCTCACAGCTGTAATCACTGCCAAAGGTGATTCTCACATGTATTGACTCAGGGGTGTGAATACATATGTAAATGAGATATTTCTGCATTTCATTTGCAAAC
The DNA here is from genome assembly GCF_018296145.1 of Oncorhynchus tshawytscha. NCBI lineage: Eukaryota > Metazoa > Chordata > Actinopteri > Salmoniformes > Salmonidae > Oncorhynchus > Oncorhynchus tshawytscha. The sequence continues at coordinate 46,509,766 of NC_056454.1, forward strand.
ATTTTTCAAACTTAGTCATTACAGGGTATAGTGTGAAGATGGGTGAGAAAAAACAACAATTTAATCACTTATGAATTCAGGCTGTAACACAACTAAATGTGGAATAAGTCAAGGGGTATGAATACTTTCTGAAGGCACTGTATCAAACGGTTTCTTTACAGAGATCAAATGGTTCAGAACGATGTTGACTTACCGAAATGAAACTGTTTGTTATCCATGAGCCGGATGGAAGCCGGTGCACACCTCTGGGAGAGAGAAAAACAACAACAACTCATTCAGGAGCATGTGTTAAACATTGTAAACATTTCCCCATCCCACACACTGTTGTCGTGCAGTTTTGATCTGCATTACCTTTCTTAATTGAGAGGAAAAACCTTTGAAATAACAGTTGCTACACACCCTCGAGGCACGAGTAGATATTCCTGGTAGTGTGTGGATACGTCTATGACAAGCCAGTGCTCAAAATGGTGGATTCCTTCATTGTGTGTTAAACTAAACCACAGGATTAACCCAGGATTGGAGCTGCATAAACCATACGCATGCAGTCATCGATAATGGCTGCATCAGCACTACCCAATCAGAGCGGGACACGCTTCATTATCATCCCTTCCCAGAATTAGGGCTCTGCCAATCACAACCCAACCACTTTGTTTGAACACTACAATATATCATTGATCTGCATAGTTTAGCTACTGTACATACTGTCATATAACCAAAAGATTAAAGATCACAACTACAAGTCACTTTTTCATGTGATTGGATAGATGTGAACTAAATGTTGTCAGTATACAGGAGGTCTTCAATAGGAAAGACCATACCATACAAACACAAGATGGAAATGTAATTGACCTGCTTGGCAACCTCTCGTAAGCAGGCCACGCCTGCCTCAAATTTAGGGAAGACCACCGAGCCATACTTCTGGTACTCTGGGATTGGTCGGATCTTCATCGTTACCTCGGTAACCACACCAAGGGTTCCTAGGGGGAAAACACAGGGGGGCACATGTCACAGAAACAAAGGGTCTCATAGAAGAATGGTTTTAAAACGATAGCCTGACATTGGTTGTGTTTTAGTGTTACTTAAAATGATGCTTTAACATTCCTAGCAGCCTTTGGGCTGGTGATGACCAGTGGTGTAGAGAAGAGCATCTAAACCGCTGTTTTTTAAATTTTGCGTGACATTTACATTTTGCAGAAAAATGCATTGAAAGTATAGAGAGCATTATTTAGCTCACTGAGAAAGGCGATCAGCGCTTACCCGCCCGTTGTTTTAACCACTACCTCACTGGCAGTGGGTGACCCGTCGTTTTTAACCACTACCTCACTGGCAGTGGGTGACCCGTCGTTTTTAACCACTACCTCACTGGCAGTGGGTGACCCGTCGTTTTTAACCACTACCTCACTGGCAGTGGGTGACCCGTCGTTTTTAACCACTACCTCACTGGCAGTGGGTGACCCGTCGTTTTAACCACTACCTCACTGGCAGTGGGTGACCCGTCGTTTTTAACCACTACCTCACTGGCAGTGGGTGACCCGTCGTTTTTAACCACTACCTCACTGGCAGTGGGTGACCCGTCGTTTTTAACCACTACCTCACTGGCAGTGGGTGACCCGTCGTTTTTAAACCACAGTATATGTTAATTTTCTCCTGTTATCTGGTTTCATGCTGCTCACAGGAGTCCAGTGAGATTCATCGACTGGGGGTTCGAAAAAAAACAACAGGTGCATATCAAGGGAAGTCCCGGGACACCAAGTCCTCATCACGTCACCCAGCGCTCCGAGCATGACCCCTGACCCCACAGAGTATCCACTATGTCTGCCGCTTTATGGGTTATGTTCCACCTTGGTTTAGTGACAGGTGGAATCCTCCCTACCAAGAGGAAGCTCTCCCTGTCCAAAATGGCACCCTATTCCCTACTACGTAGTGCACTACTTTTAACTAAATTATTTCCATTAAAAAAACACAGATGTTTTCCTAAAGACTTAAATGAGTGTTTATGAACGTTGAGACTTAGAGAAAATATCCACAATAATTACATATCGTCAGGTCAAGTGGAGCCATATGTTGTCTTGGACTATTTTTGCTCTGAATTCACACAGTAATGATGTGACTCAATCATGATCACATGCCCTGGGCCTCCTCTCAGGGGGCCTGTCACACCCACACTGTGGTGGAGGTAGAACTGAGAGAGACATAGCGATATAGAGAGAGAGAGACATAGCGACATAGAGAGAGAGAGACATAGCGACATAGAGAGAGAGAGACATAGCGACATAGAGAGAGAGAGACATAGCGACATAGAGAGGGACGGACGGACGGACGGACAGACGGACAGACGGACAGAGACAGACAGAGACAGACAGAGACAGACAGAGACAGACAGAGACAGACAGAGACAGAGACAGACAGAGACAGACAGACAGAGACAGACAGACAGAGACAGAGACAGACAGACAGACAGAGACAGACAGAGACAGACAGAGACAGACAGAGACAGACAGAGACAGAGACAGACAGAGACAGACAGACAGACAGACAGAGACAGACAGAGACAGACAGAGACAGACAGAGACAGACAGAGACAGACAGAGACAGACAGAGACAGACAGAGACAGACAGAGACAGACAGAGACAGACAGAGACAGACAGAGACAGACAGAGACAGACAGAGACAGATTTACTTCAAACTATTTGTGTCACTGATTTGAAGGTCATTTTAAAAAATTTAAATTTTTAAAAGAAGAAGATTGGTCTAAATTAAATACATTATTAGTTAGGCTTTCATTAGCAGATGTGCTTTCAGTAAACATTGTAATGAGTCCAGATGGAGAGCTCTGCCCGGCTCCCAGCATATAGTCAGTAAACAGCTTGCAGTGCTTTGTTAGGCGCATGTATCCACAGCTGTTCAGCACTGCAGTGCCCAGGAGTCCCTGCACTTCCTCAACCTGGCATATGGCAGTATTGTCACTGGGCTCTGACTAGGACAGGGTGGGACAGAAGGGGTGGGGGACAAGGACAGACATTTTTTTATTTTATTTGTTTTACCTTTATTTAACCAGGCAAGTCAGTTAAGAACAAATTCTTATTTTCAATGACGGCTTAGGAACAGTGGGTTAACTGCCTGTTCAGGGGCAGAACGACAGATTTGCACCTTGTTAGCTCGGGGGTTTGAACTTGCAACCTTCCAGTTATTAGTCCAACGCTCTAACCACTAGGCTGACACACAGAGGCCCAAAACCAATACCCCTCCCCCCATAACTGCTTCTCTTCTCCCACCCTGGATGAAGTTAGCCAGTCAGGTTATTACATTATACACACACACACTGAACAGACAGGGTCAACTTACAATCGTGTTGAAGTCCTGATCCCTGGGAGGAGTGTTGTGGTGAGTCTTACCTTCTGAGCCCAGGATGAAGTGGTGGATGTCTGGCCCAGTGGACGTGCGTGGCCCCTGGCAGCTCTTCTCTATCACCCCTCGAGGGGTCACCGCCTTTATGTGGATCACCTGGACATACGACAAACAAGATGGCAGCTCAAGTCACTTAGCTTGACTTTAAAACCCACAGCAGAGAGGAGTGACGAAATAGCCAGGTTAATACAAGCGCCATTTCGGTTGCCGAGTTCATATTCAAGGCTAAATTCTGTCAATCATTGGCAGAGCTTAAACAAAACAAGCAGGCTCCTTCGGCACAGCAAATCCAAATACAATAGTTCCCATACATTAGCATGACGCAAGTCTGTTTTGATGGGCGCACCTCCAACTTCCAGTTACAACCTTTTGTCCATTTACAAATCGCCCAGTAAGATCAGAGTTAGTCACAGAGAGGGAACGTACCAGGTCCTCAATGTTACCATATACGTTCTTCTTCATGCCCGATGCTCTAGTAGCCACCCAGCCGCCCAGCGAACTGAACTCCATGGAGTCTGGCTCATGCCCCGTACAGTAGCCACTCTCGTTGAGCTGGGGAGAGGGAGAGTGACAAAGAAACACTCATCAGTATTTATAGGAGCAGAGTTTAGACCTACGTCGTGTAAAATCAGGGTTTTCCCCCAAACTAAGTCCTGGCACCCCCACGGGTGCACGTTTTGGGTTTCTGCCCTAGCACTACACAGCTGATTCAAATAACCAACCCATCCTCATCAAGCTGTGACTATTTGAGTCAGCCATGTTGTGCTAAGGCAAAACGTGCAGCCATGTTGTGCTAAGGAAAAAACCAAAACGTGCACCCAACTCCTGGTGTAAACCACTAAAACCACAACAATTTTAAATATGAAACCAAATCACAATCAAATTCCTCTTCCACCACTGGATTCAATGATGGGCTTGTTAAGGGGCTTTTGTGTTCAAATGATGGGCTTGTTAAGGGGCTTTTGTGTTCAAATGATGGGCTTGTTAAGGGGCTTTTGTGTTCAAATGATGGGCTTGTTAAGGGGCTTTTGTGTTCAAATGATGGGCTTTATGACACCATATATATATTTTTTTACAACAGCCTAAAATGAACCACAAAATATAAGTGGAGGAGAAGAAAAAATGAAAGGGGGAGTAAAAAGATGTTTCATATGTGGTCGCGGTCTCGGGCCCCTGGCCTCGGTGCCGGGCCCCTGGCCTCGGTGCCGGGCCCCAGCAGCATGCAGGCATGGCCTACTCTAATGGCTCCCGTCTACCAGGTGACGTGAGGAGTCAGGCCGTGCACTGCTCTCCCCGACAGGCAGCTTTTAATGCAGAGCCATCTGCTCCGTCAAAATGGTCCCTCTATATGCAAAGGTGGAGCCAGTTTGAGACACAGAGCACGCATTCCTTCACGTCAAACACAGCCTCCTTCTCAATTTTTTCAAAATTAGCTTGATGGTGCCATCTGCTCATCGCCCGAGCCTCAAGCTCTAACGTAGTTACCTCTTCTCCTATTCAGACCTGCCTAGCATAGGAGCTCTGCACTCCCTGGAAACCATTAACGCAGGGTGGAGAGGCATGGCAGGCTACAGGTGAAAGATACTGTAGAAGACAGCTTATACTTGGGGCGGCAGGGTAGCCTAGTGGTTAGAGCGTTGGACAAATTCAAATCCCCGAGCTGACAAGGTACAAATCTGTCGTTCTGCCCCTGAACAAGGCAGTTAAACCATCATTGAAAATAAGAATTTGTTCTTAACTGACTTGCCTAGTTAAATAAAAAGGTCAAATTTAAAAAAATAAATACTTACCCATCTTAGCAACAATGAGCCCTTGCATGGGAGATCATTCAGCATGAAATGGCTTAGTATGCATGAGGACAAGGCACTTACTAATCTCTCCAGATCCTGACCGATGATGCCAGCTTCAACGTGGGCGACTAAATTATTCTCGTCGAGCCACAATATGCGGTTCTGCAGATAAAAACAAAGACAAAACTAATGAGCTCAAAACATTTCACTGCTTACATCATTTAGACCACGGTTCCCCAACTGGTGGCCCGCAGGTGGTTTTATGGATTTTTTTATTGTTGTACATAAAATACTATTAAAAAAAACACCTGGAGATCAACTCCAAGTGATTTTAATTAGAGAAATCTGTTCCCAAGTATTCCACGCATAATAGAGAGACAGGTGATCATATACAAATGTAAGCAAGGTTTTAAATGATTATGTTTTAGTCAAATATTATAACTGTTTGGGCTTCTTGCAGTCAATCTGCAGTCTACAAATGATTTCTAATTATGTTCCAGCTCCCCGATCCCACGGCTGAATCTAGTTGATGATCCCTGGTTTAGACCACTAGGACAAACACAAGGCCTTGAGTTTAGCCCTGATGAAAAGCATGCTGTGTCGGATACATCCCATACAGGTTAGAGGGAGAGGATTTTAATGATTGGAGTAGTAGTGTGGACACCATATCCAAGGATGTTCTCTAAAACTGCCTTCGCCAAATGAATCACATCAAATACATTCCAGTCTTAATTCTAGAACCCCCCAAAAAAGGCCAGTATGCAGCCTTTTATAACGACTGTGAGAAAAAGCCTGATGCTATGGTGACCACAATATCTATCAACGAGAAAGGTAATAACAACCAAGCTCGTGTTTGGGGAGGGGGGGGTATTTCAGTAGCACTTGTGAGATACGAACATGTGGCTGTCGTTACTAGAAGACTGGGCCGTGGGGAGGACACAGTGTTAGTCAGATTCCAAAAGGTTAACCTCTCCAGTCACCCCCGGAACAGCTTGAGCCATCATTCATTCTCCAGAGGTAATAAAGTGTCTCCTGCGGTCATACACAGTCTTTCATGTGACTCCCTCAGACCCGCTATGCCCTGTGACCCTTGACCCAGCGCACTGGTATTTACGTCACCTCCTCAGTGACTGCTGTAATAGCAATGTCCAGACCGCCAATATATCACCTGGGTAGACAGCTGTCCAACAGTTCTATGATACAGTACTGATACTAAATGCTGTTTCCGATTGGGTTTCCTTCGCTCACAGTATTTTTCTCTGAGGAAAAAGTTTAGCAAATTTATGATTCTCCGAAAGTAAGATAAGAGAGTGAGACAGCTGGACGTCTGAATAAGCTTTGACGTGGATATAGGAGCGTCCTCCGTGCTGACCGACCCCCATCTATCCTGCCGTGAGAGCGTCCTCCGTGCTGACCGACCCCCATCTATCCTGCCGTGAGAGCGTCCTCCGTGCTGACCGACCCCCATCTATCCTGCCGTGAGAGCGTCCTCCGTGCTGACCGACCCCCATCTATCCTGCCGTGAGAGCGTCCTCCGTGCTGACCGACCCCCATCTATCCTGCCGTGAGAGCGTCCTCCGTGCTGACCGACCCCCATCTATCCTGCCGTGAGAGCGTCCTCCGTGCTGACCGACCCCCATCTATCCTGCCGTGAGAGCGTCCTCCGTGCTGACCGACCCCCATCTTTCCTGCCGTGAGAGCGTCCTCCGTGCTGACCGACCCCCATCTTTCCTGTCGTGAGAGCGTCCTCCGTGCTGACCGACCCCCATCTTTCCTGCCGTGAGAGCGTCCTCCGTGCTGACCGACCCCCATCTTTCCTGCCGTGAGAGCGTCCTCCGTGCTGACCGACCCCCATCTTTCCTGCCGTGAGAGCGTCCTCCGTGCTGACCGACCCCATCTTTCCTGCCGTGAGAGCGTCCTCCGTGCTGACCGACCCCATCTTTCCTGCCGTGAGAGCGTCCTCCGTGCTGACCGACCCCCATCTATCCTGTCGTGAGAGCGTCCTCCGTGCTGACCGACCCCCATCTTTCCTGCCGTGAGAGCGTCCTCCGTGCTGACCGACCCCCATCTTTCCTGTCGTGAGAGCATCCTCTGTGCTGACCGACCCCATCTATCCTGCTGTGAGTGTCCTCCATGCTGACCGACCCCCATCTATCCTGCTGTGAGAGCGTCCTCCATGCTGACCGACCCCATCTATCCTGCTGTGAGAGAGTCAGACATTCACAGAGAAAAAAAAAGCTCTAACGTCGCAAAAGAAATGGCCTGTAACACTTGGCTTTCTATTGTCCATACAGAGAGTATACAGCCAGCTGATCTTGTGCAAGACATTATACAGTCTGTAAAACTAAGATGCATCATTAACATACAGATACAAGGTTTTACTCTAAGTACAAAAACCTTATGAACACCTGCTCTTACCATGACAGACTGACCAGGTTGAAAGCTATGATCTCTTAATGACGTTACTTATTCAATCCACTTCAATCAGTGTAGATGAAGGGGAGGAGACAGGTTAAGGAGGATTTATAAGCCTTCAGACAATAGAGACATCCATTGTGTATGTGTTCCATTCAGAGGGTGAATGGACAAGACGACACATTTTAAGTGCCTTTGAACAGGGTATGGTAGTAAATGCCAGGCGCACAAGTTTGTGGCAAGAACTGCAACGCTGCTGGATTTTTCCATGCTCAACAGTTTCCTGTGTGTTTCAATAATGATCCACCACCCAAAGGACATCCAGACAACTTGACACAACTATGGGAATCATTGGAGTCAAAAATGGGCCAGCATCCCTGTGGAACACTTGACACATTGTAGAGTCCATGCCCTGACAAATTGAGTCTGTTCTGAGGGGGAAAAAAGGGTACAGTGTATATTTGGTACTATAGAAACAGTAATGTTGTGTTGAGACAAAGTGCTTCGTGGAGCAGATCCTTGTATGGTATAAAAGCATTGTTTACAGATCTATGACGTGTGACTCTCAGAGTGGATCTAATGTGTACTGTCTCCAAGTCGGTTCATTCCCCACCATCTGGGAAGTATCCAGAGAGACGATGCAGCGGGTCTCCTCCGGGGGGCACTCTAGAGCACTGGTCACACTGGTACCTCCTGGATGGGGGACAGGAGACTAGAGGGGTTAGGACCTCTCCCTGACCACATCACCAGGGGAAAGCTCTGGGCCCTAGCAGCAGGCTATAACCAGCACTTCCCCTGGTTAGGCCACAAGGAAAAGACAGGGCATACCATTCTAATTAAAAATATATTGTAAAGTTTGTAAAAACATAAATAAAAACATTATAATATTGGATTTGCAACAGTGAAAGACTCACCGCCGTACGGTATCAGACAAACATTGTGCTTGCACGCCAGCTCCACAATTTTCACCACATCGTTGTGGCAGTCTGCGGAGGCAAAGGATACCGAACAATATCTTGGATGGACATTTTATCCCGTGTCATTTTCTAACACACATGTTATATGTTAGTGTTACATCGATAACAACAGTAGCAACGGCACAGAGTCTGATAAAATCAAATTCCAGCCATCAGTCAACACAAATTTGCATGATAAAAAGGTGCCAGCCATAACTGCAGCGAATCAATCTGCCGTGATTCATGACTATACGGTGATGGGCCTGGTGTACTGGGTGTCCAACGCCCTGACACTTCTTATTAAGCCACCTCTCGTCCATATCAATATCCCTACGCCTCCGCAGAGATTAACCCTTAAAATAAAAACCTGAGGCAGGATGAAGAGAAGCAATGCATTGTGGAAGGGAGGGAGGTGGATACGTGAGTTGATGTAAAACTCACTTGGCCACACCACCATGTCTGGAACACGCTCAAATTTCTTCCCTTCTCTGAGAGCAAAGATTTCATGTAAGCAATGACCTGTTAACACAAAGTAATTAGAAAATATATATACTACAACAAAAGCAATTATGATTGTATGATCAGTATAATTAGTGCGATGTTCATAATAGTGCTGTGTTCCTATGTACCGCATGTGTAAGAATAAAGATGGCATCACACAGTCTGTATGAGACCCAGTCCCCTGCAGGACCGGAGCATTCCCAGCATGCCTCACCGTGGGCACGGAACACCCTGTCCTCCGCCTCATTGGAGAATGGGATGCCTGTGGCCTTCAGGTTCTCTACGAATGCCTCGTTCAGTCTGGGCGGCGGCACAACGCTGGCATTCAGGACTGGCTGGGACAAAGACATGGGAGGAGGAGGAGCCATTAACTGGTCGCCGGCTGCCGTCATTGGAATTCACACCAACAGGAGACATGGGGGTTGAAAACCAACAGCACTTACTGTCGCAGGGCTTTTATGCTTCACACTGGCACCGAAGGTATTTTCAAACCAGTCCTGCAAACTGGGCAGGGTCATCCCACTTAGCCTATACCTACAATGAACCAAAAACACACAGGCTTAAAAGAAAGCTTTACCCAAATCATAAACACATCCCCTCTGACCTAGGTGTTACGCTGGGAACTGCTGAAATACATGCGGTCTGTTATGGGTATGGAGTCAGTGTGTGGTTGTTTGAGCTTAGAGGTTATTAGGTGAGCCTAGTGACCACGCTGTCCCTGTGGCGCCAGCCCAGGCCAGACGCTGTATAATCGAACCGCTGGCACAGTAGAGGCCAACACACCAGGGAACTGTAGTCCGTCTTTGTCCAGCCGAACATTAAAACACACTCCTTAATGAAAAGAGGAAAATTCTCATTCACTTTAATTTCTTCCGTCTCTCAAACCACGCATGAGAAAGCACAGAACAGGAAATGTCATTGATACAACTTCTAGTAAAGACTAACAGAGGAACCATTTGCTACTCAGCATCCTGTAAAAATCACATCACGTCGCTTTTCTTTCCGAAACCCATACGTCACCATCTCTGCCTCTTATCATAAAGGGACAAAGATAAAAAGGTTCAGAACAGAAGATGTTGTGCCAAAGAAAACAGATCCATTCTGCAGCCAGTGTGGATTCAAGTCATACCCTCGTTATCAGAGAGAGTGGAGAGACAATAGGTTAGGCTTCTTTAAAAAACGCACAGAGATTCAAACTAATCACTTCCTACATCAGCACTCAACATATTTCCAACAATTGTTCCCATGACAACTGTTAGCAGAAACAAAACAAAAGCACCAACCCCTAGTCATTGGTAAGAAGAAACATTCCATGAAAGGTAATAAGGGCAGTTTCAAACAGCTGATAATCCCACTCATTGACCTGATGTCTGGAGACTAAATCAAAACAAGATAAGCAGAGTATCGATACCAGCCACTAGGTGGCACTAGTACCCCACTCTGAATGAGGCTGGAGAGGAGTGGGAGGTTTTCAAATCAAAGTCTATTGATCATGTACAACAGGGTTTTCCCAAAACTCGATCCTGGCCCTTTTGTTTATTGCCCTAGCACTACACAGCTGATTCAAATCATCAAAGCTTGATGATGAGTTGGTTATTTAAGTCAGCTGTGTTATGCTAGGGCAAAAACACACAAAAATGCATCCTTGAGGGGGCACCAGGACCGAGTTTGTGGAAACCCACAGTTGGCACACACAGTTCAGCAGGATTTATAGCGGGTGCAGTGAAACGCTTATGTTACCGACTCCTAACAATGCAGTAAAATGTCAAAACGAGTACGCCAATAATCAACTATTTAAATACATTAAAAATCAAGAAATGTCGGGAACCAGTTTTAGGTGGTAGCCTGTGCAAAGGAGTGAACAACTAAGATTGAGAATTCTATCAACACATGTGAATAGATTCTTTAGCCTACAGATCATCTGAGACAATCCAGATTTTCTTCCGTGAGAGTAAAACAACAGTTGAAAATGTTGAGACAGTATTCTGTACCTTTTGCCTGTAAATTCTGCTTGACCCTTCTTGTTAAAGAGGAATTTGGAGTCACTGTACCCCCAGCCATTCCACTTCATAATCTCCTGCCTGGGAGAGAACAAGAAACAGTTGGTCAATTTAGTTAATGTTAGTAGTAGAAGCTAATGCTGTAATAACGCTGTCAGAGACGACACAGGTCAAATGTCAAGGGACCAAGACAACACAAGGAAGCACTTTTAAAAGACCATGGACTTGCACCCTCATACTTGACATCCTGTTGCACAGTAGGCTAGTATTTGGATTAGTGGTCTATTTGCAAATGGGGAATGTGTTGTAGTTCCCTTGTTTTGCCATCCGTTATTCAAAAATGGGCTTTCCACGTCGTGGCTCTCTGTTATTCAAAATGGGCTTTCCACGTCGTGGCTCTCTGTTATTCAAAATGGGCTTTCCACATCGTGGCTCTTCCTTAGTGTATTGGCAGTATGGGAAGCTCCAGTCACACCTAGGCCTGGTCTCAGAGGTGGTCGTTCCCCTGTGGACTACACACAGCCAACTACAAAAGCCTGTAGGCACAGTAACAAATGGGGAAGAAAACCTGTTACCTTCAAACAGCATGAACAGCAGTCATTAGACAGAGAGTGGCTTAGATCTCATTCCAAGGGGGAGCAGCATGATGAATAACCACAGATGATGATCATTAGGAGAAAAGGTGTGGCCAACGAAGGTTGGGTATATCCTCCTAAAAGTGTTCCAAATAAATACCATTTGTCAGCTTAGCATTATGCTAAATCAGGTTAGAGGATTCAAGAAACAAGTTTGAACACTGAACTGAAAGTATCAGGCAGAATTTTAGTATCTCCATATATCTACTGAATAATAAAAAATAATAAAACTGACAGTTTAGTAAATGTGTTTCTTCGTCTGTGTTAAATCACTACGCTCATCCCAAGGGAATGCTTTTCAGATATTCCTCGCCAGAGGAAACAGGCCACTACGGCAGCCGGCCAGAGGAAACAGGCCACTACGGCAGCCGGCCAGAGGAAACAGGCCACTACGGCAGCCGGCCAGAGGAAACAGGCCACTACGGCAGCCGGCCAGAGGAAACAGGCCACTACCCCTAGGAGGGATCCATACCTTAAGTTGGTACACATGGTTGAGAAAAACCCATGAGGAATGCCTGCCAAACAGGCAGCCAGTGTAATTTATGAGGAGCCTGGGAAATGAGAGCTAGAGCGACATACTCTCAATGCCAGTCTATCACAGCCTGCCATCTCAACAGACCATGACACAACTCTGATGTCCTGTCACAACCTCAACAAGCAGAAGAATACAACTGCCCAGAGATGAATTAATTTATTGTATAATTAAATGGAAGCAATGGCCGTCTGGCCTCAAAGAGCTGGGGGAATCTTTTGAAGCTACGGTAACAAATATTACACTGCATGACGATGACCAGACCATTAGGCTAGTAATTAGCAGCTAGATCAGCGCCTTGTTCAAAAGGTAGCCTTGTTTTTGTGGCTGCCATCAAGTTATTACAACAGAATGAGTCAATAGTCAAGAAGTTAGACTGTTGATTTTACAAACTCTGAATTGTAACTAAAAAAAATATAAAAAAATTAAGAAGGTTAAAAGAAGGTTAAAATGCCATTTGAAACAATGGGTGCAAATGTATAGGTTGTTTATGAAGTAGGTCAAATCCAGACTGACATTCCAGCAAGACCAGGACCAGTTAGCCCAGGTTTGTAGCAGGGAACATTCCTACTCTCCAGTGATAAGCGCAATTCTAGAAAATGTGGGCAATGAGGGTAAATTCATGAAGGTAACATTTACGCATACAGATAACAATACCAGTTGTACTCAACATTCTTTTTACATTTGGAAATGGGGGTGGGTGGGCTCACACTGGAGAATTAGGCATAGACTGCTTTATAATTTATTGTCATAATTAAAACATTTTTGGTCACTCGTCAGCACAAAATGACCATACATTTGGCAATAGAGAGAGACCAACAAACCAGCAGAAATCTGGCTTCCAGGTTAAACCAAACTCATCGCGCAAGAAAGGTAGCATTGGGGCAATTCCACAGTAACAGAGTGATGCTGAGACTCAGATTTTTCACTTAAAAAAGCTGCAATATGCAGAAATCACTCAGCCATTTCCTGGTTGCTAAAATTGGAATAGTTCGCCTAATTTCAGTTTGTGACGAAACAAGCAATATATAGTGTAGAGAATCACTGTACTTGCTAAACCACTGTGAAACATCTCTTCAATAACCAAAAACATTGTATTTTCAACTGTTGTACAAAACCGAAAGACAAAAACTAAAATGATAGAATGGGAATTAGCGCACATACAATCGATCAAAAATGTCTTTACATTTTACATTTGAGTCATTTAGCTGATGCACTTATCCAGAGGGACTTACAGTAGTGAGTGCCTACATTTTCATATTTGTTTGTCCTTGGTCCCTCGTGGGAATCAAACCCACAACCCTGGCTTTGCAAGTGCCATGCTCTACCAACTGAGCCACACGGGGACTTGCTTTCTTAGACTTGCTTTCAATCTATAACTTACATTTTAATTTTAATGTAATCCTTGTGCATACAGTTCTATGGTTTGTTTAACTTTGCAATAATTGTTTTTTGTTTGACACATTTTAAAGTGAAAAATCTGAGTCTCAGCATCACTCTGTTATCATGGAATTGCCCATAGCCTAACTGACCAACAGGTTATTTATTTAACCTTTATTTAACTAGGCAAGTCAGTTAAATTTACAATGACGGCCTACCCCGGGCCAAACCCTAACGACACTGGGCCAATAGCGCGCCGCCCTATGGGACTCCCAATCAAGGCCGGTTGTGATACAGCCTAGATATCTAACCAGGGTCTGTAGTGACGCCTCTAGCACTGAGATTGCAGTGCCTTAGACCGCTGCTCCACTCAGGAGCTCACCTATAGGGTTCATCTAAAATAAGCCTTAGCACTTCTGCTTCTCAAAAAAAAAAACATTCTATATTAATATCAAACATTTCCCAACTGCACAATGAAGACCTTCGCCCATACCCGGGCTCGAACCAGGGACCCTCTGCACACATCAACAACAGTCACCCACGAAGCATCATTACCTATCGCTCCACAAAACTTTTCCCAACTGCACAATGAAGAGCCATACATAATACATAAATAAATCATTAACATTCCTGTGGTAGAACGATGGTAACACCTCCGCACACAGGCCACGTCACAGTTGAATGCAGGATAATGGATTGTTCAGTGTTACATGAGTGAGTGGTTCATGCAATACTCAATACGAAATGCAAGTATGGAAGTGTGGTCTAAGGCATATCTGACACTAGCTGTCACAGGGTGGTAGGTAGTCTAGCGGTTGCAGCGTTGGGCCTGTACATGAAAGGTCGCTGGTTCGAATACCCGAGCTGATAAGGTGACAATTGCCCTTGAGCAAGGCACTTAACCCTGATTTTATTTTTATGTCACTACAGCACGATTGTGAAAGCTTTAACTTTCAACTCGTCTCATTACGAACTGATTGTCAGACCACCACAGGTCTTGGCCAAATCAGATCCAAGTTTAAGTTACCTGCTCAACTTTATCCCATTTCTGAATCTGGAAAACCATTAACCTCCAGATAAAAATGTGATATAATATAATGAAGAATATAAAAAAAATATTACCATTATAATGATCCCTTCTATTCAATAATGTATAGTAGCTAGCTAGCTTGTTCTGTTCATGTCACTCAAACAGAGTTGACATTTCCCTAATCGTTGTTCAGAATATTGTCAGCATTCAAAACGTCACCCGTAGTTTTAATCAAGCTATAGCTAACAATATACATGTATAATGGAATAGGCTACCTTGAAATAGTCACAAATGTTGGCAAGCTTATCTTGTGGTTTTACATAAACTTCAGCTGCCCACTGTCACGAGCGGCTCGTGTGGGTCTTGCCAATTAAACTCAACTCCTAGATTTACGATGGAGTTGATCGACGACTAGTGGTGTCAGACTGGAGCTCCGAGGTCAGATACAATTAGTGTTTTTATCATAACCTACTAATTCCAGCACCTAAAAGAATAGCCCGCAATTAAACAGAACACTTGTGTGTAATTCCAGTCTATTTTTTGGGTTCTGAAATCAGTAGTTTTGTTTTATACAAAAAAGAAAAGCATTTTATGTGGTGTAGGAGCTCCAGTCCGCCCACACTAGTCGCCGCTCAACTCCATCGTAAATCTAGGAGTTTAGTCGGCTAGTGTGGGTCATATAACGCTGGCAAACTATGACAAATGTGGTACTATCCTAGTTTAGGATTGACCTGAACTTTAATTTCAACAAGGTGAGAGATCAAAACATTACTGAAACACATTTTAAATAAGTAGCCTAGCTAACTACAATGAAAAAAATTAGCATAGAATATATAATACAGTCCCGCCGCACCCACTTCAATGAATGAACACTTTGTTTAACTACCACACACTCTGCTGGCTCATTTTCTTGGCTAAATTAAAACAGAGATGTCTAAATAATATGTCAAGGGAGATCTCAGTTTGTAAGACACCAATGATGTGTTTTTAAATGACAAGATAGCATGCCATATTAGCCATGCCATAGCCCTCATATTCAGCCACTTCTACCCTATTACCACCGCCAATTCCTACCTCTTTCTCGGCACCGTCCCTTTATTTTCTTCCGTTGAACCAGTCGCATCAATTTTGCATTCTTTTGCGATAATTCCCGAGTTACCGTCCTCATGTTTATGTAAATGCGCTGCAATTCTGCTTAATCTTTGCTGTGCAATTCGTTGCCTGTCGGAGCTATTGTTGTTTGACGCCATACTGCTTCCGTGTTTGTGCACGGAAAGGCAGCTGTCACAACGATAATAGGATATGAGCTAAATTGTAATCAAATCCCATCATGCTTTGCATTTAATTTGTGTTTTCAATACATATTACAATGTTGCAAAATTGGTTACATTATCGCCTATCTTTGCTGTTACTTTAATTGAATTGCTGGTAGTCCATAGAGCACGTCTCCCCAACTGGCGGCCCGCGGGCCGAATTTGCGCGGGTGGTTTTATTTGGCCCAACACATTTTCTGAGCAAAAAATAATAATATATATATATATATTTATTTATTTGTATATTTTATGTGTTGTACATAAAATACTGTAAAAACACCTGGAGATCAACTCCAAGTGATTTTAATTTGAGAAATCTGTTCCCAAGTATTCCACGCATAATAGAGAGACAGGTGATCATATACAAATGTAAGCAAGGTTTTAAATTATTATGTTTTAGTCAAATATTATATCTGTTTGGATTCTTGCAGTGAATTCGCAGTCAAATTATTTGTAATTATGTTCCAGTCCCCAGACCATCAGCTCAATAATTTAAAAAAAAAATAGTCCCGCAGCTGAATCTAGTTGAGAGTTACAGTCACTGGAAAAGCTTATATTAGACAAATATTTTTTACAAGGCACAATGTGTGATTTACTGCTGTTCAATTGTCATTCCAAAAATTATATTGATTCTTGGAAGAATATAAATGAATGAGTTTTCCCTTTTTAACAAGTTTTGTGGCATGGGACTAGCTTACAAGCATGTTGATTTGGACTGTCAGTTACATTCATACGAGTTTGAGAGTAGGTCTTTAGTTCATGGAAACTTGATGCCCATAGTTCGGAGGTCATCCTTTCAGGAGAAATGGCAAGTGAAAGAAATTCCAGAGTTTATAAGAATGGCATTCTCAACATGCATCAACGCAACTCTTCTTTCACTGTGCCGGTGACTGCCTTTTTCTCAGACAGATTTGATCCGTGCACAGGTTACCTAATGATTACTTACGCTTAGCACAGAAGCTCTCTAAATATTAACCATGATGAATGAACTGGGCTTTGGGAGAACTGAAATTCAAAACTTTTTCAAAACACAGAGAAAAATGTTGATTTTATTATAAGAAAGTAATCTAATTTAATAGCAGGAAAAATATGTCATGTTGCTTAAATGTGTGCATGTGTCTTTAAAAATATGGTCTGGAACTTTGGTGACTACTAGGGCTATGGTCCAAACACTTAAAAGACACACCCTCGTCCACTTACCTTGGCCTTATGCCCTTGGGGGGAATCCCTTTGCCATCTTGGCGGGTGGCCCAAATGATTAGCCAAGCAAGAGAAATGTGCAACAGTAAGCCCCTCAGCCCTCGTTTTTAGTCGGCTTTGCGAGTGTACAATAATGTCCTCTCCGGGGCCTGAAACTCCCCATAATTCAATTCGCGAAATTGTACATCCTCCAAGTCAGTGAAAACTTAAAAACAACATCAATGGAGTTGTCAACATACAAGTGTAAGTAAAAACGAATGCAAATAAGCTAGACATTTTTCTACTATGTAAAAATTAAATGTTTTTGTTTGGTTATCTTTTGGAAATTGTAGAAATAAAGTATTTTCCTTCAGAAGTTCCAGCTAGGCAGGCCAACGGTAGTTAGCTAATTAATTTGCTAGCTATCATACAGTAGGTGTATATTAATAATTTATATATTTAATATAAGTAGACATGCAATCATAATTGACTGTAGCTACCGGTGGCTGAAAACCCAATCATCGCGGGATGAAAGAGTGATGAATTTCCGGCCAAGAGTGGTCAATTTAAAAATTCTTCCTTCCTCACCCTTTTTTTTCTTCCTTCCTCCCTTGCCCTGCAAGTGAATACTCGTCAGAGACAGAAGTGTCCACTTAATTTTATGGCTGAGGGGATAGGGTCTGTTTTAAGTGTTTGGACCGCAAGCCGTAGTATTTTTTTTTTTTTTTAATCCTCCCGCTTTGAACCGAATGTATCAATGTGTAGTTCATACATGTGTAATCTATGAGCATATGTACTGTTTTACCTCTTTATCCATGAAAT
The DNA here is from genome assembly GCF_018296145.1 of Oncorhynchus tshawytscha. Lineage (NCBI taxonomy): Eukaryota > Metazoa > Chordata > Actinopteri > Salmoniformes > Salmonidae > Oncorhynchus > Oncorhynchus tshawytscha. The sequence continues at coordinate 46,527,728 of NC_056454.1, forward strand.
CCCTAGTTTGAAAGCGACTTTTTTTTCTTCTGGAAGCTATGCCGTGCCTTTTCCCTTACATTTTCCCCCATGCCCCTTAGCAATTCGAGTTCTAGCCAATGAGCTTCAGCCCCTCGCCATTTGAGTGACCGCTAGCAAGACGCGCGCACACACAGCAGAGCAATGACGTGGAGCACATATCTACACATGTGATTTAGTACGCAATTTTCGGGGATCACATTTGGCTGCTGAGCGCTAACAAGTATACACAAGTTCCAGAGAACCTCTAAATTACACTAACACGTTTTGTGCCCTTTATAGAACCAGTGATGTTATTGCACTTTTAGTTATGTAATTATCTGCCTTTTATTTTTGTGTGTGAAAAGTTTGCTTTGAAAGAACCGTTGATTCATACTGCTTGGACAGACAGCCTACACTGCAGAATAGCAACGTTTCATCCTAACTTCCTATTGGCTGTCATATACATCTCTGAAATAGTTTATTAGATTTATATTTGCAACACTCCAGCAGATAATTAGGCATAACTTCCATTCACAGGATACAATGTCAATACACAAAAAATAATCCTTAAAAATATTTGACAATGTTTATGGGTTTTGATAAGGTTCATTAATATGTGGTAGGAGCCGTACATTATGATCCAGGTCACTGGAAAAGAGGTTTGAACATTTAAACTGCTCTTGTTTAACTTTCTCACCTCCATGAGTCACATGACAAAGTGAACATGAGGGATGTCTGGAGTTTCCATATGGCTCGCTGGGTCACCCTATAGAAAGTGATGCAACAATCTACTACTCCCTTTTTCAGTCATAAATTCAGACATTTCACTCTGATACCAACAGACCAAAGTGAGTCTTTTAATTATAAGCAAATAAATACATTCACAAGTAGGTGAAAACTCACGAGGCATGTCATTGTCAAAAGAAAGTTTATTCTAAGAACATATTTAGTGACAAGGAGTTTCCCTATTGAAGTCTGCAAGTGGCCATGTTGTGGAATAATGCTCCCGCTCTCCAGATGGTAGATTTATTTCCCTCAGGCCCAGAGCATTAACTCCCAAAATAAAGTTCTGTAATGCACTGACTGCAAACAATTAGAGTCAAAGTGTATCACAGAACTTTACTTGGACAGCCACAGTGCCAACCCCTTTCACTACTCCACCTGCAATATATAAAGAGAGAATGAAATGTAAGTTTCCTATTGATGTGCTGGGTTGATAAACACTTTGAATTAACACTGTAGTGTGGAAAATATGTAATTATGGAGGTTGGGATGACTTTCTGAACACAATATTGAGACCTAAAAAGTTAAAATCCACCATGATTTGAGATTAAACTGAAATCAACCACAGCTGAGTGCTTTACAAAAAGTGTATTATGTGGAACTTTAACTAATTCTCTGGGCTTATTAAAACACAGAGAGGAGTGAATGGAAAGACTGCTGTTGGAAACTTGGATTGATTCTCACACTCTGACACCCCCCCACCACACCACACCACACCACACAAATGATGAAATCATACAATATCACACAGTAAGAGGCAAGATACATTTTCGTTCATAAGCTGTTTACTTCGCAGTTCAACCTTGACTATCTTCAAGGTAGTAAAGGCAACAATTAGGGCACTCCATATGTGGAACAGATGACGTGCCTAAAAGGGTTCCAAATTTGAAATCATGAATTTGTTCATGTTGAATCGTTCACTCCAAGGGTAAGACGCCCGCGTTCATTACGCTGTTTAACCTACTTGTTGGGAGTTTTTCCCCACAAGCCACAGATTGAATTTCACAATGAAAATATAGTCTACATATACGCAAATATTCAACATATTCCACTTCAGATTACAGTAACAAATACATGTATATTCAATACAGTTTGGAGAGTTGCTTATTGTCATGAAGTTACAAAGTCCAAAATCAAACAGTGAATTAAAAGATGTTGGAATTCTATTAGCAGATGTGAAATGCCATAGCATAGCTTCATATTCTAAATGTGAACATTATAATGATAAGCTAAAGAAATGCAACTGATCATACGGTACCTGGTAGAAACGGCAGCTCTTAAAGGGGAACAGCTGCGATCAAGCACGAGGGCAAACCGATAATAAAATGCAAAAACCAGTGGCCTATCTACAACGGTTGCAGGACAAACTATCAAAGCAAGCAAGAGTTTTTCCACTTCCTAATTTCGCGGTTGACGTCCCTCTTTGGAGCCTCCATACAGTGTTCGTATTGGTGCATTCACGCCGTTTTTACCTCTTATTCTATTCTTTCAGCCCTGTGCAGTTCAGTCTGTAGCTGGAAGAATGTCGACGTGGAGCTGCCAAACGTGAACGCGTATTCGTGGGCGCGCTTGAGGGAGAAAAAAAAAAACCCGTATAATTTCAGATAGTGGAACAGTGAAGTAAGTGTACGGTGTAGTAGGTGAGGTAGCTAGAGGTAGTGAGGTTCTTTACAGATACATAGTTGGAGCTCGTCGTATGACCACTTCATTAAGAAGACATGTTTCAAACGCTACTTAATTGCAAAGTGGTCCCAACCTCTCAGGTGTCAGAATGTTAGACTAGAAGCAGTGGTTCCCAAACTTTTTACAGTCCTGTACCCCATCAAACATTCAACCTCCAGCTGCGTACCCCCTCTAGCACCAGGATCAGCACACTCTCAAATGTATTTTTTTGTTGTTGCCGTAATTGTAATCCTGCCACACACACACACACACTATATGCTACATTTATTAAACATAAGAATGAGTATGAGGTTTTTTTAAAATCCCAACAGGCTCATGGGAAGTGACAAAGAGCTCTTATAGGACCAGGGCACAAATAATATAATAATCAATCATTTTGCTCTATATTTAATCATCTTATATTTAAACCTGATTTGTTAATTGAAAATTGTGAATATCTCACCACAGGTTAATGAGAAGGGTGTGCTTGAAAGGATGCACATAACTCTGCAATGTTGGGTTGTTTTGGAGAGAGTCATTTTCCACACAGTCTGTGGCTGTATTTAGTTTTCATGCTAGTGTGGGCCGAGAATACACTCTCACATAGGTACGTGGTTGCAGAGGGCATCAGAGTCTTAACAGCGCAATTTGCCAAGGCAAATACTCTGAGTGCAGCAGTATCCAGAAATCTGGCAGTGGCTTCTGATTAAATTCAATTTTCACAGAACCGCTTGTTGCAATTTCGATGAGGCTCTCTTGTTCAGATATCGGTAAGTGGACTGGAGGCAGGGCATGAAAGGGATAACAAATCCAGTTGTTTGTGTCATCCATTTAGGGAAAGTACCTGCGTAATTGCGCACCAACTCACTCAGGTGCTTCACTATGTCACATTTGACATCGTCTGTAAGCTTGAGTTCATTTGCACGCAAAAAAAATCATACAATGGTGGAAATACCTCTGTGCTGTCCTTGTTAATGCAGACAGAGAAGAGCTCCAACTTCTTAATCATAGCCTCAATTTTGTCCCGCACATTGAATATAGTTACGGAGAGTCCCTGTAATCCCAGATTCAGATCATTCAGATGAGAAAAAACATCACCCAGATAGGCCAGTCGTCATCATGCAAGCGGTCAGACAAGTGAAAATGATGGTTAGTAAAAATAACTTTAAGTTCGTCTTGGCACTTCTGTATGTTGCAAAAGCATTACATGGTCGCTGCCCATATCATTGCATAGTGCAGAAAAGAGTTCAGGGGCCTTGCTTTAACAATGTTAATCATTTTCACTGTAGTGTCCAAAATGTCTTTGAAGCTGTCAGGCATTCCTTTGGCAGAAAGAGCCTCTCGGTTGATGCTGCAGTGTACCCAAGTGGCGTCGGGAGCAACTGCTTGCGCGCGCGTTACCACTCCACTATGTCTCCCTGTCATGGCTTTTGCGCCATCAGTACAGATACCAACACATCTTGACCACCAATGTCCATTTGATGTCACAAAGCTGTCCAGTACTTTAAAAAAGATCCTCTCCTGTTGTCCTGGTTTCCAGTGGTTTGCAGAAGAGGATGTCTTCCTTAATTGACCCCCCATAAACGTAATGGACAGCAGCGGATTTAGGTATGGGCGACATAGGCAGCTGCCCAGGGCGCCATCTTCCCTGGGGCGGCACAGGGTGCCAGCACAAAAAAAAACATTTGGATTGGTGACATTTGCGAGATCGGTTTTCTATCGCTCATTTGCATGTCACGTCAATGATATCATGTCACCGTGTGGGACTGTGGGTCAAGGAACCTTGTCGGAGTGGGCGCTCTGATTCGAGTTTGTGAGCTAGGCAGGCTACTGCCTGGGAAGGGTTCCCACTCAGAAGTACGAGATGGGGAGGGGAGCGGGGGGTAGGTTGACCTCAGGTCTCCCCTCTGGAAGCCCGAGGTAGGGGTATCGGGGGATTTTATCAAATAACACACCTCTAACTTTGTACAGTACTAATGGAATTAATAAAATCAGTCACACTACGAAATGCTACCAAATAAACCACAATTCATTCATAATACTGTGAATATATAGTCTTACAGACATATTGTTGATTTTTTTTTTAAACTGGTTTGTGCAACATCATTAAGATTAATAGAAAACCAGTCTGCACACTACCTGAGGTCCACCATGTCACAGGAACGCATTAGTGGCCTTGCTGTCACCAGTATTAAATAATGCAATTGCTGGGCAGAGTTCTTATGATGATGTCATCAATGACTTTGCGTCAAGGAAGGCAAGAAAGGTCAGGGTTTAGATGGCAGTTGTGCAATTTATTTTGTGTGTTTCTTGTTTGAAGTGCAATAGTGTAATAATCAGATTCTCTTCTTTATAAATGTGTTATTCCATTTGTGTATTTGTGTGATATAGGATTTGTGCAATTTAGTTTTATTTGTGTGTTTTTGTTCGCAATAGGGTAATAGTGCAATAATGAAGTTCTTATTTTATTTGTATTTATATATTACAATTTGTTTCCTATTTGTCTTTGTTACTACTTTTTGATATTTGAGTCATATTTTTGTATATATTTTTATATTCATATTGTTTTAAATGATATGATGATATATTTTGTTCCAAATGTCTGAATAAAAATTACAGTTGGTGGTGGGGATTTTTTGGCTGAAGGGGGGGTTCGCCCAGGGAGCCATACGAGGAGGAACCGCCACTGGTAACGGACATATACCAGGGGCTGTGCCAGGCTCTCCACGTCTGTTGACTCATCCAGCTGTAGCGCATAGAATTCACTGGCTTGTATGTGTAACAGTATAACTTTAGACCGTCCCCTCGCCCATACCCGGGCGCGAACCAGGGACCCTCTGCACACATCAACAACAGTCACCCACGAAGCATCGTTACCCATCGCTACACAAAAGCTGCGGCCCTTGCAGAGCAAGGGGAACCACTACTTCAAGGTCTCAGAGCAAGTGACGTCATTGATTGAAATGCTATTTAGTGCGCACCACCGCTAACTAAGCTAGCTGTTTCACATCCGTTACACTCACCCCCCTTTTGACCTCTTCCTTTTCCGCAGCATCCAGTGATCTGGGTCACGGCACCAATGTAACAGTATAACTTTAGACCGTCCCCTCGCCCATACCCGGGCGCGAACCAGGGACCCTCTGCACACATCAACTAACAACAAATGTAGAATTACTGATGCTAGCATTGGATGTGCTCGTGGAAGCAGAACAACTTGTGTGGTCGACAGGTGTAGGTGTAGTACTGCTGGTAGTAGCTGTACTACCAGTAGAGCTGGTATGTGTCTATGGACGCAGGCCTTTTTTTAACCATTTATCAATTTTCGAGTTAACAGAATGAGCAGCAGCTACGTTTGGAAACATACGGACCTTTTTTTGTAATTCCCGCGAGAGAGTAACGGTTAATGTGATTGGATGTTAATTATTTGACGAGGCTACCTGTATTTGACATTGTGTTTTTTCTTTTTAATGAACACTAGATGGTTACATTTTTGTTTTGGGGCAGTGAAACAAGGCTTCCAGGCGAGGAAAAAAAACTCCCCCAAATGTATAGCCCCGTTGGAAAATATAAATGGACTGTTTGAAAATGTGAAGATAATTTTTATTTTATTTATATAAAAAAAAATGTGAATCACATTTTTATTTGGCGTACCCCCGACAGCATTACGCGTACCCCAGTTTGGGAATACATGGACTAGAGGCTCTTATTGTACTAGTTTAATATTCCATCAACATGTTTCAGGATATGCATGCTTTTTTTACTTTAAAGAATTAAGACATAGGCCTAAAGATCAAGTTATTGACTATTGGAAGATTAATATAATAATACATTTGAAATCGTAAGTTTACATACACCTTAGCCAAGTACATTTATACTCAGGTTTTCACAATTCCTGGCCTTTAACCCTAGTAAAAAATTCCCAGTTTTTAGGTCCGTAAGTTTCACCAGTTTATTTTAAGAATGTGAAATGTCAGAATTATAGTAGAGAGAATGATTTATTTCAGCTTTTATTTATTTCATCACATTACCAGTAGGTCAGAAGTTTACATACACTCAGTTAGTATTTGGTAGCATTACCTTTAAATTGTTTAACTTGGGTCAAATGTTTTGGGTAGCCTTCTACAAGCTTCCCACAATAAGTTGGGTGAATTTTGGCCCATTCCTCCTGACAGAGCTGGTGTAACTGAGTCAGGTTTGTAGGCCTCCTTGCTCACACACCATTTCAGTTCTGCCCACAAATTTTCTATGGGATTGAGGTCAGGGTCAGGCCACTTCAATTCTTTGACTTTGTTGTCCTTAAGCCATTTTGCCAGAACTTTGGAAGTATGCTTGGGGTCATTCTCCATTTGCAAGACCCATTTGTGACCAAGCTTTAACTTCCTGACTGATGTCTTGAGATTTTGCTTCAATATATCCACATAATTGTCCTGCCTCATGATGCCATCTATTTTATGAAGTGCACCAGTCCATCCTGCAGTAAAGCATCCCCACAACATGATGCTGCCACCTCCGTGCTTCACGGTTGGGATGGTGTTCTTCGGCTTGCAAGCCTCCCCCGTTTTCCTCCAAACATAACGATGGTTATTATGGCCAAACTATTCTATTTTTGTTTCAGCAGACCAGAGGACATTTCTCCAAAAAGTACAATCTTTGTCCCTATGTGCAGTTGCAAACTGTAGTCTGGCTTTTTAATGGTGGTTTTGGAGCAGTGGCTTCTTCCTTGCTGAGCGGCCTTTCAGGTTATGTCGATATAGAACTCGTTTTACTATGGATATAGTTCCTTTGTACCTGTTTCCTCCAGCATCTTCACAAGGTTCTTTGCTGTTGTTCTGGGATTGATTTGCACTTTTCGCACCAAAGTACATTCATCTCTAGTAGACAGAACACCTCTCCTTCCTGAGCGGTATGATAACTGCGTGGTCCCATGGTGTTTATACTTGAGTACTATTGTTTGTACAGATGAACTTGGTACCTTCAGGCGTTTGGAAATTGCTCCCAAGGATGAACCAGACTTGTGGAGGTCTACAATTTTTTTTTAGGTCTTGGCTGATTTCTTTTGATTTTCCCATGATGTCAAGCAAAGAGTTTGAAGGTAGGCCTTGAAATACATCCACAGGTACACCTTTAATTGACTCAAAGAATGTCAATTAGCCTATCAGAAGCTTCTAAAGCCATGACATAATTTTCTGGAATTTTCCAAGCTGTTTAAAGGCACAGTCAACTTAGTGTTTGTAAACTTCTGACCCACTGGAATTGTGATACAGTGAAAATAATCTGTCTGGAAACAATTGTTGGAAAAATTACTTGTGTCATGCACAAAGTAGATGTCCTAAACGACTTGCCAAAACTATAGTTTGTTAACAAGAAATTTGTGGAGTGGTTGAAAAATGAGTTTTAATGACTCCAACCTAATTGTGTGTAAACTTCTGACATCAACTGTACATATATGTTTATGTACTTGTGCACACAACTAGGCTATACTGGGGAAGGTGAAATTCCTGTATTGTGTTGCAAATATCTATTCTTATGAAAGGCAACAGTGTGTAGGCTACCACCTGGTCTGGAGTCAACAGTCTGGGGCTTTTCTGGGGCTCTGGTAAAGTTACACGGACTCTGTGCACCATAACGTCTAAATGGCGTGGCTCTGCACAGGGTGCAAGGGCCTGCGACCGCTGTGCTATACAAGCTATTATAAACTGGGTGGTTCGAGCCCTGAATGCTGATTGGCGGACGGACGTGGTATGTCAGACCGTATACCCCGGGTTTGACAAAAACAGTTATTTTTTTACTGCTCTAATTACGTTGGTAAACAGTTAATAATAGCAATAAGGCACCTCGGGTTTGTGATACATGGCCAATATACCACGGCTAATGGCTGTATCCAGGCACTCCACATTGCGTCGTGTGTAAGAACAACCCTTAGCTGTGGTATATTGGCCATATACCACATCTCCTCGAACCTTATTGCTTATTAAATACTTTGGCATCATCTAACCAGAAGAGGTCGCTATGTATTGTACCAAGTTTCATGAGTTGCCACCCCATCTCTCTACCAGTAAGCTGTGAGGCCTGCTGGAAACAACTAGAGTACTATTGAAAACAATCACAGTGATCAATATTCTGCACGAGTGTGCCTTTATAGCTTAAATTTAAATTCTTATTATCTTCATTGCATTCCCATTGTAGCATATATTGTGCCTTCAGAAAGTATTCATACCCCTTGACTTATTCCACATTTTGTTGTGTTACAGCCTGAATTCAAAATTTATTACATTTGATTTTTTTCTCTCACCAATCTACACACAATAAGCCATAATGATAAAGTGAAACACGTTTTTGGACATTTTTGAAAATCTTTTGAAAATTTAAATATAGACATGTCATTTACATAAGTGTTCACACCCCTGAGTCAATAGTTAGAATCACATTTGGCAGTGGTTCCACTGTGAGCCTTTCTGGGTAAGTCTCTAAGAGCTTTGCACACCTTGATTGTACAATATTTACACATTATTATTTTTAAATTGTTCAACCTCTTGTCAAATTGGTTGTTGAGCATCGCTAGACAGCCATTTTCCAGTCTTGCCATAGATATGTGTCTGTTGGAAAGCAGACTGAACCAGGTTTCCTCTAGGATTTTGCGTGTGCTTAGCTCTATTCCGTTTCTTTTTATCCTGAAAAACTCCCTAGTCCTTGCCGATGACAAGCATGCCCATAAACTGCAGCCACCACCATGCTTAAAAATATGAAGAGTGGTACTCAGTAATGTGTTGTGTTGGATTTACCCCAAACATAACGCTTTGTTTAAATAAAATCAAACCAAATCAAACTTTATTAGTCACATGCGCCGAATACAACAAGTGTAGACTTTACGGTGAAATGCTTACTTACAAGCCCTTAACCAACAGTGCAGTTCAAGAAAGAGTTAAGAAAATGTTTACCAAATCAACTGAAGTAAAAAAAAATATTTAAAAAACACAATAAAATAACAATGTTGAGGCTATATACAGGGGGTACCGGTACGGAGTCAATGTGCGGGGGTACAGGTTATTCAGGACATAAAGCTAGAATCCTGACTAGAACCAAAAAATGTGATCATATTACTCCAGTGCTAGCCTCCCGACACTGGCTTCCTGTTAAGGCAAGGGCTGATTTCAAGGTTTTACTGCTAACCTACAAAGCCTTACATGGGCTTGCTCCTACCTATCTTTCCGATTTGGTCCTGCCGTACATACCTACACGTACGCTATGGTCACAAGATGCAGGCCTCCTAATTGTCCCTAGAATTTCTAAGCAAACAGCTGAAGGCAGGGCTTTCTCCTATAGAGCTCCATTTTTATGGAATGGTCTGCCAACCCATGTGAGAGACGCAGACTCGGTCTCAACCTTTAAGTCTTTACTGAAGACTCATCTCTTCAGTGGGTCATATGATTGAGTGTAGTCTGGCCCAGGAGTGTGAAGGTGAACAGGAAGGCTCTGGAGCAACGAACTGCCCTTGCTGTCTCTGCCTGGCCAGTTCCCCTCTTTCCACTGGGATTCTCTGAGTCACTGGCTTACTGGTGCTCTTCCATGCCGTCCCTAGGAGGGGTGCGTCACTTGAGTGGGTTGAGTCACTGACGTGGTCTTCCTGTCTGGGTTGGCGCCCCCCTGCTGTGGCGGAGATCTTTGTGGGCTATACTTGGCCTTGTCTCAGGATGGTAAGTTGGTGGTTGAAGATATCCCTCTAGTGGTGTGGGGGCTGTGCTTTGGCAAAGTGGCTGGGGTTATATCCTGCCTGTTTGGCCCTGTCCGGGGGTATCATCGGATTGTGCCACAGTGTCTCCTGACCCCTCCTGTGTCAGCCTCCAGTATTTATGCTGCAGCAGTTTATGTGTCAGGGGGCTAGGGTCAGTGTGTTATATCTGGAGTATTTCTCCTGTCTTATCTGGTGTCCTGTGTGAATTTAAGTATGCTCTCTCTAATTCTCTCTTTCTCTCAGAGGACCTGAGCCCTAGGACCATGCCTCAGGACTACCTGGCATGATGACTCCTTGCTGTCCCCAGTCCACCTGGCTGTGCTGCTGCTCCAGTTTCAACTGTTCTGCCTGCGGCTATGGAACCCTGACCTGTTCACCGGACGTGCTATCTGTCCCAGACCTGCTGTTTTCAAGGTGCGGTAGAGATACTCTGAATGATCGGCTATGAAAAGCCAACTGACATTTACTCCTGAGGTGCTGACCTGTTGCACCCTCGACAACCACTGTGATTATTATTATTTGACCCTGCTGGTCATCTATTAGCATTTGAACATCTTGGCCATGTTCTGTTATAATCTCCACCCAGCACAGCCAGAAGAGGACTGGCCACCCCTCATAGCCTGGTTCCTCTCTAGGTTCCTTCCTAGGTTCTGGTCTTTCTAGGGAGTTTTTCCTAGCCACTGTGCTTCTACACCTGCATTGCTTGCTGTTTGGGGTTTTAGGCTGGGTTTCTGTACAGCACTTTGAGATATCAGCTGGTGTAACAACGGCTTTATAAATACATTTGATTTGATGAGGTAGTCACCTGGAATACGTTTCAATTAACAGGTGTGCCTTGTTAAGTTAATTTGTGGAATTTCTTTCCTTAATATGTTTGAGCCAATCAGTTGTGTTGTGACAAGGTAGGCGAGGTATACAGAAGATAGCCCTATTTGGCAAAAGACCAAGACCATATTATGGCAAGAACAGCTCAAATAAGCAAAGAGAAACGACAGTCCATCATTACTTTAAGACATGGAGTTCAGTCATTGAGGAAAATGTCAAGAACTTTTCAAGTTTCTTCACGTGCAGTCGCAAAAACCATCAAGCGCTATGATGAAACTGGCTCTCATGAGGACCGCCACAGGAATGGAAGACCAAGAGTTACCTCTGTTGTAGAGGACAAGTTCATTAGAATTACCAGCCTCAGAAATTGCAGCCCCAAATAAATGCTTCACATAGTTCAAGTAACAGACACATCTCAACATCAACTGTTCAGATGAGACTGTGTGAATCAGGCCTTCATGGTCGAATTGCTGCAAAGAAACCACTACTAAAGGACACCAATAATAAGAAGAGGCTCGCTTGGGCCAAGAAACACGAGCAATGGACATTAGACCGGTGGGAATTTGTCCTTTGGTCTGGAGTACAAATTGGAGATTTTTGGTTCCAACTGCCGTGTCTTTGGGAGACGCAGTGTTGGTGAACGGATGATCTCCGCATGTGTGGTTCCCGCTGTAAAGCTTGGAAATTTTTAGATTTTTCGTTCCAACCACTGAGTCTTTATAAGACGTGTATTTCCCACCGTAAAGCATGGAGGAGGAGGTGTGATGGTGTGGGGGTGCTTTGTTGGTGACACTGTCAGTGATTTATTTAGAATTCAAGGCACACTTAACCAGAATGGCTACAACAGCATTCTGCAGCAATACTTCATCCCATCTGGTTTGGGTTTAGTGGGTCTATCATTTGTTTTTCTACAAGACAATGATCCAACACACCTCCAGGCTGTGTAAGGGCTATTTTACCAAGAAGGAGAGTGATTGGGTGCTGCATCAGATGACCTGGCCTCCACAATCCCCAGACCTCAACCAAATTGAGATAGTTTGGGATGAGTTGGACTGCAGAGTGAAGGAAAAGCAGCCAACAAGTGCTCAGCATATGTGGGAACTCCTTCAAGACTGTTGGAAAAGCATTCCTAGTGAAGCTGGTTGAGAGAATGCCAATAGTGTGCAAAGCTGTCATCAAGGCAAAGGGTGGCTATTTGAAGAATCTCATTTAAAATATATTTTGATTTAACACTTTTTTAGTTACTACATGATTCCATATGTGTTATTTCATAGTTTTGATGTCTTCACTATTATTCTACAATGTAGAAAATAGTAAAATTACAGAAAAACCCTTGAATGAGTAGGTGTTCTAAAACATTTGACCAGTAGTGTATATAGGGCAGCGCTCTCTAATGTGCTAGTGTTGGCTATTTAACAGTTGGATGGCCTTGAGATTGAAAAACAGCTACTATCTCTCGGTCCCAGCTTTGATGCACCTGTACTGACCTTGCCTTCTGGATGATAGTGGGGTGAACAGGCAGTGGCTCAAGTGGTTGTTGTCCTTGATAATCTTTTTGGCCTTCCTGTGACATCGGGTGCTGTAGGTGTCCTGGAGGGCAAGTAGTTTGCCCCCGGTGATGCGTTGGGCAGACCGCACCACCCTCTGGAGAGCCTTGCGGTTGAGGGGGGTGCAATTGCAGTACCAGGTGGTGATACAGCCCAACAGGCTGCTCTCAATTGTGCATCTGTAAAAGTTTGTGGGTTTTAGGTGACAAGCCGCATTTTTTCAGCCTCCTGAGGTTGAAGAGGGGCTGTTGCGCCTTCTTCACCACACTGTCTGTGTGGGTGGACTATTTCAGTTTGTCAGGGACGTGTATGCCGAGGAACTTGTGACTTGTTAAGCACATTTTTACTCCTGAACTTATTTAGGCTTGCCATAACAAAAGGATTGAATACTTATTGACCTAATACATTTAAGCTTTTCATTTTGTATTAATTTGTTAAAAAAAATGTAATAACATTTTTATTTATTTCACCTTTATTTAACCAGGTCGGCTAGTTGAGAACAAGATCTCATTTACAACTGCGACCTGGCCAAGATAAAGCATAGCAGTGTGGACAGACAACACAGAGTTACACATGGAGTAAACAATTAACAAGTATTGTGTGTAGGCCAGTGACACAATCTCAATTTAAATCCATTAATTTCAGGCTGTAACAACAACAGAATGTGGAAAAATTCAAGGATTGTGATTGAATACTTTCTGAAGACATTGTAAACCTACTGTATATAAATACACTTCGTCTTCACAGCATTTTGCATGAGATGACTGGGGTAGTTTTGTCTGTCAGGATGATACATGTGACTTAAATTGTTAAACATTGGGCCTACCGACAATTGTTGTAATAGTTGTTGTAATAACATTATAATAACGAATTATGTTAGTTAAAAAGTCAACCAAGATGCAATTCTAATTGGCTAATTGGGCTAAAAGGCCTATTCTAGAAACATGAATCCATGAGGGCAGAGATTATGTAAATGTTACTGGAATAAACTTGTATTTTTTTAAGGTTGCATAACAAATTCCTCTTTTATAAACCTGTAGCAAATGTTGCATTGGCTGTCCAGTGCACAGACACACACTGGTCTTATGGCCCAATAGGATATTGAGGGGGACGATCCCAGCGTAGCTCTCCCAGAGCCATTGACTGGTTGCTGCAACTTGTGGGCAGGGCCATCAGACTGCTTGGATTTTTCCGTACATTTTCATACGATTAGAAGCAACATTTCCTTCATAGCCAAAACGTCGCTGCGCCGGACTCCTTGCTTTCTGATAGTCCACCATTTTATATTGCTGTAGGTCTAAAGGATTATAAATTGTTTGTTTTAATATATTGGACTTTGCTTTACGAAGGGACAACTCTCTATTATGATGGAAATTGAGATGCCTAAAATTCATCCTAGTCAACAGGTAAATCATCTTTTGTTATTATATATATATATGCTATTATGTGAAACTATAGCTCAAGGTTGACCTATAGCATATTAACGCAATGCTAGACGATATCCTCATTGTTGAAAAACTATATTTTATTGGATATTTCAAACTATTTAAATAAAATTAGGCCTAATTAAAACTGTTCATATGTTACCTGATTAATAAACTGTCATGTTCAACTCGATGTGCGTTTCCCATACTACTCCATATATTATTTCATAAGATATTGTTTCGTAAGTTAATGAAATGAAACGACTGCATCGTAAATATGTTTTCTTATAGGTTATCATAATCATATTTGTTAACTTCTCGTGTTGTAGTTTTGACATTTGTAAATACATTAGGCTACTACTACATGTAGCTCTACAATTTATGTCTCTGTGCTGGTAGTCGACAGACGCGTTCATAGAAAATTCTGCAAAGTCATGGATGGAAGTCTGGCCGGTTCATCCAACTCAATTCCGTGTGGGCGAAAAAATAACGGTAAAACATCCGTTTAATTTCGATGTCCATGTGTAATGATGCAATTACTGGCAAGTAAAACATATGCCAAGGTGACGATGACGACACTTATCCCCAGACAGTCTTTTTTCTTTTCATTTCAGTGCGCTTGTTTTTTGGCCGTCGGAATCCCCCCATGCGCCACTAGAGCCCCATAGCGTTTTTCCCGTAAAGATGGCATCTATTGGTCTACCAGTAACCTAACGAAACCGGAGTTAAATAAACCGACCATAGACGGTAGAGAACGCGAGACATCTCATGGTCACATTTGATCTGGTTGGGGCCAGTAAGTACCTCAGAGCCAGCTGTTATTGGACAGTTTCCCCATTGAAATATATATGTATATTATCTGTTGTAAGTGGGCGTTCCCTCTCTCGCGTGAGCCATGTAAGATATTTGACTTGATGTAAGAGATTATCATGCTCACGTGAGAGTGGGAACGCCCACTTACAAAGATAGGTAACTTGACCATTTTTTCAATGGTAAACAGCCTCAGTAAGACATCTTTATTCATCCACCATCTTTGGGCCTACTTCGCTCCATACAACTAACTGATTGCACAATCTCAGGCTGCCCAGCCTGAAATTTAGTTTCTTTTCTCTTCCATGATGTAGGCTACACAGGTCCTCTGTAGAGTTCAATTGGTTGTGTCAAATTGAGAAATATATGTTGGCTTAAGCCTTAGGCTTGTTATAATAACTGGTTATAGTTATGTAGCTGACCTTCAAATAAAATTTGATCAAATCACATTTTATTTGTGACATGCGCCGAATGCAACAGATGTAGACCTTACAGTGAAATGCTTACTTACAAACCCTTAACCAACAATGCAGTTTTAAGAAAAAAATAGATAATTTATAAAATAAAAGTAACAAATAATTAAAGAGCAGCAGTAAAATAACAATAGCAAGGCTATATACAGGTAGTACCGGTATAGAGTCAATGTGTGAGGGGCATCGGTTAGTCGAGGTAATTGAGGTAATATGTGCATGTAGGTAGAGTTAAAGTGACTATGCACAGATAATAAACAGAGAGTAGCAGCAGTGTAAAAGAGGACCCATGCTGTAGAACATTTTTTGGGATCTGAGGACCCATGCCAAGTCTTTTCAGTCTCCTGAGGGGGAATAGGCTTTGTTGTGCCCTCTTCACGACTGTCTTAGTGTGTTTGGACCATGATAGTTTGTTGGTGATGTGGACTCCAAGGAACTTGGAAACTCTCAACCTGCTCCACTACAGCCCCGTCGATGAGAATGGGGGCGTGCTCGGTTATCCCTTTCCAGTAGTCCACTATCATCTCCTTTGTCTTGACCACGTTGAGGGATAGGTTGTTATCCTGGCACCACACGGCCAGGTCTCTGACCTCCTCCCTATAGGCTGTCTCATTGTTGACGGTGATCAGGCCTACCACTGTTGAGTCATCTGCAAACTTAATGATGGTGTTGGAGTTGTGCCTAACCATGCAGTCATGAGTGAACAGGGAGTACAGGAGGGGACTGAGTACGCACCCATGAGGGCCCCCCGTGTTGAGGATCAGCGTGGCAGATGTGTTGTTACCTACCCTTACCACCTGGGGGCTACAGACATGAGTGCTATGGGTTGGTAGTCATTTAGGCAGGTTACCTTAGTGTTCTTGAGCACAGGGACTATGGTGGTCTGCTTGAAACATGTTGGTATTACAGACTCAGTCAGTAACAGGTTGAAAATGTCAGTGAAGACATTTGCTAGTTGGTCAGCGCATGCTCGGAGTACAAGTCCTGGTAATCCATCTGATCCTGCGGCCTTGTGAATGTTGACGTGTTTAAAGGTCTTACTCACATCGGCTACGGAGAGCGTTATCACACAGTCGCCCGGAACAGCTGATGCTCTCATGCATGCTTCAGTGTTACTTGCCTCGAAGTGAGCATAGAAGTAATTTAGTTAATCTGGTAGGCTCGTGTCACTGGGAAGCTCGCAGCTGTGCTTCCCTTTGTAGTCTGTAATGGTTTGCAAGCCCTGCCACATCCGACGAGCGTCAGAGCCGGTGTAGTACGATTCAATCTTAGTCCTGTATTGACGCTTTGCCTGTTTGATGGTTCGTCAGAGGGCATAGCAGGATTTATTATATGCTTCCGAGTTAGTCTCGCTTCTTTCAGTGTGGGGACGACGTCATTTATGCACTTATTGATGAAGCCAGTGACTGATGTGGTGTACTCCTCAATGCCATTTGAATAAGACCTGTAGCTTAGCATCTGCTTAATCTGACCACTTTTTGATTGACCGAGTCACTGGTGCTTCCTGCTTTAATTTTTGCTTGTAAGCAGGAATCAGGAGGATACAATTATGGTCAGATTTGCCAAATGGAGGGCGAGGGAGAGCTTTGTACGAGTCTCTGTGTGTGGAGTAAAAGTGGTCTAGAGTTTTTTTCACCTGGTTGCACATTTAACATGCTGGTAGAAATGAGGTCAAACATTTCCCTGCATTAAATTCCCCGGCCACTAGGAGCGCCGCCTCTGAATGAGACGTCTTCCTGTTTGCTTATTGCCGTATACAGCTCATTGAGTGCGGTCTTAGTGCCAGCATCGGTTTGTGGTGGTAAATAGACAGCTACAAAGAATATTGATGAAAACTCTTGGTAAATAGTGTGGTCTATAGCTTATCTTGAGATACTCTACCTCAGGCCCGCCTTATCTCAGCTCACTGGTCACCATAGCAACACCCACCTGTAGCACGCTTTCCAGCAGGTATATTTCACTGGTCATCCCCAAAGCCAACACTTCCTTTGGCCGCCTTTCCTTCCAGTTCTCTGCTGCCAATGACTGGAACGAATTGCACAAATCACTGAAGCTGGAGTCTTATATCTCCCTCTAACTTTAAGCATCAGCTGTCAGAGCAGCTTTCTGATCACTGTACCTGTACACAGCCAATCTGTAAATAGCACACCCAACTACCTCATCCCCATATTATTACTTACCCTCTTGCTCTTTTGCACCCCAGTATCTACTTGCACATCATCATCTTCACATTAATCACTCCAGTGTTAAAACTAAATTGTAATTATTTATTTATTGCCTTACCTCCCTACTCTTCTACATTTGCACACACTGTACATAGATGTTTCTATTGTGTTATTGACTACGTTTGTTTATGTGTAACTGTGATGTTGTATGTGTCGCACTGCTTTGCTTAATCTTGGCCAGGTCACAGTTGTAAATGAGAACTTGTTCTCAACTGGCCTACCTGGTTAAATAAAGGTGAAATAAATAAAATAAATAATAATAACGCGAAAAAAGACACAATAGCACAATTGGTTGAGGGATAATAATACTGTGCCATCTTGCTACCTTGGTTTTATCAATTGAATAACAGGTTTCCCCCTAGATTAAGACTAAACCTGAGTTTAGTCATGTTTAGGAGGTGAGTCTACTTAGTTGTTTTAATCAGATGCGTTTCTTTTGTGAGAAAAAAATATAGTCATCAGACTCCCATTTAAGGGGCGGTATGCAACAAGGTATCATGAAACAACACAGAGGCACCTTTTGGGGCAGTTTCCTGGACACAGATTAAGCCTAGTCCTGGATTTAAAAGCAAACACGAAAATGCTTTTTTGGTCAAGGCTTAAAATGTGTGTCCAGGAAACTTACAGGAAACTTACAGGAAATCTCATAGCTCATGTTGTGTTACTGGCGCTTAGAATTCCTTTGGTTGGCTTGTTTTTAAAAGTGCTGTTTCTTCACCTAACACAATTGTTTTTTTATTCTGTTGTTTGAGTTGCTGCACATTCTGAGAGGGAAGTCCAAATGCAGCTACTCAAAGTCTGTCTGTTTTTAAACAAAGAGATTATTTTTGAAAAATTATGTTTTTATTTACACAAAATTTGCAGAATCGACCAGGAAATGAAAGCATATATTTTTTTACAAGCCCCAGTTCCTTATTTGTAGTCCAGACCTCCTCTGAGTTACAGATAATGGTAGCTAACATGGTATCTTAGTACATTTATACTATTCATAAAGATCAGAGAACTAACCAGTATGTTTCACAAGTATTTTGTGGATAAATACTTCACTCCACCAATATAGTTTTTAACAAAATAGTTACTGAGTTACAACTTGAGGTCATTCAGCTGTTCATCCAAATAGTTATGTCATCCTCTTTTTGAGGCAGTCCGTGAAAGGGGCCTCGAAAGGGAGGATTCAGTCATTTGTGAATGTACACAGATCACTCATCTCTGCATGAATGTAGTGTGGTGTTGAAGTTTCAGTGACAACATGAAAAGAGACTCTGGGAAAATCATATATACCTGTATCTTTTTTCCTCAAAAGGGATTCCAGAATAACATCTTTTATGACACTATAATCCATCCTGTACGAGGAAAGAGTCTATAAAATGTCCCTTGTATATAGAGACTTTGAACGTAGGTCACTTCATATACTATTGTTTACTCACTGTGTATGTATATACTGTATTCACAACATTTAAAAAAATAATTTAAAAAACATTTTTATTGATTTAATTAGGCATAGCCCATTCTAATATACCTACTATTGTACATACCATTTTATTTTCCGAATTTATATTCTGTTTAAAAACACCACATATTTATATTCGGCATTCTGACACTGCTCACTCTAATATATCTATATTGGATTGTTAATTGGACTCGTTCTGACAATTCTTGATTTCTTGTTTAGATTTATAGATTATCTGTATCGTATTTGCTAGACATTCTACTGCACTGTTGGAGCTAATAATCGGTGTTCGTGACCAATATAAGATTTGATTTGAAAATAATAAGGCTTTTTATGCCTATTTTTCAAGATTTCTTTACTCTTCTAGACTGTAAGTTATATTTGTGGGTGGTTGTGTGGGCCATTCTTCATCCTCTCCAGAGCCATAATGTATCACCTGTGGTTTTGTGTACTCACTACGCAGACCGTGTGACTTTAAAGGCTTTCGTGGTCATGGATTAATGCTGGATTTGGCATGACACCCATGAGGCAATTAGGGTTAAAGACTTCTCAGCTGCACTGCAGAGAGAGAGAGAGAATGTTTGTTATAACTATTTCTGAACTTAAAGATAATAGGTCATGTGAATTATATAATTAAACATTGTTTTTGGGGGGGATTTTTTTGTGGCCATGTTTAACACTTGATTTGGTCCACAAAGTTACAACTCAATTACTTCTGCTCATTCCATTTACAAGTGTTATCCATGTCGAAATCTACGCCAAGCCACGAAATCTTTCCCACACCACATCCTCTTTGCACTCCCTTCCACTTTGTTAGTCGTCTGATCTGTCTCTCTTTACATCCTCTCTCTCTGTTCTGTTTATGTTACCCAGTCTCTCTGAAAGTATCATTGACCTTCTTCTTTTAGGCAACAAATAGGCACATCCTCCTTGTGACCTAATATTTTGGGTTAATGCAATCTCACAAGTCCTTTGTGAAATGTTTCCTTCTGAATATAAGGTCTGTGTAATGGATGTTAAGACGGCCCCAGGGGAGACCAGCGTAGTTTATCTCTGGACATTCCTGACTGAACAGGCAGGCAGCTAATAACCTCCAGACTCTGCGAGTGTCACGTTCTGACCTTAGTTCCTTTGTTTTGTCTTTGTTTTAGTATGGTCAGGGCGTGAGTTGGGTGGGCAGTCTGTGTGTTTTTCTGTTGTGGTTTTGAGTTCGGCCTAGTATGGTTCTCAATCAGAGGCAGCTGTCAATCGTTGTCCCTGATTGAGAATCTTACTTAGGTAGCCTGGGTTTCACTTTTGAGTGGGGGGTGTTTGTTTCCGTGTGTGTGTTTGGGCCACACGCTACTGTTTCGGTTTTGTAAATTCACGGTGTCATTTATTGTTTAGTGGTCTGAGTTTTAATAAAAAATCATCATGAACACTTACCACTCTGCGCATTGGTCCTCCGATCCTTCTCGCTACTCCTCCTCCTCAGAAGAGGAAGAATGCCGTTACAGCGAGGCATACCAGGAGGTCCTAGTGGTGTTGCTACTGTATACACCAGAGAGGACATAGTAAGAACTTTGTCTGAACATATTTGTACCAAACATTCCTTGCTAGATCTCAAGCTGATATGGTTCTCAAAATACAGTTCTATGGTGCAGTGTGGTTTATCAAATAAAAAGTAGAAAACCATTTGTAAAGTAAATAATTACACACATGTGCAGAAGGTTCGGTTTTCTAGACTTTCTGGAAAAGTCATCCAATGTTTTCGGCAACGCAGCCACTCTGTAAAACTCACGTTTTTACTCCCTAAAACTCAGTTTTAATTTTAAGCTGTATCAATTAACTTTTCTCCTCAGTGATCAATGATTTCATTCGTTTTTGAGCTAGTGATAATACATTTGACCTGCTGTCCTTTGATTTATTTGGTTGAGACTAATCAAGAGAGTCACCAGCTGAGAGGCACATCTCCTCTGTGGGTGAATAAAAAAATAAATATATTTCATCTTTATTTAACTTGGCAAGTCAGTTAAGAACAAAGTCTTATTTACAATGATGGTCTACCCTGACCA
Source organism: Oncorhynchus tshawytscha (assembly GCF_018296145.1). Classification (NCBI taxonomy): domain Eukaryota; kingdom Metazoa; phylum Chordata; class Actinopteri; order Salmoniformes; family Salmonidae; genus Oncorhynchus; species Oncorhynchus tshawytscha. The sequence continues at coordinate 46,548,710 of NC_056454.1, forward strand.
AACCCTAACCTGACGACGCTGGGCCAATTGTGCGCCGGCCTATGGGACTCCCATTCACGGGCCGGTTGTGATACAGCTTGGAATCAAACCAAGGTCTGTAGTGACGCCTCTAACACTGAGATGCGGTGCCTTAGACCGCTGCGCCACTCGGGAGCCGTCGGGGAAATGGAGAAGTGCATCTATTATTCATACTGCTTCTTGCTAGTACTGCTGTCGTCAGACACCCGGAGGGACGGGGCGTGGCACTGGAGAGAGAGAGAGAGAGAGAGAGAGACAGTAGCTGTACTCCTTCACAGCAGGGAAACGTTTCCTTGTTCCTCCTCACCAATCTCCTTTTTTCATCTGGTCACAGTCTGTGTGGTGCTTTGTGAGTTCCGGTCTAACTTGTTGTCTGTTGGCAGGACATAGACCTGATCGACATCTTGTGGAGGCAGGACATAGATCTGGGTGCGGGGCGCGAGGTGTTTGACTACTGCCAGCGTCAGAAGGAGCACGAGCTGCAGCAGCAGAGGGAGCAGGAGGAGGACAAGAGGCTGCAGCAGCAGAGGGAGCAGGAGAAGGCCCTGCTTGCTCAGCTGCAGCTGGATGAGGAGACGGGGGAGTTTGTGCCCCGCCTTGCGACCAGCGGACAGCCACTGCAGACGGCTACCTCCGCCGCACCCTCTCAAGTCATACAGGTACCGTACACACACACACAGCTGTCAGTCACGTCAGGGGCTGGCCACTCCCCTCCCTGGGGGGGAGGGGCGGGGGTACAGCTGCTCTGTAGCTAGGTAACAACCTCATCCAGTGTAATTAGGGAAACACAGGTGGCTTTGTAGTTTTGCATTAGTGGATTTGGCTCTTTAGAAACTGCTCTGTGGAGAGCTTTGTCTAAGGTAGCGCTATGCTCTCTGCAAAGAACTTTATCCAAGGTAGCGCAATGCTGTCTGCTCAAATTCTTACCTATTTTTTTTTTTTAGCAAATCAGCCATTTTCAAACAATGTTGAAATGGATGCAGTGTTAGTATAGAGGGAATTTAGATCAAAACTTGAAGTGCTTTGGATATTTGCTTTCAGGATGTCAGCTTCACTGTAGATGGGGATGCCTTATCATTTGATGAATGTATGCAACTGCTGGCAGAGACATTTCCTTTGGTAGAGGCAACTGAGGTAAGAATACAGGCTTTCACTATTATCTTAAAAATATGCTTACAATGATTTCTAATTAAGCAATAAGGACAGAAGAGGTGTGGTATATGGCCAATATACCATGGCTAAGGGCTGTTCTTAGCCACAACGCAACACAGAGTGCATGGACACAGATCTTAACTGTGGTATGTTGGCCATATACCACAAACCTCAGAGGTGCCTTATTGCTATTGTAAACTGGTTACCAAAGTAATTATATATTTATTGTCATACCTGTGGTATACAGTCTGATATACCATGGTTGTCAGCCAATCAGCATTCAGGGCTCAAACCACACAGTTTCTAATGAACAATATATAATGTTGTATGTACCTGTCTTTTACAGTGTTTCCCTCCCTTGTTTGTGTTGTAGACTACCTCTTCCTGTCTGGATGCCGTCGTAGCTCTAGCACCCAACAGCAGTCACATCATGATGAAATCTGATCCGCCAGCTTTGACCCAGCTGCCTCTACTCACAGCCCCACTGCCCTCACAAAGGACCTCCCCAGATTTGGAGCAGGCCTGGATGGAACTTTTGTCCCTCCCTGAGCTGCAGGTACAATACGAATATTCTACCGCCTCTATGATGTAACAAAGCACTCAAAAGAATGCACGGATGGCAGCAGCATGAGAGGACATATACTCACCTTTTGTTTTGTGTGTTTGGATGGGACACAGCGGAAGAAGATACGACTCAGCTAATGCCACTGTGATCAGGTTCCCACATAGCAATGTTGACTTCCGAGCAGTGGGAGGGAAAGCCTCAAAATGGTGGGAAGCTGCTTGTGTCCTTAAGTAGAACATAAAATAGCTTCTAAGCAGTTAGTGGAGGTAGTAGCATGGAAACCAGAAAGAAAACACTCTACTTACAGTACAAAATACAATGCGTAATTTCATGCAAAAAAAAACAGTCAATTTAGGAATCCCACTTTATTTGCAATATTGAACCTGTGCAAAGTTTCAGCTACTTATTGGGAATAAAAAGGTTTGAAACCAAGGTTTAATAAATGATTAGTAAAAACTGAACACCAGCTCATCCATATGATGGTTCTCTACTGCATATTACATTACCGTTACATCTTGATGTCTAATACACTGCATGGGTTACTGGATCTGTTTTGATGCTTCCTAATCTTGTTTTCTAGCAATGTCTGAATATGCAAATGGAGGACACACGGGAGCAGACCGGAGGATATCTGCCGACTAACACCACCCCTGAGGTGCAGGATCCAAACTACAGCTTCTACCCATTGCCCAACCTGGCAGAGGTGGCGTCAAACACAGCAGATGTCTGCCCACCTGAATTCATCAACACCTTTGAGGAGAGCTTTCCCAACATCGCTCCACTGGACCATCTCAATCAGATGACTCTGAAGGCTCCAGATCTCAATACTCATTTCAGTGCAGACACTTTCTGTGACATATTTTACCCAGACGTTGTCCACACAAAAGTGACCAGTGTCACCTTGCCTTGTGGCCAAGGAAATGGAGGTAACTCATTGGCAGAAATACCAAACAAGCCTACTTTTACACCAATGGAATTACAGGACCTTTCTCCTGGAGATACATTTGACAGAGACAACAAACCTGAGATAATGACAGAATGTCCAGATTCTGATTCGGGTGTTTCTGTGGAGGCAAGCTCATACTCTAGCTCTCCTGAGAAATCCATGTATGGGGACCGCTCCTTTGGTGGCTACAGCGATTCAGACATGGATGAGATGGACAGTAACCCTGGGAGTGCACAGTCTGACTACTCCGAGATGTTCTCACTGTCTTTCCAACCAGATGGCCTGCAGACACCTCTTTCTGTGTTACCTCAGCAGCGGGACAAAGAGCCCAAACATGCCAAGACTGAGCCAGATGACGAGACTGGCCACAGTGAATCGCCCTTCACCAAAGACAAGAAGAGGAGGCGCTCCGAGAAGCGTCTCTCTAGAGACGAGCAGCGAGCCAAGGCCCTCCAGATCCCCTTCACCGTGGACATGATCATCGACCTGCCCGTGGATGACTTCAACGAGATGATGTCCAAGCACCAGCTCAACGAGGCCCAGCTGGCCCTGGTCAGAGACATCCGACGGCGGGGCAAGAACAAGGTGGCTGCCCAGAACTGCCGCAAGCGCAAGATGGAGAACATCACGGAGCTGGAATATGACCTGGACTCGCTGAAGGAGGAGAAGGAGCGACTGCAGACAGAGAAGACCAAGAATGACAGCAGCTTGCGGAAGATGAAGCAGCAGCTCAACACCTTGTACCTGGAGGTGTTCGGTCTGCTGAGGGACGAGGAGGGGAAGCCCTATTCCCCATTGGAGTACTCCCTCCAGCAGACCACCGATGGCACAGTCTTCCTCGTCCCCCGCATTAAAAAGACACTTAGCAAGAAAAAGGACAGCTAGCACTTCTCTGTTTTACTACATGGTAGAGCATTAGTAATAATAATACTATGCAAAGAATAACTTTAGTTGCTTGGCTTTTAAGCGTTAGTAAAACAGCAGAACTGTTATATAGTTTTTGCCTTCTCTTCTTGAATCTTTAATTATATTTGAGTTATTTTGTACTGGTCTCTATTTTTCCCCTGATATTGTTTGTAAATACATTATTTGCTTTTGACATATGAAAATGTGTATTGTGTATATATATCATGTTTTTAGTATGCTAATTATATTGTTGCAATCACTGTTACTTCAAAGTCGGTTTTATAAACTTTATGCTGATTTGCAGCTCCATTTCCTTTGTATGTCCTGACTATTGTGCTTTTTAATGAAATAAACAGTTAATTTAGTCAGTTGGTCTCTTGCTTACTATTCAAATTAGGCCGATTCAGAAATGTACGCCTTTCCTATTAACTTCTCAGTAGTTGGTATTCAGACTAACAGACTTTTAGTGCATTTATGTAAAGAGATCCCTTTTAATTAGAATTTTCTCAATAGACTCACTAGAATATATGGAGAGAACAGGTTCAGAATATTGGCGATTGATGAAAGAAAGCCATGTAAACACACATTCGCCTCCTTTACAGCGCCAATTGGTAGATTTTAAAAATACTCTGACCTTGTATATTATTTAGAGTTAGGAAAGTATATGAATAATACAAAAAACAGGTTTGGAGAGCTTTTACGCACTAAATATATTTGTGATTGATCCTGAAAGTTGCCATATTAAATTGTTCAAACCATTAATTATTGTAAGGTGAGCTACACTAATCTACATTAATAATCCTCACTAATCAAGAAACTGTGATGACGATGGTCCAGTCATCGTGAACCTTGTGCCAGGCTGCAGGTTTAAAAGGCCCACGTATGATTCAATCCATTAAGATTGAAGTAGGCTACATGTCCGAAATTACTGCACAACTTCTAATATGAATCACTATCGCTAGCTATACTCAGGAACAACCACGCGAACATGACAGATGAAAGGAAGGTAGACTAACGACGTGTTGGAATGATGCAAAATGTAAGCAAACGAACACTGAAGTGACAGTTATAAATGTATGTGGGTATAACTGATGGTGGCTACCGATAGTGGCTAATATTTAAAGCAATAAATAATGTGAAAAGTCCAGGCATATAATTGAAACAGAAATCATAAAACTATACCGTGATTTGCGTACGGCTACAGAAGCATACAGCTTGGGTCTCTAAATTTCACCCCTTGAAGTTACAAGGACATACAATGTAAATTCTACATAATGGCACACCTTTTCATAGACGTCACTGTGGGAAAGTTGATATGCTTCAGTTGTTTTCAGCGAGCATAACGTAAAACAAATGTTATATTTACAATCCCCTTATGCAAACTGATATTCATTTACCTAATTCTTATCAATAGCGTTTATACATTTGTAAATTCCAAGGAAGGAGAATGGTGTAGATGCTCTTCCAGTTGGAAGCGACAGGTTGCTCGACCTTATTCACCATTACTGTGGCGGAATTAAGTCAAGGTCAGAATACCGTGGCTCTGTAGACACACCTCTGCCACAACTTCCCATTTCTAAATATCTCCACCCCGGAAAGAATAGCTGGTTGAGACATGCGTTACGTCATGCCCAAGTTCAAGGTCAGAATAGGCATTAAAAAAAAAGTTAATAAAAAGGGAAGTATGGAATATTATGACCTGAATCCTTTAATTCTATAAGGTCTTGTGTGTAAACCAAAACACTTTGAGGACATGGTTCCACCGGAATTTATTCAGTTATGCAACAGTATACTCCATTGTTCAGCTACACTTCAAAAGGTCAGCTGGACACACTTCGGGAAAAGGGCAGCAGTCACTGCACTTTCCTGGCTACCCAAGGCTCCTTGATCCGGCCACTTTCTTCTGTAGCGAATGACAGAGCAGCGGAAGAATAAATGAGTAGTCCGCTAGCACTGCGCATTGTATCTGCAGTTCCAGGCCTTTTCACAAACATTACATTTGAACGCCAAACCTTCTCCACCCTCTATTCAGAATGCTGTGTGAGGCGAACAAAACAACTATCAACTATTCATACATCAAATAAATCAGTCGTTCCTTTGAGAGATGTCTTTATTCAATAAACACATTTATTTAATAGACATGCATAAGTATGACTTTTTTCTAACTATAATAAATTGTCTAACCAGGGGTTGAAAAATCACCATCCTTAATTTAGCTACTTTTTATTATTACTATTAAAAGCTATACATTAAAATTGAATAAAAACTACAGATAAAAAATATCAAGGACATCTATAGGGGTGTAAGTTTGAATGAATTGAAGCATGTTCTCTGCAGACCTCCAGAGATCTGTGAGCTGTGCAAGGAACTCATGAGATCCTTCAAAATGATCTTAATTAAACTGAGTGAATGGTACGCTTTGACTCTCGAAAGGGATTAGACTCAATAGCATTTGTTCTACCTTATACGTGTTAGTGTCTTACATAGCCTTACTGTATACTTTTGAGAAATACTTAAGTCTTACCCATCCAGAAATCTCCATGTAATCCTGTCATTAGAGATTTTCAGCCTTTAATAGTCGTAATGCTTCTTTCCCGATCTGTAAATCAAGCAAAGTGGTTACTCTTACCCACTCCATCTTTACGTTACCACTGCTTGTGAAATACTCACTTCCCTTTCCCCCTTGTAAGGTCTGACAGCTAAATAAGAACTTCCTGGTAATCTGTCGTATCTGACTCAACAGGATGTCCCAAGTGTCCAGGAACTCTAGTTAGTCTTTCTTCACTAGCATCAGCTGATCTTGAAAGGTATAGCTGAAAGGTATAGCCTTGAGAGGCTGACGCTCACTACCAGGCAAGACAATGCAAGCTTTTCTCCAAGGGTGCGGCTCTCGGTACTGCCTTCTCTTTCCTCTCACAACATGCTGACTTGTCCACTGTGCTGGGGCTGAAGAGGTCCTGTCTGACAAAGTCATTTGCAATGTTCCATGCTGATCTGCTGAGGCTCAACTGAAGTGGCTTGTAGCTGTAACAATCCTACTAGTGCAATGCTGGCTAGGTGATGTGTGCACCTCACCCTAGGACTAGCTAAAACTCCCTTTCCCATCCAGCCAGATTAATTTTTTGTTTTACATTTCAAGGAAGTTCAGAGAAAACAAAACTTTTGAGGGTATTGATTTGCAACACCTGATTAGTGATGACGGACACAAAAATAATCCAATCCTTCAATCTTTCTCTGAGCCAATGATGCACTATACTTCATAAGACTTTACTACACAACTTTATTTAACTTTTTTTTTCCACTTGTCAAAAATATTTTTTTTTAACAATCTAGAATTGAGTTTACTGCATACAAGTAGTGTAAAACATTTCCTCAAATTGTTGTCTGCACTAATTATAACCACTTTTGTTACACTAATGAAATTACTGAAATACATACTGTTCTTGAAATACAAATAATAATACACTTGATACGGAAACTTGCAATCATATTAACTTCAAAGAGAGGGGGAAAAAAAGGACAGCTCTAGCCAATTTGAGGGCCTGATACGTCTACGCCCCTTTGACAGAACCAAGTTCTTCAAAAGATGACAAGACCAGAGAAAATCTATCAATCTACAGCAAAAATAACGTAGGAATATTCAAAACGGACTGGAGTTAGGAGTAAAAAATTATATATTAAAAAAAAGAAAAACACTTTCTGATTCCACAGGCACAATACATACACTTCCGATGCACAAAAGGAAAAAATATAAAGTGGGGGAACATCTACCACAAATAAAGAAAGGTACTAGCTACACTCTTGCACTTTGTAGCTTGTGTAGCCTTTTTTTTTTAGTATTAGTCTCCCGTTATAGCTGCAGTAACTTTCTGACTTCTGTTCCTTTAAATGCTTTCAGACGACTGCCTAAAAGTACAGTAACCTGCAGCTTTCCTGGCAAATCCTTGCTCATCTCCTCTCCTGCTAAGAACTGTAGCCTGTTGAATGGATACAGGATAAAACAAAAATTGTTATTCTAGTGTTGCGTGGGCTCACACTGTACTATAACAGTCAGGTATGCAGAGTATTTAAAATAATAAATATGGAACATACCCTAGTGTCATAGTATCAATAGCGCTGTGAGCCGTAGCCACCCCCACTTCCATTGCCTGAGCCATAGCCACCTGGAATGAACAACGATTGGCAGATGAATGTTGTGTCATCAGACAGCACAACATTCACATCCAGCTCAGGGGAGATAAATACTCACCTCCATAGGGGCTAGTAGAGTTTCTGCCACCAAAGTTGTTTCCCTTCATGGGGCCATAGCTGGATTGCTGTCCTCTGTAGTTACCAAAGTCATTGTAATTTCCACCACCTCCTCCTCCACCACCAAAGTTTCCTAGCAGTCAGATATTTGTTTTTAGAAGGTCAGACATCAAATCCAATTATTGTGAGTGCAACTCAAAAAATCAATCACGAGCCAAGACAATAAATCCTGGCTAAAATAGGCGTTTGTACCTCCCAAGTTGCCTCCGTCATTGTAGTTATCATATCCTCCTCCCTGGTTTCCATACCCAGGACCTCCTCCCCCATAACCCCCCCCACCACGTCCAGCTCCGTAGCTAGGACCTCCACTATAGTTCCCACCTGCACAGAACAGGTTACAAAACAGTGTCTCGGATCAGAACAGGTTACAAAACAGCATGTCTCAGATCAGAACAGGTTACAAACAGACCACTCAGATCAAGTTACAAACTGACCAGTGAGATCAGAACAGTGACCAAAAGCAGCGCACTCAGATTAGAACAAGCTCTCTTCAAGTAATGCATCTTTAAATCCTCCCTCATCTGATTATCCACTAATGGTAGAGAAATGTTTACCATCTCCCCCATATCCATCCCCTCCTCCATAACCTCCTCTTCCTCCACCGTAGCCTCCTGTAACACAAGATAATTATGTTTACATGTATTGTGTGATTACTGTTCTTATGTTCCAAATTTATCCTCATATCAAAATGTAAAAAGTGCTTACCTCGTCCAAAGTTGCCACCTCTACCCATGAAGTTCCCAGAGCCACCACCCCCACCTAAAAATAAAATGCCAATATTGACAATGAAGCGCATTCTATATGTTTCTCTAAAACAGTCACGCAATTTTACATTCAGTATAAAGACAGGTTATTATTCTTACTCCTCTGATTGGACGCTTCCATCATTTCCTGTTTTGAAAGTGCTTTTCTGACTTCGCAGTTGTGTGTGTTTATTGTGTGGTATTTTTGAGCTGAAAGGAAAACAATGGGGAATACTTAGCAAACAGAATGTTTACTGATGTTTAAAACTACAAAGCTGCAACAACCACATACATACCAACAATTTTATCCACAGTGTCATTGTCATCAAATGAAACAAAGCAGAATCCCCTCTTCTTCCCAGTTGCGCGTTCCTCCATAATGTCAATGGTCTCGATCCTCCCGTAGGTCTCAAAGTACTCTCTGATATGGTCCTCCTCGGTGTCCTCCTTGATACCCCCAACAAAGATCTTCTTCACCCTCAGGTGGGCACCTGGTCTGTTGGAGTCCTGTGACAGACAAGAAGCGCTGGGCAGTGAGCACACACCGGTCAACACCTGCACAACAGCAAATGCACCTGAATGTGAAGCAGAGTTCGCTTACCTCTCTTGACACAGCCCTTTTAGGTTCGACAACACGCCCGTCCACCTTATGAGGGCGAGCTGCCATGCAGGCATCCACCTCCTCCACACAGGAGTATGTTACAAAGCCGAACCCTCTCGAGCGCTTGTTGTTTGGGTCCCGCATCACCTACATGAAACCACCGTATTAGCATACATTACTTGGAACAATTTGGTGGGTCTCCAAGAAATACATTGTAAATGCTGGACACTTTTTAATTAAATCAAATGCGAGTGAAATGCATACGTACCACACTATCTGTGAGGTTTCCCCATTGTTCAAAATGGATCCTTAAACTTTCCTCAGTGGTTTCAAAACTGAGGCCCCCAATGAACAGCTTCCTGAGCTGTTCAGGCTCCCTAGCTTCATGACCCTGTTGAATTATTCAAAACAGGAATGTATGTCACACATAACAATGCAACTCTACAGACAACAGCATACTATCTTTTAACAAAACAATTGTACAGTACAAGAGTCCAATATATAAGTGTAAATGTTCTAAATGTCACACCATCCCAAGGCAGACCTACTGCATTAGAATGCATTGTGCCAACCAGGCTGTTTAAATGGTTACAGGCATTGAGAAAATTATATAATGTTATGGGTTACGGGGGGGGGTACAGTAATCAGCTCTGCCCAGTGCCCAACAGCAAGACAGACTTAGCTGATAAACCCCCCCCACAGAAAACATTTTAGGAGAGATAGTGTAATTATCTCATTAGCCACGACTCTATAACATTCTTGGGGAAACAACAATTCGCCATTTTGAAAATATTATTTAATATACTTTATAATGCAAATACCAATATTTGGTGTGTAAATTCATTTTTCAAGTTCACTGCATGTCGTACTACTATGTATAGGCGTAGCCTGTCCTACATTTTAAGGCCTATAACGTTATTATACCGGTAACTATGTATCCCAACAATACATTTATGCACTCGTCTACAAACCAAAATGTATGCAACATTGAAACCGTAGCACTACATGACAGGCATGATGCAATTTGATGGCCAAACGTTCAGAGACGCAGCTGTGCTAGTTAGTTAGCTAACGTTGCTTCCTCAAAAATGCGGTTAGAATGCGCACATTTTTTGTTGTTGCTGTAACATGATTAAAAAAAATCGGTTTGCTCTAAATACACTTCACTTTACACTCTGTTACGTCCAACTCAAATATACAGAAATTGATAAACATGCAATACGTGTTTAACATCATCACCTCCATTTCGCAGCGTATATTCTCCTTGGTTCTGAGAAGAAAGGAAGCTACTGTACCACGTGATTAGAAGTCTGCGCATGTGCAGCGGTTATAACTGATCCAGGGTCAGTTCTTGTCGTTTACCAGAATAAACCGGATAGGCAAGCTGATTTAAAGTCATTTCAGTATGTTTAGAAACTGTGGTCAGTTGTTTATAGAGAGCAATAGTAATAGGGTCTTGTTGTAGGAACTAACTGCGCCTTTCTTTATACCTGAGTGACTCTGCCATGGCTCGTTGGCCAATGCCTTTGGGAAAATAATGGGGTTTTGGATGAACGCCGAACATAACATCTGTGGTTAACACAGGTTTAGGAGGTTTATACGTTTTATTCTATGATATAATCTTCATCAACTAATGTCACTTTTGGTGAATTAAAATAATAATAAAATAAGCACATTTAGGCATCATAATCCATAAAGGTAATGTTAACCATTTATCACAAACACCATTCTTTCCCCCATAGGAATGGCTGAAGGAACCAGAGGTAACTCCGAAGATAGAACAATTAGACAGATATTTCACCAGATGTATAAATATGAAGCATCTTTTTAGCTTTTCCAAATATGGTAGTGAGAGGAAGCCCACTGGCAGGCAGTGGGAGAATATTTTATATATTTTTATTTAACCTTTATTTAACTAGGCAAGTCAGTTAAGAACAAATTCTTAGTTACAATGACGGCCTAGCCCGGGCCAAACCCAATTGTGCACCACCCTATGGGACTCCCAATCACAGCCAGTTATGATACAGCCTGGAATTGAACCAGGGTCGGTAGTGACACCTCTAGCACTGAGATGTAAATGCCTTAGACCGCTGCGCCACTCTGGAGTTCCAAAATGGAACAAGATTGATTTTGGCCGACATTCTGCATATTTTTCATCGTATTTTTGATCTCAATACAGTTTTCTGTTCCCAAAAATATAATATGTTATGAACAGAGTGTACTAAAGAGAATTGAGTTATTGCACATGCGCACTTCACAAACGAAAATATGCAGATGAAGGCTACAACGCGCCAATCGGATCTCACTCGCTCGTGCTTGACTCTGCCCACCTCCTTGCTTGTTCTGGCCACTATGACCCATTTGTTCCCGTTGGAAACGACAGGCTGTGGTCTATCTGGATTTAGTTATACAAATCTTTGATAACTCTTTCCGTTTTTTTAGGACTACAAGCTGGCGATACCCCAGGGTCGTCACTAGTTACCACAGCCACAAAGTCATAAACCCCGCCTATTTCTAAATGTATCTTCGTAAAATCTGATTTGAAATCTAACCTCAACCCTAACCTTAACTACACTGCTAACCTTATGCCGAACCTTAAATTAAGATTTTAAAAAAGCAAACGTTTGTTTATATTAATTTTTACATTATAGCCATTTTTTTTCCACTTTGTGGCTGTGGTAACTAGTGGATACCATACCCCAGAGCCATATAGACTTCGGCCGGAGCTGCGTTTGGGTTGGGTTGAGCATCTGGCTTCAAAATGCACCTACACGCCCTTTAAATACACCAGTCATTACTTCAAGCCAAAACCCAGCACATCCACCGAACGGAGGAAACGTACCTCAAAGTCTGTCCAAGAACATACATAAAACATTTAAGGGAAACGTGTGGTTTAGTACACGCCGTTCCGCAACACAGAAAACGTTCAAGTGAGCTGAACTTTCACAACGGCTGCCCTGTTATTGGTGACATGTTGATACAACATGGAAAACAGAGCAGCGAATTTAACTGACGTTTTTAATTGATTAGCATTTAGGATATATCTGTATCTTAAGTCTGTACTGTGTTGTTGTCGTCAACAAATAGCATATCTTTTTTTTCACTGGACATATTCATAGGTTTTGAAAATGATCAGAAATAAAACAACACAACGCGGAATTATCACTTAGCAACAGCTGCGAGAAACTGTCGCTCTGTGAACGTTCAGACAGAAACAGCATTGGTCCAACTCTCTATAGCCTAAATACCACTCTTGTAAATCAAATAAAATGTTATTGGTCACATACACATGGTTAGCAGATGTTAATGAGAGTGTAGCGAAGTGCTTGTGCTTCTAGTAACGACTATGCAGTAAAATCTAACAAGTAAACTAACAAATTCACAACAACTACCTTATACACACAATTACGCACAAATGTAAAGGGATGAATAAGAATATGTACGTATAAATATATGGATGAGCGATGGCTGTGCGGCATAGGCAAGATGCAGTAGGTGGTGTAGAACACAGTATAAACATATGAGATGATTAGGATGTAGGATATGTAAACATTATTAAAGCGCCATTATTTAAAGTGACTACTGATAACATTATTAAAAGCGTTTATTTAAGTGGCCAGAGATTTGAGTCTGTATGTTGGCAGCAGTCTCTCTATGTTAGAGGTGGCTGTTTAACAGTCCGATGACCTTGAGATAGAAGCTGTTTTTCAGTCTCTCGGTCCCAGCTTTGATGCACCTGTACTGACCTCGCCTTCTGGATGATAGCTTGGTGAACAGGCAGTGGCTCCAGTGGTTGTTGTCCTTAATGATCTTTTTGGCCTTTGGGTGCTGTGGGTGTCCTGGAGGGCAGGTAGTTTGCCCCTGGTGATGCATTGTGCAGACCGCACTACTCTCTGGAGAGCCTTGCTTGGTGCAATTGCAGTACCAGGCGGTGATACACCAGGCGGTGCATCTGTAAATGTTTGTGAGTGTTTTAGATGACAAGACACATTTCTTCAGCCTCCTGAGGTTGAAGAGGCTCTGTTGCGCCTTCTTCACCAAGCTGTCTGTGTGGGTGGACCATTTCAGTTTGTCCGTGATGTGTATGCCGAGGAACTTCAAACGTTCCACCTTCTCCACTACTGTCCCGTCAATGTGGATGGGGGATGCTCCCTCTGCTGTTTCCTGAAGTCCACGATCATCTCCTTTGTTTTGTTGACTTTGTTAGCAAGAGGTTATTTTCCTGACACCACTCTCTGAGGGCCCCCACCTCCTTACTGTAGGCTGTCTCGTCGTTGGTAACCAGGCCTACCACTGTAGTATCGTCTGCAAAATTGATGATTGAGTTGGAAGCGTGAATGGCTACGCAGTCATGGGTGAACAGGGAGTACAGGAGAGGGCTGAGAAGGCAGTCAAGGACCCAGTTGCACAGGGCGGGGTCGAGACCCTGGCTTAATGATGAGTTTGGAGGGTACTATGGTGTTAAATGCTAAGCTGTAGTCAATGAACAGCAGTCTTACATAGGTATTCATCTTGTCCAGATGGGATAGGGCAATGTGATGGCGATTTGCATCATCAGCACATTGGAGTGGGTCTAGGGTATCAGGTAGGGTGGAGGTGATATGGTCTTTGACTAGTCTCTCAAAGCACTTCACGATGACAGAGGTGAGTGCAATGGGGCGATAGTCATTTAGTTCAGTTACCTTCGATTTCTTGGGAACAGGGACAATGGTAGCCATCTTGAAGCATGTGGGGACAACAGACTGGGATAGGGATTGGTTGAATATGTCCATAAACACACCAGCCAGCTGGTCTGTGCATGCTCTGAGGACGCGGCTAGGGACGCTGTCTTGGCCGTCAGCCTTGCGAGGGTTAACACGTTTTAAATGTTTTACTCACGTTGGCCACAGAGAAGGAGAGCCAGCATGCTTTGGTAGCTGGCCGTGTCAGTGGCAATGCATTGTGAGCAAGACGTCGGTGTCCGCAACGGGGCTGGTTTTGTATTTGTAATCTGTGATTGACTGTAGACCCTACCACATACGCATCGTGTATGAGCCTTTGAATTGTGACTACTTTATCTCTATACTGACGCTTTTCTTGTTTGATTGCCTTGCAGAGGGAATAGTTGCACTGTTTGTATTCGGTCGTGGTTCTGGTCGCCTTGCCATGATTAAAAGCGATGGTTCGCGCTTTCAGTTTTGCGCGAATGCTGCCATCAATCCATGGTTTCTGATTAGGGTAGGTTTTAATGATCACAGAGGGTACGACATCTCCGATGCACTTGCTAATAAACTCGCTCACCGAGTCAGCGTATACATCAATGTTATTGTCTGACTCTACCTTGAAGTGTGGAATCCGATTGGTCAGACCAGCGTTGTGTTGACCTGAGCACAGGCGTTTCCTATTTTAGTTTGTTGCTGGGAGCAACAAAATGGAGTCAGGGTCAGATTTGCCGAAGGCAGGGCGGCGGAGGACTTTATATGTGTCGGGGAAGTTTGAGTAGCAATGATCCAGAATGCTACCAGATCTTGTCTCGCATTCGATATGCTGATAGAATTTAGGAAGTATGGTTCTTAGGTTAGCTTTGTTAAAATCCCCAGCTACAATAAATGCAGCTTTAGGATGTATGGTTTCCAGTTTACATAGTCCAGTGAAGTTCTTTCAGGGCCGTCGAGGGATCTGGTTGGGGGGCACAGGGTTCTTCTTTGTGGAGAAGGACCAAACCCTGCGTGCGTGTATCGACTACCGAGGTCTCAATGACATCACAGTGAAGAACCGCTACCCACTACCTCTCATCTCCTCTCCCCTCGAGCTGCTCCAGGGGGCCACTGTGTTCTCCAAGCTGGACCTACGGAACGCCTACCTCCTTGTGTGGATATGGGAGGGGGCTGAGTGGAAGATAGCCTTTCTGGGTTACATAATCGCTGCAGGGAGCGTACAGATGGATCCCGGGAAGGTGGGAGCGGTGGTGGATTGGCCCCAGCCCACGTCCAGAGTCCAGCTGCAGCGGTTCCTCCGAATTATATTTCCGCTTTATCCAGGACTACAGCACCCTGGCTTCCTCCCTGTCTGCACTCACCTCTCCCAAGGTTCCGGTCACATGGTCTCCGGCTGCCGATCGGGCGTTCCAGGATCTCAAACACCACTTCACCACAGTTCCCTTGGTGGTTTATCCTGACCCGTCCCGTCAGTTCGCGGTGGAGGCCGATGCTTCTGATGTTGGAGTGGGGGCTGTCCTGTCCCAGTGATCTGCCCTGGACCTCAAGTTCCATCCCTGCACTTTCTTCTCCCACCGTCTCAAAGCCACAGAGAGAAACTATGATGTGGGGAACCGCGAGCTTCTTGCAGTGAAGATGGCATTGTAGGTGTGGAGGCACTGACTGGAGGGGGCAAAACATCCACTCATCGTGTGGACCAACCACAATATCTCTGCACCGCCAAGCGCCTCAATTCCAGACAGGCCCTACTGTTCACCCGGTTCAGCCAGCTGGGGAATAGGGAAGCAGGTTCAGGAGGCGCTTCGTCCCTAGCCGAATCCCGGGGGTGTCCAGATAACTGGATGTTCTTTCCTGACACTATCTGCTTCACGGTCCTGGAGTGGGCTCACTAATCCAGAATTGCCTGCCACCCAGGCTCCTGTTGGACCCTGGCTTTTGTGTGACAATGCTTTTGGTGGCCCACCATGGTCCCTGACGTCTCCGCATTCCTCGCCGCTTCCACGGTTTGTGCACATAACAAGACTCCTCTGAAAGTTCCGGCTGGTCTCCTCCAACCTCTGCCTGTCCCTCACCCTCACTGGTCTCACATTTTCCTGGACTTTGACATGGGTCTTCCCCCGTCTGATGGCAACACTGACATCCTGACTGTGGTGGATCGCTTTTCCAAAGCCGCCACCATTCCTCTCCACAAGCTACCCTCTGCCAAGGAGACGGCCCAGCTCATAGTGCAACACGTCTTCTGGATCCATGGCCTGCCCGTGGACATGGTCTCTGACCGGGGTCCTCAGGTCTCATCCCGGTTCTTGAAGGCGTTCTGCACCCTCATTGGGTCATTGAATTGAGGCGTTTGGCGGTGCAGAGATATTGTGGTTGGTCCACACGATGAGTGGATGTTTTGCCCCCTCCAGTTAGTGCCTCCACACCAACAATGCCATCTTCACCGCAAGAAGCTCGCAGTTCCCCACATCATAGTTTCTCTCTGTGGCTTTGAGACGGTGGGAGAAGAAGGTGCAGGGATGCACTCCAAGATGTCCATTAAACATCACAAATGGTCCTTTTGTTCGATAAATTCTGTCGTTATATATCCAAAATGTCCATTTATTTGGCGCATATGATTCAGAAAATACACTGGTTTCAACTCCCACATGACTACACATTATCTAATTAGTTACCTGTAAACTTGATACAAACATTTTAAACAACTTTCCTTATCCGAATTTAGGTATTTTTAAACGTAAATAATCGATAAAATTTAAGACGGAATAAACTGTGTTCAATACCGGAGGAAAACAAAGTGGAGCGAGCTTTCAGGTCACTCGCCTCAACCACAACAGTACACTTCACTCGACCCTCGTTCTGGACAGCCCTAATTCTTCATTTCTCAAAGAAAAACGTCAACCAATTTCTAAAGAGTGTTGACATCTAGTGGAAGTGATAGGAAATGCAAGCAACTGACTTAGAATTCTAGATTTCCATTGAAAACCCATTGAAAAGAGAGTGACCTCAGAATGTATTTTCCTGGATGGTTTTCCTCAGGGTTTCGCCTGCCAAATAAGTTCCGTTATACTCACAGACATCATTCAAACAGTTTTAGAAACTCCAGAGTATTTTCTATCCAAATCTACTAATAATGCATATCCTAGCTTCTGGGCCTGAGTAGCAGACAGTTTACTTTGGGCAACCTTTTCATCTGGATGTGAAAATAGTGCCCCCTAGCCTTAAGAAGTTTTAAAATTATCTTAGAAAAAACAATCAACCTTAACATAATCGCTAGTTAACTACACATGGTTGATGATATTACTAGTTTATCTAGCGTGTCCTGCGTGGCATATAATCGATGCGATGCCTGTTAATTTCTCATCGAATCACAGCCTACTTCTCCAAACGGGTGATGATTTAACAAGCGCATTCGCGAAAAAGCACTGTCATTGCACCAATGTGTACCTAACCATAAACACCAATGCCTTTCTTTAAAATCAATACACAAGTATATATTTTTAAACCTGCATATGTAGTTAATATTGCCTGCTAACATTACTTTCTTTTAACTAGGGAAATTGTGTCACTTCTCTTGCATTCCATGCAAGCAGTCAGGGTATATGCAGCAGTTTGGGCCGCCTGGCTCGTTGCGAACTGTGTGAAGACCATTTATTCCTAACTAAGACAGTAATTAATTTGCCAGAATTGTACATAATTATGACATAACATTGAAAGTTGTACAATGTAACAGCAGTATATAGACTTAGGGATGCCACCCGTTAGATAAAATACGGAACGGTTCCGTATTTCACTGAAAGAATAAATGCTTTGTTTTCGAAATTATAGTTTCCGGATTTGACCATATTAATGACCTAAGGCTCCTTTTTCTGTGTGTTATTATGTTATAATTAAGTCTATGATTTGATATTTGATAAAGCAGTCTGACTGAGCGGTGGCAGGCAGCAGCAAGCTCGTAAGCATTCATTCAAACAGCACTTTCGTGCGTTTGCCAGCAGCTCTTCGTGGTGCTTCAAGCATTGAGATGTTTATGACTTCAAGCCTATCAACTCCTGAGACTAGGCTGGTGTAACCGATGTGAAATGGCTAGCTAGTTAGCGGGGTGCACGCTAATAGCGTTTCAAAACGTCACTCGCTCTGAGACTTGGAGTAGTTGTTCCCCTTGCTCTGCAAGGCCTGCGGCTTTTGTGGAGCGATGGGTAACGATGCTTCGAGGATGGCTGTTTTTGATGTATTCCTGGTTCGAGCCCAGGTAGCGGCGAGGAGAGGGACGGAAGCTATACTGTTACACTGGCAATACTAAAGTGCCTATAAGAACATCCAATAGTCAAAGGTTGTAACGGCTGTTGGTGGAAGAAGGTGAGGACCAAGGTGCAGCGTGGTACGTGTTCATCTTTTTTATTTGAACTGAGCACTGATTAACAAAACAACAAAGAGAATGACCGAAACCGAAACAGTTCAGTCTGGTGCAAACACAAAAACAGAAAACAACTACCACCAAAACCCAGTGGGAAAAAGCTACCTAAGTATGGTTCTCAATCAGAGACAACGATAGACAGCTGCCTCTGATTGAGAACCACACCCGGCCAAACAACAAAGAAATACAAAACATAAAAAATTAACATAGAATGCCCACCCTAGTCACACCCTGGCCTAACCAAAATAGAGAATAAAAGCCTCTCTATGGCCAGGGCGTGACAAAGGTATATGAAATACAAATGGTATAGAGAGAAATTGTTCTATAATTCCTATAATAACTACAACCTAAAACTTCTTACCTGGGAATATTGAAGACTCATGTTAAAAGGAATCACCAGCTTTCATATGTTCTTATGTTCTGAGCAATTAACTTAAACGTTAGCTTTTTACATAGCACATATTGCACTTTTACTTTCTTCCCCAACACTTTGTTTTTGCATTATTTAAACCAAATTGAACATGTTTCATTATTTATTTGAGGCTAAATTGATTTTATAGATGTATTATATTAAGTTAAAATAAAAGTGTTCATTCAGTATTGTTGTAATTGTCATTATTACAAATAAATAAATAAATAAAAATCGGCCGATTAATCGATATCGGCTTATTTAGGTCCTCCAATAATTGGTATCGGCGTTGAAAAATCATAGTTGGTCGACCTCTAGTCGTCATACCTGGAGGAGAACCCGGTCGGCCCTCCTCAAGACCACCTCCAAGTATCGACTACAAGTGGATCGCCACCGGACCCCCGGTATCGTCTCGGGCAGAAGATATGGCTATCCACCCGGGATCTGCCCCTCCGAGTGGAATCCCGCAAACTCTCCCCCTTGTTTATTGGCCCGTTTCCCATCTCCAAAATGATTATCCCCTCTGCTGTTCGTCTTCTGTTGCCCCATACCCTTCATATACATCCCACCATTCTGGTCCCTTTATGCCCTCACTGCATTATTGACCCCTGCCTGCCTTGACCTGTCGTTTGCCTGCCCCTGTTGTTAGGAATAAACTTTTGTTTCTTCAACTCTGTCTGCATCTGGGTCATACCTCAAATGTGATAGTAGAAGTATGTTTTGAGTATTTTATGTTGCTTCAATACTGTTATATATAATAGGTACAATTATTGGACATGTGTTGAGTAAAATACCATTACAACCATTTCAATTCATTACATTGTTCTATTGCTAACATTTAACACACAGTTGTTAAAATGAAAAAAAAAGGACTCTACAGCCATCAAAATAAGTCAATAACCATGAATAAAGTACGTCCTGTGTTTCACTCTGACTGTCGTTTACACACCACCTTGTTCCAGCACATTTATTTCTTAATTAAACTGATAATGAGATTGAGGCCTGGTAACATTATTTCTGCTTCAGAGCTCTGCTTTAATGAACAGTGGTCGTTGTGCGGTACCAGGAGTTATTGCCTCTGGGTGTAGGAGTTGTCAAATACTCTGCATGCTACAATGGATCATTTATCTACACCACTGATCTCAATGATTCATTTGTTTATATTCTGAATGGCACCAAAATGTGCAACAGCTTTTGTCTCCATGTTGATTTTGAACAATCTGTGACATTGTTAAGTGTCACGCCCTGACCTTAGAGAGACGTTTTATTTCTCTATTTGGTTAGGTCAGGGTGTGATGTGGGGTGGGCATTCTATGTTCTATTTTCTATGTTTTGTATTTCTTTGTGACAGAACTACCCACCACAAAAGGACCAAGCAACGTGATGAAAAGTAGGACTGGACATTGGATGACATCCTGGACAGCAAAGGAACCTGGACGTGGGAGGAGATCCTGGCTGGAAAGGATCGCCTGCCATGGGAGCAGGTAGAAGCAGCGAGGAAGGCGGGGGTAGCGAGAAACAGGGCCCAGGATTACACAGGGTCACGGCTGGCACTAAAGACTGGGAGGCCACTCCAAACCTTTTTTTTTCTTCATCACTGGAGGCACCGTGTTATGCGGTGGAGCGCACGGTATCTCCAGTGCACGTTCACAGCCCGGTGCGCTACATCCCAGCTCGCCGCATCTGCTGGGCTAGGGTGAGCATCCAGACGGATGGTGCCAGCTCAGTGGGCCTGGTCTCCAGTGCGTCTCTTCGGCCCAGGATATCCTGCGCCGGCACTGCGCACTGTGTCTCTGGTACATCTGCACAGTCCAGTGCGTCCTGTGACAGCACCCTGCATTTGCAGGGCGAAGATAACCACCCAGCCAGGAAGGGTTGTGCTCTAAGCTCGAGACCTCCAGTGCGCCTCCACGGCCCAGTGTATCCGGTGCCTCAGCCAAGGACAAAGCCTCCTGTATATCTCCCCAGCCTGGTTAGTCCTGTGCCTGCGCCCAGAACTAAGCCTCCTGTATGTCTCCCCAGCCTGGTGAGTCCTGTGCCTGCTACCAGAGCCAGGCCTCCTGTGTGTCTCTCCACTCCAGTGATGATGCATGGCAAGAAGCCTCCAGTGATGATCCATGGCACGAAGCCTCCAGCGACGGTCTCCAGTCCGGGGTCGGCAGCGAGGGTCCCCACACCAGAGGCGCCACCAAAGCTTTCAAAAGCTGCTCAAACATGTAATAATAAACTATAGCCATTGAATTCTACCGTGCAAATATACTGTGCGTTATTTAAGCATTAAAGCCCAAAGGGGTGTGGTATATGGTCAATACATACAAAGGCTAAGGGATGTTCTTAGGCACAACGCAACCCCTGAGGTGCCTTATTGCTATTATAAACTGGTTACCAACAGAATTAGAACAGTAAAAATAAATGTTTTGTCATACCCGGGGTATACGGTCTGATATACCATGGCTGTCAGCCAATCAGCATTCAGGGCTCGTACCACCCAGTTTATAAAGATAAATAATGCACGCTCTAGAATGTCCTTCAAGCCAATCAGAAAGGAGCATTCAACAATGCCATGGTATAAAGTATTTTATTTGTCCATAGCACCGGCATAAGAGGGAAAACATTAATGCTGATAAAATGTTTTGCAGGGTGAACAGCCAAGGCTAGCCCAGCAGCCATAAACCATGTCTTAATGTCCCAGTCCAAGGCCATCCTAACCACTATTATTTGAGGGGAGCTTCAGATTTGTTATTTTACCAGGTAAGTTGACTGAGAACACATTCTCATTTACAGCAACAACCTGGGGAATAGTTACAGGGGAGAGGAGGGGGATGAATGAGCCAATTGTAAACTGGGGATGATTAGGTGACCATGATGGTGTGACGGACAGCTTGGGAATTTAGCCAGGACACCAGAGTTAACACCCCTACTCTTACAATAAGTGCCATGGGATCTTTAATGACCTCAGAGAGTCAGGACACCCATTTAACATCCCATCCAAAAGACAACACCCTACACAGGGAAGTGTCACTGCCCTGGGGCATTGGGATATATACAATGGGGCAAAAAAGTATTTAGTCAGCCACCAATTGTGCAAATTCTCCCACTTAAAAAGATGAGAGAGGCCTGTAATTTTCATCATAGGTACACTTCAACTATGACAGACAAAATGAGAAAAAAAAATCCAGAAAATCACATTGTAGGATTTTTAATGAATTTATTTGCAAATTATGGTGGAAAATAAGTATTTGGTCACCTACAAACAAGCAAGATTTCTGGCTCTCACAGACCTGTAACTTTTTCGTTAAGAGGCTTTTTTTGCCCCACTGTAAATATATTTTCAGACCAGAGGAAAGAGTGCCTCCTACTGGCCCTCCAACACCACTTCCAGCAGCATCTGGCCTCCCATCCAGGGACTGACCAGGACCAAACCTACTTAGCTTCAGAAGCAAGCCAGCAGTGGGATGCAGGGTGGTATGCTGTTGGCATGTCAGGTGATTTGTCCAAAAGTCATGCTGTCAAAAACCACGTAGTCAGTCATAGGGCAACTGAAGGAGAAAATGCTCCCAAACAAGCATTTATAAGCCTAGAAAAAGGACTTGGTTTTACACCGGGCTCAATATTAATTCAACAAAGTAACTTGTCCATCAGAACACATTAAATCATGTATTATTTCTTGATTTTGGTGTATTGACCTATTGATCTGCACTTGCTAGTAAGCTCTGGACAAATCATAGGACTACATGAACCGCCAACCATTTTTCATTTCAATCACAAATTATGGACTGAAATGGCACAAAACAGAATATTTGGCATAGTTAAAGGATCTGTACTGTGAAGAGGGCTGGGTGTTTAGGGAGGTTAGCTGAGCTGAGCAGAGCTGTGTGTAAAGGCATGTGTCGTGCAGTATCAGCTCCTCCTCACTGATGGAGTTTGGTTGATGCTCTGTGTACTTTTGCCCCACCACCTGGACAGCAAACAACTTACTCTCTGAACACGGGGGGACACTGAGATCTATCACACACTATTGACCCATCCCACACATTCTTTATTTAACCTTTATTTAACTAGGCAAGTCAGATAAGAGCAAATTCTTATTTACAATGACGCCTACCCCGGCCAAACCCGGACAACGCTGGGCCAATTGTGTTGGGACTCTCAATCATGGCCGAATGTGATACAGCCTGAATGATCCTACCGGTGGATAATTATTACCAGCTTCAGGTAGGAACATTTTCTCTCCCCAATCTGGGGTTCAATAAAACATCCTATAAGTGATGTGTTTTTGTTATATTTCATTTTGTTGCATGACATCAAGGGTAATCAGCATGTTTTTACTAATAATTTGTTATCACAGCCAAAACTCAGAGTATCAATCGTTTGCCTGCCGACAGAACTTAGCACCCCTGAACAGAGTGTTGGCAGTCAATCTCTTTTGTGTTCACATAGCAAAGACCTTGAAGCCGTCAGCCACTGCCTTGTTAAAATACTCCAAACAAGAAGGTGGCAGTAGCGTTGTTTGGGAATGCATGTCCATGTGTGTTGCTTATGTAACAGTATAACTTTAGACCGTCCCCTCGCCCATACCCGGGCGCGAACCAGGGACCCTCTGCACACATCAACAACAGTCACCCTCGAAGCATCGTTACCCATCACTCCACAAAAGCCGCGGACCTTGCAGAGCAAGGGGAACTACTACTTCAAGGTCTCAGAGCAAGTGACGTCACCGATTGAAACGCTATTTAGCGCGAACACCGCTAACTAAGCTAGCCGTTTCACATCCGTTACACTTAGCTTTAGTTTATGGTCTAGATTCCAATGTTAGCTAGCCCTAGCTGCTAATGTGCTATTTTGTAGAATTCCCTTGTTGATAAATCAAATCACACACACACATGGTTAGCAGATGCTAATGTGAGTGTAGCGAAATGCTTGTGCTTCTAGTTCTGACAGTGCAGTAATATCTAACAAGTAATCTAACAATTCCCCAACACAGACAATACACATAAATCTAAAGAGGTGAATGAGAATATGAACATGAAAGTATATGGATGAGCGATGGCCGAGCGGCATAGCCAAGGTGCAGTAAATGGTATAAAAAACAGTATGTACATTTGATATGAGTAATGTAAGATATGTAAACAGTATTAAATTGGCATTATTTAAAGTGGTATTGTTTAAAGTGAGGAGTGATCCATTTATTAAAGTGGCCAGTGATTGGGTCTCAATTTAGCCAGCAGCCTCTCTGAGTTAGTGATGGCTGTTTAGCAGTCTGATGGCCTTGAGACAGAAGCTGTTTTTCAATCTCTCGGTCCCTGCTTTGATGCACCTGTGCTGACCTCGCCACCTGTACTGACTACTAGCCATATGGCCATAGCTGGATAACTACCTAGCAAGACTACGAAGAAACAATTCAATTCAATTCACTCTCTATAATCCCATACGGCCAGTGCCAGCCCATAGCCAAATGTTTAGCTAGCTAAGTTTAACATATTTGCTAACTAGCACAACTTAGCTAGCTAGCTAAGAACATTGCACTAACTTGGCAGATAACACAAGCAGCTGTTTAATGGACACAAATCCATTGTAATTTTATTTAGTGTTGTGTGTCTGTGCACTTAGCTACAATAACCAGTCTTAGTCTCCGGCAGGGTTCTCTCCACAATAACCAGTCTGTCTCCAGCAGGGTTCTGTCCACAATAACCAGTCTGTCTCCAGCAGGGTTCTGTTCACAATAACCAGTCTGTCTCCAGCAGGGTTCTGTTCACAATAACCAGTCTGTCTCCAGCAGGGTTCTGTTCACAATAACCAGACTGTCTCCAGCAGGGTTCTGTTCACAATAACCAGTCTGTCTCCAGCAGAATTCTGTTCACAATAACCAGTCTGTCTCCAGCAGGGTTCTGTTCAAAATAACCAGACTGTCTCCAGCAGAATTCTGTTCACAATAACCAGTCTGTCTCCAGCAGGGTTCTGTTCACAATAACCCGTCTGTCTCCAGCAGGGTTCTGTTCACAATAACCAGTCTGTCTCCAGCAGGGTTCTGTTCACAATAACTAGTCTGTCTCCAGCAGGGTTCTGTTCACAATAACCAGTCTCCAGCAGGGTTCTGTTCACAATAACCAGTCTGTCTCCAGCAGGGTTCTGTTCACAATAACCAGACTGTCTCCAGCAGGGTTCTGTTCACAATAACCAGTCTCCAGCAGGGTTCTGTTCACAATAACCAGTCTGTCTCCAGCAGGGTTCTGTTCACAATAACCAGACTGTCTCCAGCAGGGTTCTGTTCACAATAACCAGTCTGTCTCCAGCAGGGTTCTGTTCACAATAACCAGACTGTCTCCAGCAGAATTCTGATCACAATAACCAGTCTGTCTCCAGCAGGGTTCTGTTCACAATAACCAGTCTGTCTCCAGCAGGGTTCTGTTCACAATAACCAGTCTGTCTCCAGCAGGGTTCTGTTCACAATAACCAGTGTGTCTCCAGCAGGGTTCTATTCACAATAACCAGTCTCCAGCAGGGTTCTGTTCACAATAACCAGTGTGTCTCCAGCAGGGTTCTGTTTACAATAACCAGTCAGTCTCCAGCAGGGTCCGGCACCCTTACCTACATAAAAACGTATGACAAAACTCCTCTAGGTGGAGCTCTTGCCCATGAATAGTAAGGACTTGTGGCTGGAGTATTAACACAGGCTTGAAGCCACACTATGTAAAGGTATGCTTTTCATGCCAACAAACAGTTGGCCACCATCAAAAATAATAATGGATTAATTTAAGCATCTCATAAGATGTTAATATTTTACCTTTATTTAACTAAGGCAAGTCAGTTAAGAACAAGTTCTTATTTACAATGACAGCCTAGACCAGACGATGCTGGGCCAATTGTCCCCCTGTCCTATCGGACTCCCAATCACAGCCGGTTGTGATAGAGCCTGGATTCGAACCAGGGTGTCTGTAGTAATGCCTCAAGATGCAGTGCCACTCAGGAGCCCCTACATAATAGTAACCTAATAGGATCTTAGATAAGGTCAATCTTTTTTTCAGAATCAATTGACATTTCATTAGTTAAACTTATACTGGAAATGTTACAGAATGTGGCTTTAACCCTAAACAATATTCCTGGTTGTTTAATTATTTGCCCTTTATTAATTCTTAAAATTCACCTTAAAACTGAAAACAGAATAGGCTGTATGTTGACCACTTTACTCCATGCTTCCCAGTATACAGGTCATGATCTGGATGGGAAGAGCGGTCACACTCATCACCTGTCTGTCTGTCTGTCTGTCTGTCTGTCTGTCTGTCTGTCTGTCTGTCTGTCTGTCTGTCTGTCTGTCTGTCTGTCTGTCTGTCTGTCTGTCTGTCTGTCTATCTGTCTGTCTTCTGTCTGTCTGTCTGTCTGTCTGTCTGTCTGGTCTGTCTGTCTGTCTGTCTGTCTGTCTGTCTGTCTGTCTGTCTGTCTGTCTGTCTGTCTGGTCTGTCTGTCTGCCTGCACCTGTCTGCCTTCCTTCCTTCCTTCCTTCCGTCTGTCTGTCTGTCTGTCTGTCTGTCTGTCTGTCTGTCTGTCTGTCTGTCTGTCTGTCTGTCTGTCTGTCTGTCTGTCTGTCTGTCTGTCTGTCTGTCTGTCTGTCTGTCTGTCTGTCTGTCTGTCTGTCTGGTCTGTCTGTCTGTCTGTCTGTCTGTCTGTCTGTCTGTCTGTCTGTCTGTCTGTCTGTGCTATACTGTCTGTCTGTCTGTCTGTCTGTCTGTCGCTATACTGTCTGTCTGTCTGGTCTGTCTGTCTGGTCTGTCTGTCACAGCAGAAGCAGAGGACGCTTTTTGACCTTGTCCTATGAAATCGCAGCAGTGGTTCCGAGAGGGAAGCCTGCTATAAAGCATGGTCAACCTGGCTTTGGGCAGATGGACATGGGCAAGTGGAAACTGTGAGGAAATGGACCATCAGAGCAGGGAAAGCAGGGAGTGAATTTAGTCACCGTCTACCACCCCTTCACATGCGATTACAAAGCCAAGCCCGCACGTCAGTGTTGACCACAATCTCTCTCCCAGGAATTTAGGAAAATAACAATTCCTAGCATCTGTTTCCTGTCCTATGCATGGAGGAAATGGGTGTAAATCACACCAAATAAAAATAGAATCAGCTTATTGGGATCTAAGGGTAGCAATTGTGGCTTTGTTTTTTTGGGCCTATGTGTGTGTGTGTTCGTTTGTGTGTGTGTGATGTGAATATGTGAGTGATCTG
Organism: Oncorhynchus tshawytscha; assembly: GCF_018296145.1. Lineage (NCBI taxonomy): Eukaryota > Metazoa > Chordata > Actinopteri > Salmoniformes > Salmonidae > Oncorhynchus > Oncorhynchus tshawytscha. Next base: position 46,575,686 of record NC_056454.1, read on the forward strand.
CACTAAAATGTTGGCCTACCTGGCTGTGAGCTACTGACGAGCGACGAGCTACAGACAATTAGACAACCATTCATGGTTTTATTTAAAGTGCCTCGTATGAAGGCATCACAAAGCATTCATATAGGCTTTATAAGCATCCATATAGACTTCCTAAAGCATTCATATAGGCTTTATAAGCATTCATATAGGCTTCATAAAGCATTCATATAGGCTTTATAAGCATTCATATAGGCTTCATAAAGCATTCATATAGGCTTTATAAAGCATTCATATAGGCTTTATAAAGCATTCACTTAGGCTTCATAAAGCATTCACATAGGCTTCATAAAGCATTAATTTAAGCGTTATAAGCACTGCATTAATGGGTCACAAATCATCTATAAGTGTATTTCATGCTCTATAAATGTTTAATAAATGTGAACAAATAAATGGTTGGCTATTTCCTAATTAGGAGAACAATACAATGCAGCTTTTCACACCGTATAATTGTGTGACTTAGTCCATGGTTAGAGCCTCTTTAGTCCAGGGTTAGAGCCTCTTTAGTCCAGGGTTAGAGCCTCTTTAGTCCAGGGTTAGAGCCTCTTTAGTCCAGGGTTAGAGCCTCTTTAGTCCAGGATTAGAGCCTCTTTAGTCCAGGGTTAGAGCCTCTTTAGTCCAGGGTTAGAGCCTCTTTAGTCCAAGGTTAGAGCCTCTTTAGTCCATGGTTAGAGCCTCTTTAGTCCAGGGTTAGAGCCTCTTTAATCCAGGGTTAGAGCCTCTTTAGTCCAGGGTTAGAGCCTCTTTAATCCAGGGTTAGAGCCTCTTTAGTCCAGGGTTAGAGCCTCTTTAGTCCAGGGTTAGAGCCTCTTTAGTCCAGGGTTAGAGCCTCTTTAGTCCAGGGTTAGAGCCTCTTTAATCCAGGGTTAGAGCCTCTTTAGTCCAGGGTTAGAGCCTCTTTAGTCCAGGGTTAGAGCCTCTTTAGTCCAGGGTTAGAGCCTCTTTAGTCCAGGGTTAGAGCCTCTTTAGTCCAGGGTTAGAGCCTCTTTAGTCCAGGGTTAGAGCCTCTTTAGTCCAGGGTTAGAGCCTCTTTAGTCCATGGTTAGAGCCTCTTTAGTCCAGGGTTAGAGCCTCTTTAGTCCAGGGTTAGAGCCTCTTTAGTCCAGGGTTAGAGCCTCTTTAGTCCAGGGTTAGAGCCTCTTTAGTCCAGGGTTAGAGCCTCTTTAGTCCAGGGTTAGAGCCTCTTTAGTCCAGGGTTAGAGCCTCTTTAGTCCAGGGTTAGAGCCTCTTTAGTCCAGGGTTAGAGCCTCTTTAGTCCAGGTTAGAGCCTCTTTAGTCCAGGGTTAGAGCCTCTTTAGTCCAGGGTTAGAGCCTCTTTAGTCCAGGGTTAGAGCCTCTTTAGTCCAGGGTTAGAGCCTCTTTAATCCAGGGTTAGAGCCTCTTTAGTCCAGGGTTAGAGCCTCTTTAGTCCAGGGTTAGAGCCTCTTTAATCCAGGGTTAGAGCCTCTTTAGTCCAGGGTTAGAGCCTCTTTAATCCAGGGTTAGAGCCTCTTTAATCCAGGGTTAGAGCCACTTTAGGGGTTAGAGCCTCTTTAGTCCAGGGTTAGAGCCTCTTTAGTCCAGGGTTAGAGCCTCTTTAGTCCAGGGTTAGAGCCTCTTTAGTCCAGGGTTAGAGCCTCTTTAATCCAGGGTTAGAGCCTCTTTAGTCCAGGGTTAGAGCCTCTTTAGTCCAGGGTTAGAGCCTCTTTAGTCCAGGGTTAGAGCCTCTTTAGTCCAGGGTTAGAGCCTCTTTAGTCCAGGGTTAGAGCCTCTTTAGTCCAGGGTTAGAGCCTCTTTAGTCCAGGGTTAGAGCCTCTTTAGTCCAGGTTAGAGCCTCTTTAGTCCAGGGTTAGAGCCTCTTTAGTCCAGGGTTAGAGCCTCTTTAGTCCAGGGTTAGAGCCTCTTTAGTCCAGGGTTAGAGCCTCTTTAGTCCAGGGTTAGAGCCTCTTTAGTCCAGGGTTAGAGCCTCTTTAGTCCAGGGTTAGAGCCTCTTTAGTCCAGGGTTAGAGCCTCTTTAGTCCAGGGTTAGAGCCTCTTTAGTCCAAGGTTAGAGCCTCTTTAGTCCAGGGTTAGAGCCTCTTTAGTCCAGGGTTAGAGCCTCTTTAGTCCAGGGTTAGAGCCTCTTTAGTCCAGGGTTAGAGCCTCTTTAATCCAGGGTTAGAGCCTCTTTAGTCCAGGGTTAGAGCCTCTTTAGTCCAGGGTTAGAGCCTCTTTAATCCAGGGTTAGAGCCTCTTTAGTCCAGGGTTAGAGCCTCTTTAATCCAGGGTTAGAGCCTCTTTAATCCAGGGTTAGAGCCACTTTAGTCCAGGGTTAGAGCCTCTTTAGTCCAGGGTTAGAGCCTCTTTAGTCCAGGGTTAGAGCCTCTTTAATCCAGGGTTAGAGCCTCTTTAGTCCAGGGTTAGAGCCTCTTTAGTCCAGGGTTAGAGCCTCTTTAGTCCAGGGTTAGAGCCTCTTTAGTCCAGGGTTAGAGCCTCTTTAGTCCAGGGTTAGAGCCTCTTTAGTCCAGGGTTAGAGCCTCTTTAGTCCAGAGTTAGAGCCTCTTTAGTCCAGGGTTAGAGCCTCTTTAATCCAGGGTTAGAGCCTCTTTAGTCCAGGGTTAGAGCCTCTTTAGTCCAGGGTTAGAGCCTCTTTAATCCAGGGTTAGAGCCTCTTTAGTCCAGGGTTAGAGCCTCTTTAGTCCAGGGTTAGAGCCTCTTTAGTCCAGGGTTAGAGCCTCTTTAGTCCAGGGTTAGAGCCTCTTTAGTCCAGGGTTAGAGCCTCTTTAGTCCAGGGTTAGAGCCTCTTTAGTCCAGGGTTAGAGCCTCTTTAGTCCAGGGTTAGAGCCTCTTTAGTCCAGGGTTAGAGCCTCATTAGTCCAGGGTTAGAGCCTCTTTAGTCCAGGGTTAGAGCCACTTTAGTCCAGGGTTAGAGCCTCTTTAGTCCAGGGTTAGAGCCTCTTTAGTCCAGGGTTAGAGCCTCTTTAGTCCAGGGTTAGAGCCTCTTTAGTCCAGGGTTAGAGCCTCTTTAGTCCAGGGTTAGAGCCTCTTTAGTCCAGGGTTAGAGCCTCTTTAGTCCAGGGTTAGAGCCTCTTTAGTCCAGGGTTAGAGCCTCTTTAGTCCAGGGTTAGAGCCACTTTAGTCCAGGGTTAGAGCCTCTTTAGTCCAGGGTTAGAGCCTCTTTAGGCCAGGGTTAGAGCCTCTTTAATCCAGGGTTAGAGCCTCTTTAGTCCAGGGTTAGAGCCTCTTTAGTCCAGGGTTAGAGCCTCTTTAGTCCAGGGTTAGAGCCTCTTTAGTCCAGGGTTAGAGCCTCTTTAGTCCAGGGTTAGAGACACTTTAGTCCAGGGTTAGAGCCTCTTTAGTCCAGGGTTAGAGCCTCTTTAGTCCAGGGTTAGAGCCTCTTTAGTCCAGGGTTAGAGCCTCTTTAGTCCAGGGTTAGAGCCTCTTTAGTCCAGGGTTAGAGCCTCTTTAGTCCAGGGTTAGAGCCTCTTTAGTCCAGGGTTAGAGCCTCTTTAGTCCAGGGTTAGAGCCTCTTTAGTCCAGGGTTAGAGCCTCTTTAGTCCAGGTTAGAGCCTCTTTAGTCCAGGGTTAGAGCCTCTTTAATCCAGGGTTAGAGCCTCTTTAGTCCAGGGTTAGAGCCTCTTTAGTCCAGGGTTAGAGCCTCTTTAGTCCAGGGTTAGAGCCTCTTTAGTCCAGGGTTAGAGCCTCTTTAGTCCAGGGTTAGAGCCTCTTTAGTCCAGGGTTAGAGCCTCTTTAGTCCAGGGTTAGAGCCTCTTTAGTCCAAGGTTAGAGCCTCTTTAGTCCAGGGTTAGAGCCTCTTTAGTCCAGGGTTAGAGCCACTTTAGTCCAAGGTTAGAGCCACTTTAGTCCAGGGTTAGAGCCCCTTTATTCCAGGGTTAGAGCCTCTTTAGTCCAAGGTTAGAGCCTATTTAATCCAGGGTTAGAGACACTTTAGTCCAGGGTTAGAGCCTCTTTAGTGCAGGGCTAAGTAACATTTCCCACAATTGGCAGACAGATTTGTTGACTGAATCAAATTACTCATTGATAAAATGCCTTTGGAAGTTTATGGAAAGTCAGATCACTGTACAATCTTCATACAAGATACTCATAAACAGCTCAGCATTGTACCCTCACCAAGACCAGACGCTAAAGACTGAGACTCATATCAATGCTTTAACCAGAGCCATTGGGATCCACATGCACACTTCATGTTTATAGCTCTGCATAAAGTATTCAAAATAAGAGAATTGCTCTTTTGGGTCAGTTCGTTCTCTTGCTATGGCAAAAACTGCTTCCACACTCCATGTCTGTACTTTGTAAAATACCATTTATTCATCATGGACTATGTCCTAATTACTGTCCCAAGTTGTCTACGAAAAGCAGAAGTATTACTCTAATCAGCCAATAATAGTCTCCCTTTACCGTCTGCTCCAAACAGGCTGCATATCAGTCACAGAATGTCTCCCTTTACCGTCTGCTCCAAACAGGCTGTATATCAGTCACAGAATGTCTCCCTTTACCGTCTGCTCTAAACAGGCTGCATATCAGTCACAGAATGTCTCCCTTTACCGTCTGCTCCAAACAGGCTGCATATCAGTCACAGAATGTCTCCCTTTACCGTCTGCTCCAAACAGGCTGTATATCAGTCACAGAATGTCTCCCTTTACCGTCTGCTCCAAACAGGCTGTATATCAGTCACAGAATGTCTCCCTTTACCGTCTGCTCCAAACAGGCTGTATATCAGTCACAGAATGTCTCCCTTTACCGTCTGCTCTAAACAGGCTGTATATCAGTCACAGCATGTTTTATTACTTTGGAGTTCAGGGTTTCTGAAATGATTTGCTTGTGTTGTGCAAATCCAATGTTCATATTAGTTTACCACTTTGTATGACAAAGCGTATTGTTTTTCACTCTCACTGCTTTACGTCTCATAAAAGGACATGCACCATCGAAGGATTTGGAAGACAAAGCAATTTACCTTTATTTTCCTCATAAAGCAATGCTCTTATGCATGGACTGACCAAGGAGTAGCAATGGTGGGGAGTTCCTCCAGCATGAAATCAATTGGCTCGATTTGATTTGCAGTATTGAATGATCCGTGTAGACTGATACATGGTTCCCTCCATATCATGTATTGATAGAGTCAAGATGGCCGTGCTGAAGCCTTCTCAATGAGCTCCAGGCCAAGGCTGGACTCGGACCAATGAGCTCCAAGTCAAGGCTGGACTCTGACCAATGAGCTCCAGGTCAAGGCTGGACTCTGACCAATGAGCTCCAGGTCAAGGCTGGACTCGGACCAATGAGCTCCAGGTCAAGGCTGGACTCTGACCAATGAGCTCCAGGTCAAGGCTGGACTCTGACCAATGAGCTCCAGGTCAAGGCTGGACTCTGACCAATGAGCTCCAGGTCAAGGCTGGACTCGGACCATTTTTCTCTCCTTTGTCAATATGGACAGATAACGGCAGGCGTCTTCACAGAGCTCTCTGGGTGCAATAAAGGAGTTTGGGTCGTTCGCTCTGTTCAGTTTGTCAGCGACAACACATGATAACTCTTCTTAGGGTGTAAAGCAGAGGAATTCAGCTACAGGAGGAAAGAGGTACTGTTGTTATTGCTTTAATCTGACCAAGAAGGTGCTACATTAAACAGGAGGAAAAGAGGAACAGCCAAGACGGCGGCCATTTTAAAGTGTGTTTTTTTCCCCTCTCTCCATGAGAAGTAGAAGGTGAAGAAGTGATGACATTAGGAAACAGTGGAATGGGTGGGCTAATGATGTAGGAGTGGGGAAGCAAATGAAACCTTATTTACAGCACCTAAGTGGCGGAGGAGAGGACTGCTGCACCGTCTCCCTCTGCCTCTAATTGACTGTCTGCTGCAGGAGAAACATAGACTCTCACCCCTTACTGCCTCACTATACCCTGAGAAGTAATTACAAACACTGCTCATTCTCTTAATTATGTGTTAAAGCTGCATTTAAAGTTGATTCGTTTTGACTAATTGGGATTTATGTCATAAAATAAAGATAAAATGCACTGGTAATTACGATGTGGTGTTATTTTGAGGTGTATTCTACAGTATATACATAATGTGGTCTGCCCTGCACAGCTTCAGGCAG